>NC_136067.1:1594534330-1594891830 GCF_964261635.1 Lissotriton helveticus | reverse complement strand
TTTGAAAGCGAGGTGAGCCATCAGTGTGTTATTGTTGCAGCCCAAGAAGAAGAGGCGGAACAGCCTCGAAACGCGTCGGCTTCGTTTTAATAATATTGGCATCAAAACGGCAAGCAGCACGAGGCAAGAGACCGGATGGTAAAAGAGCCCCGTTGAGTGATCTCTCGTTGCTGTAGGGCAACTGGTATAAAATTTGCGCACGGCCGCCCTAGCCGTGGAGAGAAGCACCATTTCAGTGGACTTGAAAGGCTGTGAGGTGGAACAGGTCCACATCGCAAGGCACGGAGTTCTTAGCAAATGGACACTTGCTTGTTTGGAATGCCTACCTTACTAAAAGGAGAGAAAATATGCACTTATAAAAGAACAATTCATGCACTGAACCTACTCAAGGCAAATAATTGAACTCACCTCCGTGAACTCAGTTTCCCAGAATGTAACATGGTGATGAAACAAGTAAACGCCCACTGGGATGCGAGTAAAAATAAAAGAGGTATTTGAAAGCGAGGTGAGCCATCAGTGTGTTATTGTTGCAGCCCAAAAAGAAGAGGCGGAACAGCCTCGAAACGCGTCGGCTTCGTTTTAATAATATTGGCATCAAAACGGCAAGCAGCACGAGGCAAGAGACCGGATGGTAAAAGAGCCCCGTTGAGTGATCTCTCGTTGCTGTAGGGCAACTGGTATAAAATTTGCGCACGCCGCCCTAGCCGTGGAGAGAAGCACCATTTCAGCGGACTTGAAAGGCTGTGAGGTGGAACAGGTCCACATCGCAAGGCACGGAGTTCTTAGCAAATGGACGCTTGCTTGTTTGGAATGCCTACCTTACTAAAAGGAGAGAAAATATGCACTTATAAAGGAACAATTCATGCACTGAACCTACTCAAGGCAAATAATTGAACTCACCTCCGTGAACTCAGTTTCCCAGAATGTAACATGGTGATGAAACAAGTAAACGCCCACTGGGATGCGAGTAAAAATAAAAGAGGTATTTGAAAGCGAGGTGAGCCATCAGTGTGTTATTGTTGCAGCCCAAGAAGAAGAGGCGGAACAGCCTCGAAACGCGTTGGCTTCGTTTTAATAATATTGGCATCAAAACGGCAAGCAGCACGAGGCAAGAGACCGGATGGTAAAAGATCCCTGTTGAGTGATCTCTCGTTGCTGTAGGGCAACTGGTATAAAATTTGCGCACGGCCGCCCGAGCCGTGGAGAGAAGCACCATTTCAGCAGACTTGAAAGGCTGTGAGGTGGAACAGGTCCACATCGCAAGGCACGGAGTTCTTAGCAAATGGACGCTTGCTTGTTTGGAATGCCTACCTTACTAAAAGGAGAGAAAATATGCACTTATAAAAGAGCAATTCATGCACTGAACCTACTCAAGGCAAATAATTGAACTCACCTCCGTGAACTCAGTTTCCCAGAATGTAACATGGTGATGAAACAAGTAAACGCCCACTGGGATGCGAGTAAAAATAAAAGAGGTATTTGAAAGCGAGGTGAGCCATCAGTGTGTTATTGTTGCAGCCCAAGAAGAAGAGGCGGAACAGCCTCGAAACGCGTCGGCTTCGTTTTAATAATATTGGCATCAAAACGGCAAGCAGCACGAGGCAAGAGACCGGATGGTAAAAGAGCCCCGTTGAGTGATCTCTCGTTGCTGTAGGGCAACTGGTAAAAAATATATATATATATATATATATATTCACTGAAAAAACCATAGGTTATAGACCATATATAGTTAGGAATTAGCATTTAAAAAAACTTATTTTACTCACACAAAACCATTGAAATTCCATATATAGTTAGTTGCACTAACTATATATCGCGCACCCGCAATCCACTGCTGATGATGTCACATATTACATCATTCATGACATGGTCAGTGACATCACTGATGACATCACTGATAACATCTCAAATGACATCACTGATGACATCACTGATGACATCATCCAGTGACTGTGTGTTTCTGTAAAGTTTAAATATGTTTTACATATTGAAGAATGAGTAGATGTATGAGTGTCTGGACGAAGGATTTAGTAGGTGCATGACTGAATGTATGAGTGAGTGATTAAATGTGTCTCACTGAGTGCATGGGTTAGTGACTAAACTGTCTTAATTTGTGCATAATTATGTCTGTTGTTCTGTAAACTGCTGCATGTGTTGATCAGTAGCTATATGATTAACTATATGGGTTACTGATTGATTGTCCAAGTATTTGTATGGGAGACTGAGTGTGTGTGTTGCTGGCTAGGAGGTGTGTGACTCTGTGCAGATCAATGTGTACTTGTATCAATGATTGTATAAGAAAGTAAGTATGTGTTAGTATATGTTTGAAAATGTAAGGTGCTCTATGTTTAACTGTATAGACAAGAAAATGGAAGTGTGATTGATTCTTTACAGGACTGACTAGGTGTGTGAGTAACTCCATGGATGAGTGGCAGAGTGTGAGTGTCTGTATAGGTGTATGAGTGCATATGATAGTGTTGTAAAGATGAGTGATTGTATGTATGAATGATTGTATGGGTGAATGAGTGAATGTGTGTGTAGACCTAGGAATCAGTGAGTGTGTATGTAGTAACTAGTATTGGTGTGTCAATGGTTTCAAAAATTATACTCTGTATTTAACACTGGGTGAAACAGAGGTTATATTAAAATGTGAGGAGATGCATTGTATTGTCACATGAATGATATCATCAGTGATGTGGTCATTGATGTCAAATGAGATGTCATCAGTGATGTCATCAGTGATGTCATTTGAGATGTCATCAGTGATGTCATCAGTGATGTCACTGACCATGTCATGAATGATGTAATATGTGACATCATCAGCAGTGGATTGCGGGTGCGCGATATATAGTTAGTGCAACTAACTATATATGGAATTTCAATGGTTTTGTGTGAGTAAAATAAGGTTTTTTAAATGCTAATTCCTAACTATATATGGTCTATAACCTATGGTTTTTTCAGTGAATTTTCAAGGTTTTGTAAATGCTAATTCCTAACTATATATGGTCTATAACCTATGGTTTTTTCAGTGAATTTCAACGGTTTTTTAATAGCAAATATCATAAGCTGTCGAATGTCAAGTACGTGGTAAGTGAAAACATTTTCGTGTTTATGCACACTGATCTGCTTTGAATGGTGCCCCCCCCCCCTCATTTCTATTAGGAGTACTCTCTCTTTGCAGATAGTGAAAGGTAGTTAACGCAGGCCTTTGCCCCCGTTGTAAAACGTCGTGCCTGCTTCTCTCTCCATTTGATTGATTGTTATCCAAGCATTTACTGTTTTAGAATTGGTTCTCTTTGGTTCATTCTCTATTTACAAACAAACACAGAGTCGCAATACTCTGTTTAGTCTTTGCAGATAACGAAAAATCGTTTAAAAAAAAAAGAAAAGGAATCGAGCAAAATCAGTAGGCCACTAATGGGATCTCTTTTTGACCTCGCTAAAATAGAAACATTAGGAACAACCCCTCATGACAAATACAAAACTAGTGAGATGAACTGAACTCCACACAATGATGGCTGCAAAACAGCTCGGCTCCGCCACCCACCCCGCCCAAAATAACGATAAAGAGCGGCTGCCATGATTGGTTGCGGAATGGCCACGACGGAGCTACGAAATGGTGGTGCTCTCATGCTAACCCCAGCTTCAGTCTGAAACATCCAGAAACACTGTAGACTACCAATTCGATCAGTTCCGGTAGCGCCCCAATGTAACCCGGTAGAGAAGAACTAGCCCTCCCCTCTTTGACTGATGGTTCTTGTTGCCTGTCCCGTCTGTTGTCATTTAACAGAACTATTTAGCCTGCTGAAAGGGGTTGTGTTCCGACCGCTGGTTGGTGGAGACATTTTGACTATATTCTGGACCTGCGTTGTCGCGTAATGCGTCATATGACGCGCCGCGTTAGCGCATCCGGAAGTCATCCGGGGCGCGACGCGCAGCGCGTAACGTAAGCATAACAAGTCATGTGACTTGTTAATAAAACTTTTCATTGGTTCATTTTACTTGTCCTATTCTAATGATGAAAGGCTTGGTCATATGACCTAAAAATTACGCTTTTTATTACTTCCGAACATTATTTTTTCTAAAATATATGTTATAATGTTCCAGGCTAATGTACTTTCCCGGAAAATTTACAACTGTCCTGCAAGTAAAATATATTCTTTTTTCGAGAAAAAGAGCGTTTCTTCGTCCCATGACGGAGCCGTTGAGCAAAAGAGGGTCGACCTGCTGTCTTAGTCGCCGATACGCCTGAATATGAGATTCTTATCGATCACTTTATGTTGCAGGAGTAGAAAACACAACAGCCCTTGACCATTTATCTTTACTGCGTTCCTGCGTATTATACCTTTTACCCTTCATGTCATTGGTCTGCTTTATTTCACTTGCCTTTTAATGATTCTAAAACAGTGACTATTATTAAAAACTTTACCAATGTATATACTACTACCATGTTTTCTTTTAAAAACCTTTATTGTGAAAATTTCATTATACAAATATGAGCCTATAACCACGTGGGCCGGCCACGGAGCAAACTGTAATCGTATATGATGAGTAGACATTTACACTGTAGAGGAACGTAACGGGCGGGCCATTAGGTTGCAAGAACTAAGGTGTCTAACAGTTGCGGAATCGGTGGACGTACATTTTATAATTTAAATACGACAGGGCCAGTTACAATAAAATTATCTAGATATACATTTGCGGGCAAGTACCATGGGTGACGTTAATTCGAACTTTCAATAGTACAGTAATCAATAACACATCAGAACTTAATATCAATAGGGATGTCGAAATATTCAATCAATTCTCGTCCCCGCCCGCCATATGCTTCAAAACTGCATACGTATCTCGTGATTTCAAGGTTCTGCAACCAGTACACAACAAGGAGTTACGAGTCCCATTTATTCCGGCGCCATTTTGGGCGAGGACGGGCAGGTCCAGGATATAGTCAAAATGTCTCTACCAACCATCGACTATGATGATGTTCATATGCTGTATTTATTAGAGTAACACTCATCTGTCCACATGAAATTAATTTGCCACAATCTAAACATGTCATTTTAATCTTTCCAAAGTTCTAAATATTTGGGACCATTTCCCTTGCCTCTGATGCTGTCAGTGCCACTTCTTTGATGAATGTACTGGCAGGTCGGGGGTTCTCCTCCAAATCTCTCTTTTATGCAGCACTATAATTAATTGGTGCCACCTTTCCATATGACGATGCATGGTATAGTTACCATAACTATATTTTTTTTCGGTTCCTCTGGAGAGTACATCGTGGCAGATGAAGCGTGTAACGTACCGGAAATTTACCTTTTTTTGCATGTACAGGAAAGGAAAAAAAAAAATCGAGCGTCCGAGTTCTAAAGTGTCCCAGGGCCATTTTAGTAGACCAGGCCCAAATCCAAAGAACAGGCCGCCATTTTGAGAGTCCTGTTGCAGCCGCCTGTCGCTGTAGCATCAAGAGCGGCCGAAACTCAGCTGAATGGCAACTGAAACGGTAAAGGGGCGCCCCACTACAGCAGACGAGCCTCCACCTAGGAAGGCCCGTTCACGCCGCCTCCCCCCCCCCCCTTCGGGCACCCCACGCCGTTATTCGGAGCAGTATTGTAGGATGGCCACACCAGTGCGGCAACTTGCTAGACATCACCTCTGTGGTAACCGAATCTCAGCGCCTTGTGGTGTCTTCTCTTCAGAAAATATTCTTGCGCTACCTTTGCCCCATTAGCACATCGGTCCGCTACTGACGCCATCTCACAGGCTAATGGGGCGCCCCACGCCGAGTTTCAGCATTGTAGGATGACCACACCAGTACAGCAACTTGCTAGACATCACCTCGGTGCCATCCGGATCTCGGCGCCCCACTGCAGATGAAGTGCCTCTCAACTATGAAACCACCACGGTGCCATCCGGATCTTGGCGCCTTGTGCTGGTTCTGGCCTATTCACACATCGGTCCGCTACTGACGCCACCTCACAGGCCAACGGGGCGCCCCACGCCGAGTTTCAGCATTGTAGGATGGCCACACCAGTACAGCAACTTGCTAGACATCACCTCGGTGCCATCCGGATCTTGGCATCTCAACGCCTAGTGGTATCTTCCATACAGAAAATATTGTTGCGCTGCCTTTGGCCCCATTCGCACATCGGTCCGCTACTGACACCATCTCATAGGCCAACAGGGCGCCCCACGCCGACTTTTACCATTGTAGGATGGCCACACCAGTGCCACAACTTGCTAGACACCACCTCGGTGCCATCCGGATCTTGGCATCTCAGCGCCTTGTGGTGTCTTCTATTCAGAAAATATTGTTGCGCTGCCTTTGGCCCCATTCCACATCGGTCCGCTACTGACGCCATCTCACAGGCCAACGGGGCGCCCCACGCCGACTTTCAACATTGTAGGATGGCCACACCAGTGCGACAACTTGCTAGACACCACCTCGGTGCCATCCGGATCTTGGCGCGTTGTGCTGCCTTCGGCCTATTCGCACATCGGTCCGCTACTGACGCGAACTCACAGGCCAACAGGGCGCCCACGCCGACTTTCAGCATTGTAGGATGGCCACACCAGTGCTGCAACTTGCTGGACACCACCTCGGTGCCATCCGGATCTTGGCGCGTTGTGTTGCCTTCGGCCTATTCGCACATCGGTCCGCTACTGACGCCGCCTCACGTGCCAACGTATTTTCTCCGCATTTTATACCCTATGCCGCATAACAGGTCATGTGACTTGTTTATAAAACTTTTCATTGGTTCATTTTACTTTTGGTTTCCTAATGATGGAAGGCTTGATCATATGACCTAAAAACAACACTTTTCATTGGATGAAAACTTTTTTTTCCCCCCAAACGATGAAAGCCCCACCTTGTTTCTGGATGTTTCAGACTGAAGCTGGCGTCACCATGAAAGCACCACCATCTCGTGGCTCCGTCGTAGTCATTCCGCGAGCAATCATGGCAGCCGCTCCCCACCAGAAGCCTGCAGGAGTCGGGGGCCCCAAAAACTTTTGATGAATCCTCAAGGCGGAGGGGACGCTTTCGAGAATGGGGTCCAAGACCTAGCAGACAAGCGTCCGATTTCCAAGGTGTCCCAGGGCCATTTCAGTGGACCAGGCCCAAAAAGGAAACAGCCTGCCGCCATTTTGAGAGTCCTGTGACAGCCGCCTATCGCTGCACCGCAAGAGTGGGCGCAACTCAGCTGAATTGCAGCTTTTGACACAGTGGACCAAAAGCGGACGGAATGGCAACTGAAACGGTAAAGGGGCGCCCCACTACAACAGACGAGACTCCACCTGGAGAGGCCCGTTCAGGCCACCTCCCCCGGGGCGCCCCACGCCGTTATTCGGAGCAGCATTGTAGGATACCAAAACCAGTGCGGCAACTTACTGGACATCACCTTGGTGCCATCGTTCTGCTGCCTTGGAACTATTCGCACAACAGTTTGCTACTGATGACCCACCCCCCGCGACGCCCCACGCCGGATGCCGAAATCAGTGAAATCTGGACGTTGTGCTGCGTTGGGACTATTCGCACAGCCGACCGCTACTTCGTTGTTTTTCCCTAAAAATGTTTATATGTTATTACTGTTTTTGTTTTCTTGTATATATTTATAAGTTATTAAAGTTTTATAATCTTACTACTTTGTTGGAGTGCTATATATTTTTAATGTGACACATAATTGTAAAAACTTTGATGTACAAAGAGTCATCCCTGGAATCTTCCGCTTCAGGCTCGGTCCCCTCCCCAATCACAATACAGGATGGTTTTCAGATAATAGGAACGCGTCTGCTGTGACGGATCTCATCGAGTGTGGGCCTTGATCTACTATAACTCCTTTGAAGAGGGGTGATTCTTTACAGCTGGGGCCATAAACTACATCTGCAGGGCTAGCTGATACCCTAGGACCGGCCTGGACAATCGGACACAGAGGAAAAGGAGTGTCAGAGGGTGCGGTAGTGAATAGGGCGAAAGGGAGGTGTCGGGCGGGCACAGGGTGTGATTCTCAGTGAAGAGCAGCGCAGATGGGGGGTGGTTTATTACCCATGCATAAGACAGAGAGCGGGGGTGACCACTGCCTGGGTGAGATGCTTGCGAGGGTGGGGAGCCATGCTAAGGATCGACAGCGTGCAGAGAGTGGGTCTGGTCAAGGCATCTAAAATGACTGCCGTGCACGACAAAAGTGTGGCATTTGAAAAAAGGCAAGATGGCGCAGACAATGTTTTTCAACACTTCCTGATTTCCTTCGAATCGAACGTTAACAGACGTTGGGGCATATTACCAAAGTTAAGCAATATTTATCCCTAACGATGCTTAGCAACGAATTTTTTACCGCTAAGCATCTTCAGAAATTATCGCAGATAAACCTTGCTATTATCAAGGTTTATCGCAAATACGATAAAAAACGACCGCAATGCATTAATATCGCTGAAAACTCAGCGATATTCATGCATTACCGAGCTAATGCTCTTAGCCATGTTATCCACCTCCCATTGGATAACATGGCTAAGAACTGCTCAGGGCAGGTGGTAGCTTTTGGAGATATTCGCGCTTATCGCGAATATTTCCAAAAGTTGGTAATAGGAGATAGCGATGTTAGCGACTGTTTCCAGTCGCTAACATCTTGGCATGCCCACTTTGCATGTCATTAGTGATAAATATCACTCACATGCAAAGTGGGGCCCAAGATGGTCGCTATCTCCTACTAGCCGTCGCTAACTGGTGTTAGCAACAGCTAGGTAATACAGAGATAATTTTATCTCCGCGAAGCGGAGCGCTGTTACAGATATATATCTTGTTTTTGAACGTTAATTTCTCAAAATCCACTGAAGCACATATATTGAGACCTAGCAAAGGCACATCGAGCTACCAGTCCCTACAATTTTGCCAAGTTTCGTGCAAATCCATTCAGCCGTTCGATTATTATTATTTTTTTTTTTTTGCCCCGCGGGGCCCTTTTAAAACCTCCACATCAAACCTAAGAGGTCAAGGAGGATCTACTATGCCCCCTTATGGTCATTTGCCCCTTCGCTTTGGCCTCCTCTTGTCTCTCGATCCTACCGAGAGACAAGATGGCGGCCGCTACGGACTGTTTGCAATGTTTACAGACGCCGGAGAACCAATCAGCTTCGCAAACCTCCGTTACGGGAAGCGGAGCGCTGTTGCAGATATATATCTTTTTTTGAACGTTAATTTCTCAAAATCCACTGGAGCACATATATTGAGACCTAGCAAAGGCACATCGGGCTACCAGTCCCTAATATTTTACCAAGTTTCGTGCAAATCCATTCAGCCGTTCGATTATTATTATTATTTTTTTTTTGTTGCCCCGCGGGGCCCTTTTAAAACCTCCACATCAAACCTAGAGGGTCAGGGAGGATCTACTATGCCCCCTTATGGTCATTTGCCCCTTCGCTTTGGCCTCCGCTTGTCTCTCGATCCTACCGAGAGACAAGATGGCGGCCGCTACGGACTGTTTGGAATGTTCACAGACGCCAGAGAACCAATCAGCTTCGCTTCACAAAGCTCCGTAACGCGTAAAGTCCGAGAACCGGAGCGCTGCCCGGTCCGCTGTTACAGATATATATCTTTTTTTGAACGTTAATTTCTCAAAATCCACTGAAGCACATATATTGAGACCTAGCAAAGGCACATCGGGCTACCAGTCCCTACAATTTTGCCAAGTTTAGTGCAAATCCATTCAGCCGTTCGGGCTAAAAGTGAGGCCAACCGCCCTATGGAAAACTCAATGTTAAAAACACGTTTTGGGACCCCCCTTTTTTCTCGGCCCCCCCTTGACGAACCCCCCCCAAATTTTCAAGGGCTGCTCAGAAACAAAATGTGCCATTTTCCTGAAAATTTCAGCCAATTCCGTCCACAAACGCCAAAGTTATTAGACATAGAATTTTCAAAAATCCCATAGAGAAAAAATCCTAACTATATATACCTACTGGCGACCGCCAGTAGGTAATATATATATATATATATATATATATATATATATATATATATATATATATATATATATATATATATATGTAATCAAACTGAAAACATAGAAGAAGGAGATATGTAGTACTTGAATGTGATAGTTGTAGGTGAAACACAACAAACTAAATCTAATTAACCACAGGAAGGTTAGTTGCCAAACTCCACAGAGGTGATGTCTAGCAAGTTGCCGCACTGGTGTGGCCATCCTACAATACTGCTCCGAATAACGGCGTGGGTTGCCCGAAGGGGGGGGGGGGAGGCGGCGTGAACGGGCCTTCCTAGGTGGAGGCTCGTCTGCTGTAGTGGGGCGCCCCTTTACCGTTTCAGTTGCCATTCAGCTGAGTTTCGGCCGCTCTTGATGCTACAGCGACAGGCGGCTGCAACAGGACTCTCAAAATGGCGGCCTGTTCTTTGGATTTGGGCCTGGTCTACTAAAATGGCCCTGGGACACTTTAGAACTCGGACGCTCGATTTTTTTTTTTTCTTTCCTGTACATACTTGGCACTTTTGCAGTTGTTCAAGCCATGGTGTACTGAATCAGATTACTTTGACACCATGACTGTTATGAAGGCTCTTTCAATGCTCTGAAAGACAGTATTGAGTGTTCATTCTTTCCGACCTATTTGCAAATCTTGAAAGATGCGATTGAACAGGAAGAAACCATTGCTGTTGAGATAGCCAAGGAGCGTTCACAAAACAACGAAGGTTCTGCACCACAGAGTCAAGATCTTCTTGGCGAACCAACAATTCAAAATGAAGCAGCTATAGCTATGGATGAGTTTGAGAATGCAATGCAGCAAGCAAGATAGGAAACTGTAAATTTCGAACAGTTAGTAGAATAACTGAACAATGAACAGAAAGAAATTTACAACAAAGAGTTAAAGATAAAATAGGGCATGGATTTCTCCACCAGAAGAAACTATGTGAATGTTTTCGTATAAAGCAATATTACTATATATCAGTGGTCACGTTGGCACTTGAAAAAGCCTTCTAATTAAAATTCTCACAGTTTATCTACAGAAGATTACATATTCAAATTTGTCATGTATAGTAACAGCACCAACAGGATTCGCTGCACATAACATTAAAGGAATTACTCAACATCAACTACAAATGCTTCCTGTTGCACATAATAAACTGGAATACTAGAAATTATCTACTGACAGTTCTCATGATGTATCAAAAGTATTGAAAAATCTGAAGCTTCTAATCATTGATGAAGTGAGCATGCTATCGAACTGAATGCTTGCCTTCATACACTTAGGAATGCAGTTGATTTTAAGAGCAAACTACAATGTACCCTTTGGAATAGAGAACTATTGTAACTTACTCCCGTAAAACGACAACCTGTTTCCAAAACACTTGTGCATAATAAAGCAAAAAAATATCCATGGGGCGTATTGGCAATGTAAATATTTGGTTAAACTTCGAAAACAAGGAACTAGTGAAAATTATGTGTCAAGTATCTGATGTGGAATATAGAGTTATAATGAAGGTCATTAGATTAGAAGTTTGGACAAAAGAGGGGAAATGTGCTTTGGAAAGTCACCTTACCAAGAAATGTTTTCCATCTAACATTACAACACCAGAACTAACGTACAATTTCATTGAAGAACAGAAACCTATAGTTTGTATAATGCCTACACTTCGAGAGTGCTCCAACTTTAACAAACAATTACTACAACTAATATTTTGGAAATTACAGCTATTGATAAAATGGAACATCAGAGAGTCACAATACTATTCACATATAAACTACAAGACAAGCAGCCCGGTGGCAGAGGGCTCGCATGCTGTGCGCTGGGAACATTTTCTTTTAAAATACCTTCATTTTCTCTGCTGAGTAAGAGCAGAATCACCGCCTCGCCGTCGCGCTGAATACGAGCGCTAGACACTATTGTTTTTTAAAATACCCCACCCTTCCTGCCCTGCTGACTCCTCCCACCTCCCTCGTCATAGCCTATTTAGGCTCCGCCCACTTTTCCCCAGCACAGACAAGCAGCCCGGTGGCAGAGGGCTCGCATGCTGTGCGCTGGGAACATTTTCTTTTAAAATACCTTCATTTTCTCTGCTGAGTAAGAGCAGAATCACCTCCTCGCCGTCGCGCTGAATACGAGCGCTAGACGCTATTCTTTTTTAAAATACCCCACCCTTCCCGCCCTGCTGACTCCTCCCACCTCCCTCGTCATAGCCTATTTAGGCTCCGCCCACTTTTCTCCAGCACAGACAAGCAGCCCGGTGGCAGAGGGCTCGCATGCTGTGCGCTGGGAACATTTTCTTTTAAAATACCTTCATTTTCTCTGCTGAGTAAGAGCAGAATCACCGCCTCGCCGTCGCGCTGAATACGAGCGCTAGACGCTATTCTTTTTTAAAATACCCCACCCTTCCTGCCCTGCTGACTCCTCCCACCTCCCTCGTCATAGCCTATTTAGGCTCCGCCCACTTTTCCCCAGCACAGACAAGCAGCCCGGTGGCAGAGGGCTCGCATGCTGTGCGCTGGGAACATTTTCTTTTAAAATACCTTCATTTTCTCTGCTGAGTAAGAGCAGAATCACCGCCTTGCCGTCGCGCTGAATACGAGCGCTAGACGCTATTCTTTTTTAAAATACCCCACCCTTCCCGCCCTGCTGACTCCTCCCACCTCCCTCGTCATAGCCTATTTAGGCTCCGCCCACTTTTCCCCAGCACAGACAAGCAGCCCGGTGGCAGAGGGCTTGCATGCTGTGCGCTGGGAACATTTTCTTTTAAAATACCTTCATTTTCTCTGCTGAGTAAGAGCAGAATCACCGCCTCGCCGTCGCGCTGAATACGAGCGCTAGACGCTATTCTTTTTTAAAATACCCCACCCTTCCTGCCCTGCTGACTCCTCCCACCTCCCTCGTCATAGCCTACTTATACGGCCTCCATGCGTCAGCGCAGCGGACGAGCGCAGCGGGCACGCCGTAAACGCGCCGGAGTTGCGCCAGTGTTAAGCCCGTCTGCGCCCGTCCGCGGCCGGACGGGCCCAGGGGCCATATCCCCTGTTCCCTCTCTGGTATATACATCTGGACAACTCCTCACCTGCACTGCTGCTGTACCCCTTCCCCTTTCTCTCAGGCAGCACCTTGTTACCCTAGGTATCTACGTCTCTCACTCAGACCGTGTCACCCCTCCACGCCCTGCGCCTACCTTGCCCTCTCTGGACATCAGACTTCCCCCCACCACAACCCCATTACCCTCTCACACTGCCTCTGCCTACCTCCTTAATACCCGCTCGGCAGGCAAGCATCATCTGGAATTGTTCAACCTTCTCACCACTGACTCCCCTGATATTCTGCTCTTGACGGAAACTTGGTTCACTGAGGCCTCTCTTCCTGACATTCTAGCCATCCTCCCCGACTCTTATTATGCCCTCCGGGCTGACCGCCCCGACGGCAAGACCGGGGGGGGTGTCGCCATGATTGCCCGATCCACCCTTCAATTCCAGCTCCTCCCTCAATCTCCTATAGCTGGGGTGGACTTTCTGGTCGCCCGCTCTACCAATCTTTTCTCACCCCTCACTGTCGTCCTTGTCTATCGCCCCCCCCTGAGCATGCCTACGTTTGTGGCCTCCCTGTAGGAGCTTCTTGCTACCCTCGTAGTTAACAACTCTTCTGTGCTCCTGCTAGGTGATTTTAACTACTGGCCAGGCGACCCCAGGGAGGACCTAGCGTCCAAGGACTTCACGGCCACTCTCTCTCTCTTAATTTCAAGTCTCATGCAATGACCCCTACCCACAATCTCGGACACACCCTGGACCAAGTTTGGTCATCCTCGGATATAGTTTCTCCCCCCAGCATCCTCCCTTGTACTTGGTCCGATCATTCTCTCATTTCTTTCACTATTAATACTGGTTTCCCTCACAAACACCTCCGTCCTAAGAATGTTTTTGCACGCAGTTGCCGATCAGTCCTCCCTCTCTCATTCCCTTGCTTCTTCTTCCCCTGACCTTAATGGCATTTCCCTTGACTCACAGGCCGTTGCAGTTGGCAACTGGCTCTCGTCAGCCTGCGACTTGGTAGCCCCTCTCAAGCTAGTTAAGTCCATTCGCCCACACGAGGCTCGTCGCTGGTTCAAGTTAAACAACTGCAAAGGTGCACCACAAAAGACAATGAAAAGATTCCAATGCTATTAATAAGCAAGAAAAAAAGAAGTTTTGCATTAACGGGATGTTGTTAATCTTCAAGTGATCTTTATTTTCAATGTATTCAAAAACAATGTACAGCCGACGCGTTTCGTCCCAAGCTGGGACTTCTTCAGGGCTTTTGTAAATGTGAGCTGTCCCATAAGGAGTGAGAGTGAGAGTATGCAGAGTCGCTGGTTCAACCCTGAGCTCAAGGCCCTTAAATTAGAGCTCAGACGCTCTGAGCGCCTTTGGCGCCGTAGCTACCGCCCCGACCTCAAGGAGAAATATAAATCTCTTCTTAAAGAGTACAAGAAAGCTATTCTCACAACTAAGTCTAATTACTTTTCCGAACAAGTAACCCTCTCGGCTAATAAATCTAAAGAGATCTTCTCCTTGGTCAATAACTTGGCCACTTCTGACCGTGCTTGCCCCAACTTCACTCCTTCTCAGGCCCTCTGCACCTCTCTAAACGACTTCTTCATCGAGAAGATCGTCAAAATCAAATCTAACATCTCTGTCACTCCTTTTATCCCTCTTCACCCTGGCCCTTCTATGTCCAATTCTTCTTTCTCCTCTTTCCCCCCCCTTTCTCTGGACTCCTTCTTGGGCCTACTCACAAAAATCAAGTCTGGCTCCCCCACTGATTGTGCCCCTGCCCGCATTCTTAAAACTCTCTTTTCTTCTTGTCCTGCTGCCCCTCTTTCCCTTCTTAATGCTTCCCTCTCCACTGGATCGGTCCCTTCCTCATTTAAATCTGCTATTGTTTCCCCCATTCTTAAAAAACCTGGTCTTCACTCTTCCCTCCCTTTTAACTTCTGGCCCATTTCTCTCCTTCCCTACCTTGCTAAAATTCTGGAATCCTATGTTACTTCTTGTCTTTCTACTTATGTTGAGCAGAACCAACACCTTGCTTCTCACCAAGCGGGCTTTCGCTCGGGTCATTCGACCGAATCCGTGGTGCTCGCCGTTCTCGACGAGCTGAAAGCCAAGGCCGACACTAATTCTCCCCAAGCCTTGATTCTCCTCTACCTGTCCGCTGCGTTTGACACGGTCGACCATAACATTCTTTTAGACCGTGTCAGCGCAGCGGGCATTAGAGGTACTGCCCTTTCCTGGATCACGTCCTTTCTAACAGGACGTTCACAAGCTGTTCACCTCCCCGGCTTTTCTACCTCTCCCCTCCCGGTGCCCTGTGGGGTTCCCCAAGGTTCCTCTCTCTCTCCTCTTCTTTTCAATCTTTATATTCACCCACTTATCTCTTCTCTTCTTCAGCTGGGAGTCTCGGTGTTTAACTATGCAGATGACCTCCAGCTTGTCTTTGACCTTTCTTCTTCTTCTCACTCCCTATCCTTTTTCCGTTCCATCATGGTTTTTATCTCTGGGTGGATGGGCGCCAATCACCTCAAGCTCAATCCAGATAAGACTGAGCTTGTTCTGACTGGCGGCCCATCCAGCCCTTGGTCCTCTGCTTTCTGGCCCCCCTCCCTCGGTCCCCCTCCCACCCCGATCGCCTCTGTAAAAACCTTGGGCATCAAGGTCAGCCAGGACCTGTCCATGCATGGCCAGGTCAGCGCTGTTGTATCTTCCTGTTTTCTTTCTCTTCGGTTGATCCGAAAAATTTCTCGTTTCTTTTCCCTTGAATCCCTTAAAATTATCATTTCTGCCCTCATCACTTCCCGCCTTGATTATGGTAATAGCTTGTTCGTGGGCATTCCTGCCTACGAAACCCGCCGCCTGCAAGCTATCCAAAATCAGGCTGCCCGACTCATCCTTCACTTGCCCAAAACTTCTCACATCACTCCTGTCCTCAAATCCCTTCACTGGTTACCTATCCCGCAGAGATCCTTGTTTAAATTAGGGTGCTTTGTTTATCGGGCTCTGGATCGCTCAGCACCGGCGTTCATCAACTCCCTTATTTCCTCCTACACCCCTGTCCGTACTCTCCGTTCATCCTCTTCTGCCCTCCTCCTCACACATAGAGGCACTCATGAATTCACACACTCACTGATACATCTTCCCACGTACCCTCTCACTCACTCATACAAGCACTCACACACTCACTAACATACTTATATTGCCACTTACATACTCACTATCTCACTCATGCAGCAGCTCATACACCCACTCATTCAGTCATAAACCTACTCACACACACACTCACTCATACAGTCACTCAAACACTAATACAGGCCCTCATACAGACACTTATATACCCAATCACTCACCTATGCAACCACTAACAAACTCAGTCACTCACTTATACAACAACTCCTCTTTATATATACACAGACATACAGTTAATCTTTTTTTAACCATCAAAGGCAGTTCTGCCAAGAACTTTTATTTCTTATTTTTTTCTGGAATTTCTTTTAGGTTTATTTTGTTTTCTAACATTTTGTACTTTTTAAATAAAATGGCAACACGGACAAGAAACATTCTATCCACAAACATTAAAATAGTCAAAAAACTGGTAGAAATAAAAAAAAATAACAGCTATGTTTTCTTGCTTTTTCCAAAACAACATCAATGAGAAATTAAAGTACAAATCCTCTTTAATTCAGGGGAAATTTGTGGCAGCTGCCTCTCCATTTCCTCATTTTTTCTCTCTCCAGGAGCAGGTGGTGTAGTCCTAGAGGTTGATGGCCCTCTCCATCTCTCTCCTGCTGTGCCTTCTTCAGATTGTTCTTGTGTTACATTTTAAATGGTACAACGCACTTGTTGTAGCACAAAACTATTTTTTGACAGTGCCTTGAAAGGGTTTTTTGCACATGGTGCACTTTACAAATTTGGGGACTGTTTTAGATTCGCCAGAAAGGATAGTGAAAGAATCCTAGGCAATACTTTGCCTTTTTGTGGTTGGTTCTTCATCAGAGAAGTCTTGAAGATGTTGCTGTGCCTTCAGCCCTTCTGGTTGTTATGGCATCTCCTGCTCCTCATTTCCTGCAGTTGCCAATTTAGCTTTAAAAAAATGGAAAAAATGCCTTAAACAGATTGGAAGATTCAAAAGGAGAAAATGGGCATGAACTTCCTTTGAAGATTAATGAAAACTGTCTTCTCCAATCAAATCTCTTTTCTATACGGTCACATGATCTTCGTGAATGCTGACATCATTGCGTAATCGCGGAGACATGAAATACAATTGAAAAGTGCTTTAAATTAAAAATATTTACAGTAATAGAAGTTTAAACACTATGTTAGTAACCTACTGATCACAAACATTATTTCAATATATATATATATGTGTTTTACACTTTTAAAACACTATCTTTTCAACTTTCCATGAAACCAGAACATATGTGCTGCAGTATTTTGCAATGAAATTGTAATGATTAAAACATTTTGAAAAACAATACACAGCTATTAACCCACTAAAACAAATGGCAAGGAGAGACACAGAAATACATAAAGGTGTGGTCCATTACGCAGTTGTAGTGTACTTTATGCAGTGGACATTTACACAATGAAAAAGCATTTACCAATTTCCTATCTTTTCATTCTTCAACTGAAGTTCTAAGGAAGACTTCTGGATCGAAAAGCGGTGTATGGTGTTTCTTCTACGTGGTTCATCAGTGTTTTAGACATTATCCAGCCTATTGGGGGTAATGGCTTTAAAAAGTTCTTCAAAATTCAAGAGTCCTTTTATCTTCCAAAAAGGAGTTAATTTAACATCTAAATACTACACTCTCTAATTCTGTCTGAAACTGGCTTGGCATAATCCAATTACAGCAGCCTTGAGTTTAAAGCAAAAACTGCATTCAAAACTAAACAAATTCCCCTTTTGTTTCTTCAACAAAACTTCTATGTACTATTTGTGGTAAAAAAACTATTGTGTGGGATTATTTCTACATGGATTCTCAGCAGATTACACATCATTTAGCCTACCAGGGGTGATGTTTTCAAGAGGATACCCAAAATTAAAGAGTGGTTTAAATTTAATTGTAGAATTTTACCAGATATAATAATTTGAAAACTATTTCTCACATAGGTTTGTTTAGATTAGTGTAGTAACTCCAGATAAAACCACTAATTAATTAATTGTAGCGAGTGTAATGCATTGTGTCACTTATTTATGGTGAAATACCATGCATTTTTAAAAGAAAAACAATTTATTGATTGTTTTTCCCCACTGTTCAAGGATGATGCTTCATACAGACCAATGTTTATGGTGAAGAAGTATGAAAGCTGAGAACAATAAAAAGGGAAAATGAAATGCTTTACTAAAATGTCATATAGTGTTACAGTATAACCAATTTGTATTGTTACATTTTTATACACGAGGAGCACTTGGTATAGTTTGCCACCACTTTGTTAAACCTATTTTGTAATTATAACTTATAGTGTAGTTCAGCAAAATTTACACTGTAAAACTATATTCCAAGACAGAGTCTTATACAGTCATTGATGCATTCACACATACACTGATTAGACAACTCATATACCTAGTCACTCATCCTTTCAACTACTCTCTAACCCACTAACTCATTGACGCAGTTAGTAACACACCATCTCACTTACAAATAATTTTATTACTACCTGATCTTAATTACCCATACAGATATATACGTACTTAGTTACTTCCTAATACAGGTACACAAATATGCACTCAGTCACCTGCACAGTACCTTATACAACTAGTCAGCCGTACATACAATCACTAATATACTCAGCCACTTTCCCTTGTAACTACTGATATACCCAATCCCACACCCATACAGCTAGAAACGCATCTACTTACTCATGTAAATAGTGATGAATATACGTACTTACGTAAACAGCTACTAACACAGTCAGTCACAGCCAGTCAGTTACTTATACAGCTACTGCCATACATTTTCAATATTACATATAGCCACTAACTAAGTCACTTCATCACCTATACTGGCACTCATTCAATAAATTAGTCTTTGATTCAGACACTCAAGCACCTGCTTACTCATCTATAAAGATACTCATACACCCATTTACACACAGAAACAGACTATTAAACACGCAGTCACACTATGCTATATACAGTACCACACTGAGACACTAACACACCCAGAAACACACTCATTCACAGACTGACACACCCAGGCACACAGTAATTCATACACTAATACATCCACATACACACTGGTGCATACAGCAACATACCCAGCCATTCCCTGACACACCCAGATACACTCAGGAGAATATTCTTCAGCACACTATTGCCCCTATAAACACAATAGTACACCCACTGACACAGCCACACACGCACTGGTGCAAACACTGACATAGCCACTGACTCCCTCTTAGCGGTACTTCCACTCACATTCATTCACCAATGTAGGTACTCATACAGTTAGTTATTCAACCATATAACTACCATTCACCAACTGATACAGTCTCTTACACCCCATTCAGTCAGATATACTACCATTTATTATTATTATTATTATTATTACTGAGTTTTATATAGCGCCTGGTTACCCTTGGGCATCCCCGCGCTTATCCAGAGAGGTAACCAACTGATACAGTCTCTTACACCCCATTCAGTCAGATATACTACCATTTACATATCAAGTGACAAACTCGTACATGCACCTACCTACTTACTCACTCATCTTGATAGCCAATAACACACCCAGTCACTCGCGGATACACACACTCATCCACCCAATCACTAACTAATACAGGCACTAACACATGCAGTGTCTCACCTATGCAGCCACTCACACAACCACTCACTCAGTCATACAGGCACATAAGCATTCACTCATCCATACAACACTCACATACCCTGTCACTCACTCATACAGGTACTCAGTCATCCATAGAGACACATATACTTAGTCATTCACTCATATAGGTACCCACACACCCACTCACATATTTCTACAAGCTTTCACACAACCAGTCACACACTTACCCACTATTATACTCAGAGTGGGTCACACCCCAGTTATTGACTCAAATGCAACTGACACAGGCACTCACTCGTGCAGCCACTCATACATGCAGACACTCACTCAGAGAGCCACTCACACCCAGTCACTCATCCCTAGAGCCACACACATATCCAGTTCTCACTTATACAAACACTCACCTCACCCACCTAATCACCTACTCATGCAACTACTCAGACACCCACTCACTCCCCTATACAGCCACTTATGCAGCCAATCACTCACCTATGCAACCATTCACACAGTCACTCACTTACACATAGAGGCACTCATGAATTCACACACTCACTGATACATCTTCCCACGTACCCTCTCACTCACTCATACAAGCACTCACACACTCACTAACATACTTATATTGCCACTTACATACTCACTATCTCACTCATGCAGCAGCTCATACACCCACTCATTCAGTCATAAACCTACTCACACACACACTCACTCATACAGTCACTCAAACACTAATACAGGCCCTCATACAGACACTTATATACCCAATCACTCACCTATGCAACCACTAACAAACTCAGTCACTCACTTATACAACAACTCCTCTTTATATATACACAGACATACAGTTAATCTTTTTTTAACCATCAAAGGCAGTTCTGCCAAGAACTTTTATTTCTTATTTTTTTCTGGAATTTCTTTTAGGTTTATTTTGTTTTCTAACATTTTGTACTTTTTAAATAAAATGGCAACACGGACAAGAAACATTCTATCCACAAACATTAAAATAGTCAAAAAACTGGTAGAAATAAAAAAAAATAACAGCTATGTTTTCTTGCTTTTTCCAAAACAACATCAATGAGAAATTAAAGTACAAATCCTCTTTAATTCAGGGGAAATTTGTGGCAGCTGCCTCTCCATTTCCTCATTTTTTCTCTCTCCAGGAGCAGGTGGTGTAGTCCTAGAGGTTGATGGCCCTCTCCATCTCTCTCCTGCTGTGCCTTCTTCAGATTGTTCTTGTGTTACATTTTAAATGGTACAACGCACTTGTTGTAGCACAAAACTATTTTTTGACAGTGCCTTGAAAGGGTTTTTTGCACATGGTGCACTTTACAAATTTGGGGACTGTTTTAGATTCGCCAGAAAGGATAGTGAAAGAATCCTAGGCAATACTTTGCCTTTTTGTGGTTGGTTCTTCATCAGAGAAGTCTTGAAGATGTTGCTGTGCCTTCAGCCCTTCTGGTTGTTATGGCATCTCCTGCTCCTCATTTCCTGCAGTTGCCAATTTAGCTTTAAAAAAATGGAAAAAATGCCTTAAACAGATTGGAAGATTCAAAAGGAGAAAATGGGCATGAACTTCCTTTGAAGATTAATGAAAACTGTCTTCTCCAATCAAATCTCTTTTCTATACGGTCACATGATCTTCGTGAATGCTGACATCATTGCGTAATCGCGGAGACATGAAATACAATTGAAAAGTGCTTTAAATTAAAAATATTTACAGTAATAGAAGTTTAAACACTATGTTAGTAACCTACTGATCACAAACATTATTTCAATATATATATATATGTGTTTTACACTTTTAAAACACTATCTTTTCAACTTTCCATGAAACCAGAACATATGTGCTGCAGTATTTTGCAATGAAATTGTAATGATTAAAACATTTTGAAAAACAATACACAGCTATTAACCCACTAAAACAAATGGCAAGGAGAGACACAGAAATACATAAAGGTGTGGTCCATTACGCAGTTGTAGTGTACTTTATGCAGTGGACATTTACACAATGAAAAAGCATTTACTAATTTGCTATTAGAAAGTAATGCAGTTGGGCAGACATTTTTTGCAAATCTATGGACTCTTCTTGGAAAAAATGAAATTCCATTATGGCTCATTTCAGATAAATTAAACCTCAATGGGAAGCACTTACAAATTTAAACATAGCAGGTGCCCTAGGTAAAGTACCACTTGAGTAAAGTGGAAAGAATCCTAACTTCTTGGGCTTGGCGAATGTAAAGCAAATACTTTTCATCTAATGTTCTACTTTGAAAAATTATCTGAAATCCTTAACAGAAGTGAATGCATCGTAAATCTGTTGGAACACAATCTGAACTTTGGTGATAGTGACAAATGAATTATTTTATGAAATCTCCTTGTAAGAGCAAAGTGCATGTTTCTCCCCTTTAAAGTTTCTAAGTATGCAAATGCCCAAAATCCATAGTACCACTCACACACAGACCATACAATGACTCACACACCCACCAGTAGACCCATAGCAGCTTTCACACAGACACTCACAGACACACGCAAGCACTAAATAACCAGTCATAGACCCACATAGGCACACAAACATCCACTGACAATCCACTCATGCACTCATAGACCATCTCACACAGCCACTGAGACACTCCCACTCCCTCTCACAAACCCACACAGACACTCAAGCACCTGTTAGCAGACCCACACAAGGGCTTACACACCCACTGTCAAAGGTTACAGGTTACAGTTATGAAAAAAAAAAATTTTAAATTACAAATGCACTGAAAAAACAAAGGTTACAGGGGTGTTAGAAAATAGAATTAAAAAAAACCTTAGAAAGTCCCTCAAAAAGGTTAAACGGACATTCTATTTAGGCTCAGATTTCACTTGTAAAAAAACATAGAAATTCTGCAGTTATAGTTACCTAAGCTAGCTATAATTTACAAACGCAGGAAAGCATTTTAGTGGCTAGCAAGGTCAAGCCACCATTGTATAAGATTGCTGCTATTGGTCAATGGGTGTGGTTTCAGGTCTAGTGGGCATTGCCTTAACTTTGAAGGTTTTATTAATTTAATAAAGAGGTGAAATAACTGTTTATGTCATTTGTAGCCACTGACCAACAATGTTTTTATAACTTATTTTTATATGGTTAAGCAATAGTATTATAGTTAATTAACACATTTTTTTAGAAGATGAAGGTATTCAATGTTTGTATTTCCTTTTATGCAAAGAAATATTTGAACAAAGCATTATTGACTGATTGACTGACTACTGACTGGTTTTACACCAAAGAACAAAATGCTGCTTTCTTGACCAAAAGCTGCCTTTCTGTCAAATTTGGTTTAATTCTGTCCAGCGGTTAGGGCTGTAGTCATGTTCAACGGCTCTTTGGAAAATTTCATGGAGAAAATGTGTTGTGGGCCCCCCTTTTCTCAGCCCCCACTTGATGAATCACCCTGAAAATTTCAAGACAGCAGCTAAAGTGAGTGGTGTACTAATTTTGAAGATTTCGTGAAGATTTGGCAAACTGCGTCAAAGATATTGGCAAAGCAAAAAACATGTTTCCAATGGAAACAGGTTTTTAACTATAACTACCTACTGGTGACCGCCAATAGGCAGTATATATGTTAATACATGTAAATATATATATATTCACAGAAAAAACCATAGGTTATAGACCATATATAGTTAGGAATTAGCATTTACAAAACCTTGAAAATTCACTGAAAAAACCATAGGTTATAGACCATATATAGTTAGGAATTAGCATTTAGAAAACCTTATTTTACTCACACAAAACCATTGAAATTCCATATATAGTTAGTTGCACTAACTATATATCGCGCACCCGCAATCCACTGCTGATGATGTCACATATTACATCATTCATGACATGGTCAGTGACATCACTGATGACATCACTGATGACATCTCAAATGACATCACTGATGACATCATCTAGTGTCTGTGTGTTTTTGTAAAGTTTAAATACGTTTTACATATTGAAGAATGACTGGATGTATGGAAGACTGAGTGTGTGTGTGGCTGGCTGGGAGGTGTGTGACTCTGTGCATATCAATGTGTACTTGTATCAGTGATTGTATAAGAGAGTAAGTATGTGTTAGTATATGTGTGAAAAGTATGGTGTTCTGTGTTTAACTATAGATGAGGAAATCGAAGTGTGATTGATTCTTCACAGGACTGACTAGGTGTATGAGTGCATATGATAGTGTTCTAATAATAAGTGACTGTATGTATGAGTAATTGTATGGGTGAATGAGTGAATGTGTGTGTAGACGTACGAATCAGTGAGTGTGTATGTAGTAACTGGTATTGGTGTGTCATGATGTCATCAGTGATGTCATTTGAGATGTCATCAGTGATGTCATTTCAGATGTCATTAGTGATGTCATCAGTGATGTCACTGAAGTATGGTGTTCTGTGTTTAACTGTATAGATGAAGAAATGGAAGTGTGATTGATTCTTTACAGGACTGGCTTGGTGTGTGAGTAACTCCATGGATGAGTGGCAGTGTGTGACTGTCTGCATAGGTGTATGAGTGCATATGATAGTGTTGTAATAATAAGTGACTGTATGTATGAGTGATTGTATGGGTGAATGAGTGAATGTGTGTGTAGACGTAGGAATCAGTGAGTGCTTATGTAGTAACTGGTATTGGTGTGTCATGATGTCATCAGTGATGTCATCAGTGATGTCATTTGAGATGTCATCAGTGATGTCATCAGTGATGTCACTGACCATGTCATGAATGATGTAATATGTGACATCATCAGCAGTGGATTGCGGGTGCGCGATATATAGTTAGTGCAACTAACTATATATGGAATTTCAATGGTTTTGTGTGAGTAAAATAAGGTTTTCTAAATGCTAATTCCTAACTATATATGGTCTATAACCTATGGTTTTTTCAGTGAATTTTCAAGGTTTTGTAAATGCTAATTCCTAACTATATATGGTCTATAACCTATGGTTTTTTCTGTGAATTTCATTGGTTTTTTAACAGCTAATATCTGTAGCTGTAAAATGTATTCTTCTTTAAATCCAAAAATATATTTTATATGTTTATGAATAATTTTTTTTTTAAATATTTTTTTTTCTTCGTTCCCGCTTCGCGAATCGGGAAGCTTCCCGTTAGCTGACCTTGATGCCGCGAAATAGACCGCGAGCCGGTAAACGTTTCTTTACCGCAAGTGCCGCGTTAGAAAACAACATCGTGACGCCTCCCGTCCGCATGACGTTTCACGTTGTCGCGTGATACGTCATATGACGTACTACGTTAGCGAACTGGTACGCGAAGCGAGTCGCAAAGCGCAGGTTTCTGGAAGCAAACTGGGAGGCCCTGCAAAGCGCTTAACGTAAACACAGCAAGTCATGTGACTTGGTAATAACACTTTTCATTGGTTCATTTCACTTTTGGTTTCCTAATGATGTAAGACTAGGTCATATAATCTAAAATGAACACTTTTGATTGGTTGAGAACTCTTGTTTTTCCCAAATGATGAAAATCCCTCCTTCTTTCCTCACTCTGACTTTCATCATTGTGAGAGAAAGACCCTTTGTGATCACTGAGCAATGGCTTCTTTAGTAGCTTCAGCTGGTGCTTCCCCACCACCTCCACCACATCCAAGGAAGAGTGGACCACCTGCTCAAGTTATAATTCAACAAGAAGAGGAAGAAGAGGAACAGGAGGACGAGCACGAAGAGAGGCAGTTTTTGCCTGAGCAGCCCAGGACGTCTCACCGGAAAGAAAACTTCATTTGGCAATTTTTTAAAATTCCCAAAGGTCAGAAAAAAGTAAATGCAAGATACGTAACTTGCCTTATATGTCAAGATAGACTGTCCAGAGGGACCGACAAAAAATACAGTTTCGGAAACTACACAATGCATCGCCATATGACTAGGTGGCATCCTAACAACTACAGTGCTGCACAGTTTCGGAACGACCTAGATAATCTTCCTATTATGGCCAGAAGATCTGTTGTACCGGAAGTAACGGGACCAGAGGGCAGGGAGATGGTGCCAAATATACAAATGAGATTTGGTGATGTAAAACACATCTGCGTATTTTGCGATGGATTCATTTCCTACGGAGAAAAAAGCATCACTCTGATCAACAGAGCTATTGACTATCATATGCAAGTTTGTACGAAACGCCCAAAATAATAAATACTTCTTTTTTTTGTTTTGTTGCTCCTGTTGAGCCCTTTACAATGAATCGTTTTCATTGCCCCCTCCAAGAAAAACCCCAAAAAATATAAAACTGTTCCGAAAAATTCAAAAAAAGTAAAAAAATGTTCAGAAAAATAAAAAAAAAAGTTCTTTTCAGAACTACCTCCCCGTTATTAAAAAATTGGTACAATATTTGGAACTGTGCCAACCTCTATTTCTCTTAGTTCGCTTCCCAGTTCGCTCGCCGGTACGCGAACCGGAAGCGAACCAAAAACAGTAAGTATAAGGGAAGGAAACAGACACTTATGTTAAAAGAAAGACAGCTATAGCGGAGTAAACTAGAGATACTATTACCCGTAATCCACTGCTGATGATGTCACATATTACATCATTCATGACATGCTCAGTGACATCATCAGCAGAGGATTGCGGGTTTTTTGGCAACGTGCCTTATCCACGGTTTAATAACGCTGCCTTTTGCTTTATATAAGTTTTCAAATTGTATGAAATATATACCAATAGGTCGTTATGAACCTTTAGGTAGTGCTTTTCTTCATGAGGTCTGGTCGCTTCCATACACATACAGATGTTTCAAAGATGATCAAGAAGTTTATCTGAATGGAGAGGAATGCACTGAGACGCCAGATCATTCACTAATGTGTACGCACATACAGTTACACGGTTCATGCAACAAACACCGACCAAATATGGCTTGCATGTTGCAAGGCACGCCAGTTCCTGCTATCATCCCCACGTTCAAGTTGTTGGAAAATGGTAGTTATTTAATGCTCAATAATGAAGATTGTTCTGAGTTAATTAAAAGTATTCCTTTTATCGTAACAGTAAGTGAACGGGTTATTTGCTGCAGAAATGTTCTATTTCCTCCCACACATGAACATAGGGAGTTTTCAATCTGCCCACAAATACCAACCTTGGGACAGATTTCAACGGAATGGCAAGAATAAGAGCTCTGTTGTCTCAGAGAGAGGTGGCCTTGAGTTCGGCCCGTGAAACTTTCGTGCTTCACATAGCGAACACCCGTACAGAGGTGCACACACTTTTCAATTCAGATTTGCCTTTCAAATTCAGCAAGATGGTTCCGACTATCTTTAACGCATCCTCCGCAAAGTCCCTGGCGCACTTTTTTAAAGTTGTTACCAGTGGTCTCGTGACTTCATTTGAGAAAATCTTTGGACTCATCCCTGCTTCCTTTCATTCTATTTTCTCCACTCTGGTTCGTGGATTGGCATTTTTACTTGCATTACCAGCGGACGCTCTTGTGCTTTTTTACATTTTTAAATATGGATGTCCCTCCTATGCAACCTCCCACCCTGCAGCTGCTGACACTGTTCCGCAATCGCATGCTAGAATATTATGGCACAATGCCGTTGGCGATATTAAGCACGGCATATGGATTATCTTTTCGATTCTCCTACTTCACCTGTGTCCAGCCTGTATTTCACTGCCTGACCTGTGATTTCGATTGGGCCATTGATTTGTGTCTCTGCGGACCGGTTTCTCCTGACATCGACTTTAATCAGCTGATGACTCCTATCATTACTCACGAGTTGGTTTGTCCTGGCGAAAGGATTATGGCTGTGGCATTGATGCATGGACTACTTGGTCCCTGGAATTTACTGGCGGCAGCACAGTCTTTCTTGGAACAGAGCTTTCTTGAAAACCCACCGAGCTGTCCTCTGATGGTGATAGAGGATCCGGTGCTGGGAGAGCACGTATGTTCTTTTCCGCTTTTAAATTGGATGGCTGAACTGTTTTCGGATGAAGACGGTGACTTCCTATTGGAGGCTGTTGCAGCTTATTTTGCATACACAGTTATGTCATAGACCTTTTTCATGTTTGATATGCTGAGTACTAGCATTTCATTGACAATTCATTGACTTATTTGTCAAGTTTTTATTATTTACCTTGCCTATTGGCTTAAGACTCGATAAAGTACTTGGCTGTTTTATTTTTCTTTAGCATTAAATTTTCCTAGTTTTTAATGCTTTACCTTGCGGACCGTCCACATATAAACTTGCAATCTGCTCTCATGAGATGGCACTTCTATTATCTTATTCAGTTCGTTTCCGGATCATGGGGAGGTGTCATCTAGGTCCTGGATATCTTTACACCGTGTTAAGTTAGCATGGGCTCATTACCGGTTTAAACGCCATTTTTCCTTTTTTGCAACTTCTGCACACGACACTTAGTTGTTGCTTTAGCTTTCCACCTAGTAGTTCATCGTGGTTTACATGAGAATAATATGTTATTGCTCTACTATCTGCTTTGCTTGTTAAACTATATCTGTACAGCGAGTGCTAAAGTTTCAAGAACAACACGATACAGAATTGTTATGAGGTCTGATCTCCACGACTTCATACTCATAACATAAGTGCAACTTCTGCCAATTCTGGGCATGAGGCGGGTTTTATATTGCTTTGCCGAACACACATACACAACAGTTGATGCGGCTCACATGAAGAGAGAGCTGGTGTATGCTGATGTGATTCCTTCAAATCTAAGACACTAAAGTATGGGCACGCCCTAAACCAACACAAAGAGACCTTCTTAGCAAATAATATAATATGTGTATTAGGGAGGGTGAGATATAAGCAGCCGCGGGCCGTGGGGGGAGTTACGGTGAGGCAGGGAGGCGGGGAGGGGGAGAAGCAGGGTGGAGCCCTCTCTACCTTGCCCCTCCCCCTCCCCGCCTCCCTGCCCCACCGTAACTCCCTCCACGGCCCGCGGCTGCTTATAAGTGTTGCTAACTCTTATTCATTTACAGCATGTTAACATACTGTCACCATTCGCTTTTTATGTACTAGTAACTATGCTGGTAATTTTGCTACTGATAATATGTGTACTTGTATTATCTAAGATACTACGCCTGTGAAGACGGCATTAGTAAATAAACATTTCAAATACACATGTGTTCTTCTTAACTCCATGTTCTGGTTTCTAAGAAATATATAACGACCGACTGTTCATGAGTTCCACGTATCCTGAGGTACTATAAGTTCATATTCTGGATTGTCTAAACATTGAGAGTTTGTTATATCCAATGTGACACTGTACCTAGCTTGCTAAGGAGTTTTTGATTACTAACGTGAGTTTTGGGACACCCTAATTTGCCGAGGTTCCAATCCTCTGTCCACAGTTCTGTGTGAGAACAGAAACCCTGCGACAGGGGCACCCCCGACCCTTGCTGGAGCTTCATCACACTTGCGATACAACTCCAGCAATGCGCCACCTTTACGGCACAGATACATCACGCATCTGTGCTGTTTTTTCCCCATGATGCGCCGCATTGTAAATGCAGCACACCATAGGTGACGGAACAGCGGCACAGAATGACTAACACATCCCTGGTGATGCGCCAGTCATCATAAATGTATCCCTATGCTTCTTATCTTGTTAGAGATGAACCGCCATATGTATCATCAAAGTTTTTTGCATTTCCTAAATAGCGAACTTTAAGGAATAAATAGCGATTCTTTACCATTCCTAGTTTGCGATGAGCTATTTGCTAATTACAAATTACCCATTCATTTCCTTCATTTCCATAGGGTGGTTGGACTCACTTTTAGCTCGAACGGCTGAATGGATTTCCACGAAACTTGGCAAAATTGTAGGGACTGGTAGCCCGATGTGCCTTTGCTATGTCTCAAGATATATGCTCCAGTGGTTTTTACGAAAATTAACTTTGAAAAATATATATTGGGCTACATTGGCCTATATATATGTTGGAGCCCAAATGTAGCCCAATGTAGCCCACTGTAGCCCAAAGATGGCCGCCAGACACACAAAAAAACAAATGTAGCCCAAATATCAGCCAGATGTAGCCCAACTATAGCCCAGTGACAGAATGACCAATCAGCTTCGCAAACCTCCGTTACGCAAAGCGGAGCGCTGTTACAGATATATATTTTTTTTTTAACGTTAATTTCTCAAAATCCACTGGAGCACATATATTGAGACCTAGCAAAGGCACATCGGGCTACCAGTCCCTAATATTTTGCCAAGTTTCGTGCAAATCCATTCAGCCGTTCGATTATTATTATTATTATATTTTTTTTGCCCCGCGGGGCCCTTTTAAAACCTCCACATCAAACCTAGGGGGTCAGCGAGGATCTACTATGCCCCCTTATAGTTATTTCCCCCTTTGTTTTGACCTCCTCTTGTCTCTCGATCCTACCGAGAGACAAGATGGCGGCCGCTACGGACTGTTTGGAATGTTGACAGACGCCGGAGAACCAATCAGCTTCGCTTCACAAAGCTCCGTTGCGCGAAAAGTACGCGTCCTGGGCCGCTGCCCAGTCCGCTGTTACAGATATATATCTTTTTTTAAACGTTAATTTCTCAAAATCCACTGGAGCACATATATTGAGACCTACAAAAGGCACATCGGGCTACCAGTCCCTACAATTTTGCCAAGTTTCGTGCAAATCCATTCAGCCGTTCGGGCTAAAAGTGAGGCCAACCGCCCTATGGAAATTAACATGGGAAAAACGCGTTTTGGGACCCCCCTTTTTTCTCGGCCCCCCCTTGACGAACCCCCCCAAAATTTTCAGGGGCTGCTCAGAAACAAAATGTGCCATTTTCCTGAAAATTTCAGCCAATTCCGTCCACAAACGCCAAAGTTATTAGACATAGAATTTTCAAAAATCCCATAGGGAAAAAATCCTAACTATATATACCTACTGGCGACCGCCAGTAGGTAATATATATATATATATATATATATATATATATGCAATCAGTTCGTCTTCCTTTGAAGAAGAAGGCATGAGCCTTCGAAACGCGTCAGGATGTACATGGCGAATTAGGACATTTAATGGACTTCTTTCCTGTGTCTCCAAGCTATACAAGCATGCTGTTAGGAGAATAAAGCTTCTGACCTGAATCCCCGTGAGTGTAGCTTGTGTTTTTACACGCGAGCCTTCATATATATATATAATATGATCTATAATTTGTTTTCAATTATGGTTTGGTATTAGACCATTTTGATGTTTTGAGAACAAGTAGAGCTTATAAAAGGATACCTTGATGCATCTGTAAGTATGTAAATGCAGTGACATGATTTTGAAATGAACTCAGAGCAGGAGCTCGAAAATTTGATATAAGCTATATGAAATGTTAATGTATAGAGAAATTAAAAATATTAGTGGGTTGACATGATTTGAACAACAGATAGGAAATAACATTTGAGGAAGGACAATTGCCGATTCACGGTTTAATTTTGTGAGAAAAAATATCGAGTAATCTGGCTTAGTTTCAAATATTGTGAACTGCCCGGGGATATTATGGCAAATAATTTGCAATGCATAATTCCTATTACTTCGATTGATGTGTGGTTGAAGTTCTATGCGTTCAATAACAGAGCAAACAAGGAGATGATTACATCTATAAACGTAAAATACACCACTCTAAGATGGCGCTGGTTAATGTCAGCCAACCAGTAGTCCTTCCTTCATTATGTAGAAACTGTTTAAAAACATGCCGATGTCTAGTGGCTACTGATATCGAGAAAGGCTGTTTGCCGAAACGCGAGGACGTCTGTCTTGTCTGCAATAAAGCAACCCTGGATGAATTGACCCCTTAAGTGCGGATATTTCTTTGCAAAAATCTGAAGGAATTTGGAGCTTAATACATAGCGGCGTCCACGACCGCTATCCGCACCCGTCGAAGAGTGCATTGAAAAACTGTGGAAAACGGAGCTGAGTCCTGAACGGGCATTTACCCAGTGCACCACGTCTGCCACGAGGAGAGAATAATCAAGACGTACCGGCTGCGGGGAACGAGGAGCGGCGTGTCGGAGGAGGCGCGGCGATTCGGAAGACCCGCAGCGTGGTGAGTGATCTCTCCTCTCTTCCTGAAAGCAAAGGGATAGTAATGCGTGGCAGCGCGACGTGAGGGGGCCATATCTCCAGCGGTGATTGCATGACTTGATTAAACAAAGTGTCCCAGACAACAGCCACAAAACCTTCAGCATGTTTTGTGAGTCAACCCGACATGAGGATGCGAAAAGAATGTTCAAAAAAACAGTCACAGGCGGAGCACAAGCTAACGTACCGGATCCCAAACAACCTAAAACGAAGTTTAATGAAACAATGACTAAGTTAGAGCACTTATATGAATGTGAAGTGAGAAAATGGTGGGAGGCCACCAGCTTGCAAGGGTATATTGAGGTGGACAGAGTCCCTAGAGGGCTACGGGTGTATACCGTCCCCTCATATGAGAACCCTGATCCCCAGCCTCTAACCGATTGGGCGGAACACACAGCCCATTACTGCAAAGGAACTTTGGGATTGTTAGGTAAATATGCATGGAGTGACCGAGAAAAGGCATTAGCAGAAATTAAACAGATGGAAGAGGATTTCCACAAGGAGGAAGATGCACAGAAAATAACTGAAGCCATGGAGCAAATGAAATCTAGGTTATTGAAATACGAACAGAAAATTAAATCTCGTAAACAAGAAAAGTTCCAGAGGGACGAGAAGGATTATATGCAGGGCAGGGTACTGACCTACGCGAGGAAATTTGATGTTTCACGCAAAGAGCTAAGCACGAAAACAACAGCACCAACTCAAACCGTGGAAACATCGGAATCGGATCTGACAGGCAAGGAATCCAGCGACGATCAAACTGCACAAGTCACATGCAGATTCAATAAACAGACTCCTTTTCAGACCGAATTTCAAGTCATCAGACAATCCTGGCAACGGGGGGGGGGAAAGAACAAGCCCCCAGAGGCAAACACAAACGCTGGAGGACAAGAAGAGCAGGCGGTGGCAGGAAAACCAAAAAGTACAGCCTGGACCAACCGAAGGCGGAACAACCGAAGATAGGAACTGCCACCAATTTAACGGTGGTCAATCTAACAGAAAGACCACTGACTGACTCTGAGCAAAAAGTACTCAGCCTCGGACTGACATTCTGCCCTGACACTCGGCTGGAATATACCCAGACCAGAATTGATCTTTTTAGTTTTGTAAGAAAGCTGAAACTTCATAAGTATTTCAAGACCAGAACTCACTTAAAGGCAAGCAAGAATCCAGGAAAAAGACTCACGGCAACTGATACCCTTGCGGTGAAGGATCTTGTAGGGATTGAAACACTGGAAGTTCTAAGAAATGAGACAATTACGGACATTACAGATAGCCAGGAGGTTGCGCAACGAGCAATCAATGTGGGAATTGAACAGGATAAAGAAGAGAGTCCTTATAAACCCATTTCGACTTTCAACCCGCAGATGCCATTTGATGCTTTGGATACCTTCTCAGAGGTAATGATAAAAGACCTCCTACAATTTCGGAAGAAACAGAGAACTAGTACTGGTGGTATGAATTTATCACAGGAGGAGAAGACAGCATTAAACACACTGGCTACTGATAAAACCATAATTATCAAGCCCTCGGACAAAGGGGGAAACGTGGTGGTACAGACAAGGCAACAATACCATCATGAGGCAATGAGTCAATTATCTGACGAGCGATGTTACCAAAAAACTACCTACCAGGTATACCAACAAAGTATCCAAGCGTACGATGAACTAATCAGTAAGTGGTACAAAAAAGGAATGCTTGGGAATGATGAACATTTATATCTACGTAGCTCTAACCCTACTTGCCCCACCTTTTACCACATTCCCAAGATCCACAAGGACAATCTGCATCCTCCGGGGAGACCCATTGTTTCCTCGGTCCAAGGATTGACTGAACATGTCTCCAGATTTCTTGACTTTTTCCTGGCGAGCCTGGTAATCAAGTTATCTTCCTACGTGAAGGACACAAAGGATTTTTTGACTAAGATTCAAGATGTACAATGGGAACCTGACTACCTCCTAGTCGTACTTGACATAACGAGCCTATACACCTGCATTGAGCACACAAAGGGAATTGAAGCAGTAACTGGGTATTTAAGAACAAGACAGTTAAGATATGCGCAACACAATTGTATGCTGATTGATTTTTTGCATTTCTGCTTAAATAACAACATTTTCCTTTTTGAGGATGACTACTACAAGCAGGTGTCTGGTACGGCGATGGGCACCTGCTTCGCTCCCAGCTATGCGAATGTATTCGTTGGCTGGTGGGAGGAGCAGGTGCCCAGAGCCTACAGGGACGAGGTGTCTAGTGGCTTAGTGGTAAAATGGCATTGGTATATCGATGACTTATTTATTATTTGGCAAGGATCAGAGGAGACTGCACGTTGTAACATTGCCAATCTGAATGCTAATGATTTAAATTTGCACTTTACTGGAACAATTAGTTCAACATCTGTTGACTACTTAGACCCTAAGAGTGCAAATTGTGGAGGGTAAAATAGAGACTACTTTATATCGAAAAGCCACTGCCGGCAATTCGATATTATATGCTACAAGTAGTCATCCTCCCAAATTAGTTCAAAGTATCCCTTATGGGGAGTTACTTAGATTGAGAAGAAACTGCACACGCGAGTGTGATTTTGAAATTGCAGCCTCAGCATGTGTAGAAAGGTTCACCATAAGAGGATATAATCCCATTACTTTGGATAAAACAGTCAGCAAGGTAAGGGCCATACCTAGACAAAGTCTTTTAAACCAGTGTAGGGACAAGAGCACTGAAACAGGGAAATTCCGGTTGATTACTCCGTACTCGGCAGAGGCGAATCACCTAAAACATATGCTAAGAAAGAACTGGCATATCCTCAAAGCGGATAATGTAATAGGTGAGGATATCCCGATCCATCCCTTGCTTACATTTAAAAAGGCTAGGTCTATTCGAGACCAACTGGTACGGAGCCACTTGGAGAAAGTCACTCCCAAAACTAACACCCTGAGGAGTATGAAGGGCTTTTCCCCCTGTCATAAATGCAAAGCATGCTGTAACAGCAAGAGAACGCTTACCTATATCATCCAAGATACAGGGAGGGTTAAAAAAATCAATAGGTTCATCACCTGTAGCACCCCGTATGTGTTGTACTGTCTCGTTTGCCCATGCGGGCTGCGTTACATTGGCAGTACGGTGCACCCTCTTAAGATCAGGATATTAGAACACATGAGGGCCATAAACAAGGTGGACCAGGCATACCCTGTCGCAAGACACTTTGCGGAATATCACAAAAGTGACCGCAACTTGCTTGTATGTTATGGATTGGATTTAATTCCCGATAACATCAGAGATAGACTCAAGAAACTTCGCAGATTGGAATCAAGGTATATTATTGACCTCCATACAAAAACACCATGGGGTTTAAATAGTGGCGAAGATCTTATGGTCCATATTGGTGTATAAGGAAATTGTAACATCACACCACTGTTATTGATATGAGTGTATATTGGTACATGTGTATATCTGTGTAAATATATGTACATATATGGTTATAGAAGGATAACTGATTATGGATTTGAAGTATTAGTTATTGACATATTGAATCATTTAAGTCTTGAATCTTATAGATTTGATCTATAATTTGGTTTCAATTATCATTTGGTATTAGACCATTTTGATGTTTTGAGAACAAGTAGAGCTTATAAAAGGATACCTTGATGCATCTGTAAGTATGTAAATGCAGTGACATGATTTTGAAATGAACTCAGAGCAGGAGCTCGAGAATTTGATATAAGCTATATGAAATGTTAATGTATAGAGAAATTAAAAATATTAGTGGGTTGACATGATTTGAACAACAGATAGGAAATAACATTTGAGAAAGGACAATTGCCGATACACGGCTTAATTTTGTGAGAAAAAATATCGAGCAATCTGGCTTAGTTTAAAATATTGTGAACTGCCCGGGGATATGATGGCAAATAATTTGCAATGCATAATTCCTATTACTTCGATTGATGTGTGGTTTAAGTTGTATGCTTTCAATAACAGAGCAAACAAGGAGATGATTACATCTATAAACGTAAAATACACCACTCTAAGATGGAGCTGGTTAATGTCAGCCAACCAGTAGTCCTTCCTTCATTATGTTGAAACTGTTTAAAAACAGGCCGATGTCTAGTGGCTACTGACATCGAGAAAGGCTGTTTGCCGAAACGCGAGGGCGTCTGTCTTGTCTGCAATAAAGCAACCCTGGATGAATTGACCCCGTGAGTGCGGATATTTCTTTGCAAAAATCTACAGGAATTTGGAGCTTACAACTAAACACCCTAAAGGTCTGAATAGTGCGGAGGAGATGGCCTTTCATCTGGGGAAATAAGCTCATAAGATCTGAAAACAATATTAGGCGCACAGGGATCCATGATGACAGCTCATTTGAAATAACTGTACTTAGAACTATTTGAGTATCATCCTTTATGGATTAACTATACACCTCTGTATACATAAGCTCTAGAAATTTGTTTGATCTATGTCATATGATGATAATTTTGTGAGAAACCTTTCCATGCCAAACGATCCAAAGTATTTGATATGTTTTAGAATTCCTTACTATGATTTCACAATATAATTTGAGTTTTAGAACTAAAGAATATCTATTTGGATCGATATATGGGTGTATTGAAAGAGACTCTCGCAGTTCATTTTTCCACTGTACCTTTTTGACTTTCATCATACTTTTTTGAGAGATTGATCTTTAAAATGATATGTGATTTTTCAGATTACAATTTATCTAATGTGCTTTCTGCTGCTGCACGTGAGGCATCTCACTACAGGAATCCCGCATTCTAGTTATGAGTAACTCCTATTGAAATGTTGTTTAAATAGAAGTCTCATATTTGGATCAAATGCATTTGACTACTTATCTTATAAGGGGACATTAGCCGATCCACGGCTGGATGTTTTTGTCCAATTTAGGATTATTATGTGACATATACCATGCATAGAATATGGCTGTTGCCCATTAGTGGGCTTGAACGTGCATTTCATCTCCTGTTTTATGCTAATTAGCGTTACCTAAAACAAACATTGTTAGATGGCCGCCTCCATTCAATGTATGGTGCGAGTCCCCTTTCTAAGTCTATGCTTTAGTGAATGTGGGAGTGAGCATATGATGTTTAAAATAATGTTGGGAGTAAACACAGTGCAACACACACTGACGAAGGCAGAACGCCGAAACGCGTCTGTGTGCACCCCCCCGCTAAATAAAATCTAGCGTGTTGAAATTCTCCACCCTCGAGTGCTGTTTTATTCTTCTGCGAGTTTGGAAGGATTTGGGGCGTTTTATATATATATATATATATATATATATATATATATATATATATATATATATATATCCAAACTAAGCTGTCCCAAAACTCTCGCGCACACCAGCCGGCAATGCCCAGAGAAAAACGGGAAAGGGACACTCAAAGTATGTGGTTGAAAAGCAGGTCTTAGTTTTATTCCAGCCTTTAGTCAGATGCGTTTCAAATAATGATGTATTCTTGTTCACTTAGCGGAAACACAGTCCGCTTTCTATATTTATACTTTATTTTTTGTTTGTGTGATGCTTTCACCCCAATCATGTGATAAATAGACATAAAGAAAACACTATTGGCATAAATGCTGTGATTTTGTAAGTCTGATTGGTTTGGTTACTGAAAATGCATGCGTAATATACACAATGATCAAAATGATTAGACATAACATATTTACATTTTTACATTTTCACATTTTTGCTAGGGATTCACTTGCTTGAATGCAGATCGGAATATTTTAAATATTTCAAATATTTTAAACATTTTAAATATTATATGAGGTACAAGTACTTTAAAATATCGTATTATAAATAACAATGATAAAATTCATGAAGTCTATTACTATATAAATCTAAAATGTATATTTATATAAATATAAGTAAAAAATATATAATTGAACTGTATAAATACCTAATTATTATAAAAATCATGAATCTTAAGATGTACGTTGAATACAGTACTTATAAGTCACTAGCGGCCTTTCGGAATAAATTCCTATAATGTACGCTCCCTTAGGTCATTTATCAATAAGATCAACTATATAACTGTAAATGCAATATGACAATGTGCAAATACGCTATGTGCAAATAGGTATACCAGACATGGTGTTTTAGAAATAGCAGCTGCCTAGTGAGTTCAGAAAATAGTGCAATGTGTTTGTGCAAAATTGCTAATAGTGCAAAAAAAGGTAAAGATAAGAAGGGAGGGGTATGCTAAAAAATATATACATTAAAAATACAATGTATACATTAAAACAGATAAAAACGGATTCTGGGAATAAGGGGAAACAGGAAATTTCATTGTAGTAAATCGGTAGGTGAGGTAGATGTAATGGTGGAAAGGCAAAAGGTACTGATTAAAGAAAGTTATGTAGATCCTCCGCGTTATTCAGTCCTTTAGGATGTTTGCTGTCTAGTTCTAAAATAAACTTGGACTCTAATTGCCTCAATGCCTGTTCGCGGTTTCCTCCCCTTGGGTATTCAGGGACGGCTGCAATAACAAAATATTACAAGTGTTTGAGGTCGTTGTTATGGACAGCTTTAAAATGTCTGGCTACCCGGTATGACGTGACGGTATGGACTATGGCCCGAAGATGTTGGAGTATTCTGACATGCACTTGTAGTTTTGTACTGCCTACATAACTGAGGCCACAAGTGCATGTCAGAACATATGAGTGTATATTGGTACATGTGTATATCTGTGTAAATATATGTACATATATAGTTATAGAAGGATAACTGATTATGGATTTGAAGTATTGGTTATTGACATATTGAATCATTTAAGTCTTGAATCTTATAGATTTGAGCTATAATTTGGTTTCAATTATCATTTGGTATTAGACCATTTTGATGTTTTGAGAACAAGTAGAGCTTATAAAAGGATACCTTGATGCATCTGTAAGTATGTACAGATGCATACTCATTATTGCAGTTAAAACATCCTTGTATTTTGGACTCATGTGGACTGAAGGGGGTTTTGTATATGGTTGTTGTAATACCAAATAACTATATATATATATATATATATATATATATATATATATATATATATATATATATATATATATATATATATATATATATATATATATATATATATATATATATATGTCCAACACCTTCTGCACACGAAAGAAGCGAGACCCACTTGAGGATTAGAAAGGGAGACTTTATTTAGCCGCTCTTGCAGAGGTGAACAGGCACAACGTTCTTGCGGCGTATGCATTTCGGCATCCCGCCTCGTCAGCGCCGCTTGCGTGTCTGTGTGAGAGCAGGGCGTCACAGCTCGATTTAAATATCCCGCCCTCTCTCTTAACTAATGAGCTGCTGCCCCCCAGGTGAGTATGTTCCAACACCTGACTTAGTTCTGGCGCGCCTTACACCAATGGCGCCTCCAAGTTCCAGAATGCACTGTTCTTGTCGTCATCCGGTAATGGGGTCAAAATTGCATGCTCCGAGTTCTTCCTCCAGCCAGCGGCCACGTCTCCCATATCCCCAATCACACCTCCTCCAACATTGCCAGGAGATATGTCCGCGGGGGCACCAGCAAGGGATTGCTTAACCCATCTAGCAGATAAATCCGCTGTATCGCCTCTGTCACTCCCGGCATTTGGAGGTGGACCACAGTAATCCCAGTAACCTGGAAAGCGAAAAATCCACTCAATGCGGTGACCAATGTAAACCGGATCTGCATTGTGGTGTGGGGGTCTCCAGCGCGATACTGGCCACTCACGCATTAACATGTCCAACACCTTCTCCACACGAAAGAAGCGAGACCCACTTGAGGATTAGAAAGGGAGACTTTATTTAGCCGCTCTTGCAGAGGTGAACAGGCACAATGTTCTTGCGGCGTATGCATTTCGGCATCCCGCCTCGTCAGCGCCGCTTGCGTGTCTGTGTGAGAGCAGGGCGTCACAGCTCGATTTAAATATCCCGCCCTCTCTCTTAACTAATGAGCTGCTGCCCCCCAGGTGAGTATGTTCCAACACCTGACTTAGTTCTGGCGCGCCTTACACCAATGGCGCCTCCAAGTTCCAGAATGCACTGTTCTTGTCGTCATCCGGTAATGGGGTCAAAATTGCATGCTCCGAGTTCTTCCTCCAGCCAGTGGCCACGTCTCCCATATCCCCAATCACACCTCCTCCAACATTGCCAGGAGATATGTCCGCGGGGCCACCAGCAAGGGATTGCTTAACCCATCTAGCAGATAAATCCGCTGTATCGCCTCTGTCACTCCCGGCATTTGGAGGTGGACCACAGTAATCCCAGTAACCTGGAAAGCGAAAAATCCACTCAAGGCGGTGACCAATGTAAACCGGATCTGCATTGTGGTGTGGGGGTCTCCAGCGCGATACTGGCCACTCGCGCATTAACATGTCCAACACCTTCTCCACACGAAAGAAGCGAGACCCACTTGAGGATTAGAAAGGGAGACTTTATTTAGCCGCTCTTGCAGAGGTGAACAGGCACAACGTTCTTGCGGCGTATGCATTTCGGCATCCCGCCTCGTCAGCGCCGCTTGCGTGTCTGTGTGAGAGCAGGGCGTCACAGCTCGATTTAAATATCCCGCCCTCTCTCTTAACTAATGAGCTGCTGCCCCCCAGGTGAGTATGTTCCAACACCTGACTTAGTTCTGGCGCGCCTTACACCAATGGCGCCTCCAAGTTCCAGAATGCACTGTTCTTGTCGTCATCCGGTAATGGGGTCAAAATTGCATGCTCCGAGTTCTTCCTCCAGCCAGCGGCCACGTCTCCCATATCCCCAATCACACCTCCTCCAACATTGCCAGGAGATATGTCCGCGGGGGCACCAGCAAGGGATTGCTTAACCCATCTAGCAGATAAATCCGCTGTATCGCCTCTGTCACTCCCGGCATTTGGAGGTGGACCACAGTAATCCCAGTAACCTGGAAAGCGAAAAATCCACTCAAGGCGGTGACCAATGTAAACCGGATCTACATTGTGGTGTGGGGGTCTCCAGCGCGATACTGGCCACTCGCGCATTAACATGTCCAACACCTTCTCCACACGAAAGAAGCGAGACCCACTTGAGGATTAGAAAGGGAGACTTTATTTAGCCGCTCTTGCAGAGGTGAACAGGCACAACGTTCTTGCGGCGTATGCATTTCGGCATCCCGCCTCGTCAGCGCCGCTTGCGTGTCTGTGTGAGAGCAGGGCGTCACAGCTCAATTTAAATATCCCGCCCTCTCTCTTAACTAATGAGCTGCTGCCCCCCAGGTGAGTATGTTCCAACACCTGACTTAGTTCTGGCGTGCCTATATATACACACACATATACATATATGTATAAACATAAAATAATGTATCTATATGTATATACATATTACCAACTGGCGGTCGCCAGTAGGTAGTTATAGTTAGGGACACTGTTCCATAGGAAAAGCATTTTTTCATGTGCTTATAACTTTGCCGTCGTTTGACAAATCTTTACGAAATGTTCCCAAAAGTTTCTCTTTTATGATCAGCTGCTACCTTGAAAGTTTGGGGGTGATTGGGCAAGGGGTGGCTGATAAAAAAGGGAGGGTCCCAAAACGTGTTTTCTCAATGCAATTTCCATAGGAAACTTTAGACAAGGCTACAGGTCAAACTGCTGAACGGAATTACGCCACATTTGGCAGGGAGAAAGGCCTTGATCCAGACAGCACGCTTTTGTTTAAATGAGATAAATCTGTTGAGTTGTTCTGGAGAAATATGAAATTTTACAGATATCGATATTTGAGAATTCTGACATCTGATTGGCTATGGGGTTACGAGCGTGCGGCTCATTGGCTGTGAACCGTTGAAACTAGGAAGTGTTGGCAGCCATTTTGTGACTCAGTTGAAAGGAGTAGGGGGAAAAAAGAGAAAAATTGTATAAGAGGGTATCGTAGGAACACTGTGGAGTTACTTTAAGCAGTCTGTACGGTGCAGAGGCAGGGTGTTTGAATATTGCATTGGCTGTGGAAATCACGTCCGCAAAGCAACGGTGCGCGGTATTGCGGCAAGGTTGCGTAGGCTCTGGAAAGCCCATCTGGAAAACAATGCATCGTATTGCAACAAGCAGTGTTTAGGGGGCACACACAGGTAGTGTGTGAATGTTGCGTAGGCCGTGGTAATCACGTCCACAAAACAACGATGCGCGGTGTTGCGGCAATGTTCAGTAGGCTGTGGAAATCATATCGGGAAAACAACAATACGCCGTATTGTGGCCTTCCTTTAATATAATGCGAAGTAATGTTTACTTATAATGCGGTGACTTTTTTCACGGATAGTGTCAGTTTGTTAGAGGAAATGTAATATTATGTGGGAGGGCATGTTCTCTCCTTGTGTGCGGAACAAAATTAACGTTTAATTGGCTGAGGTGTTCTCCAACAACAACGAGCTTAATGTTCATTGGCTGTGAACCATTGAAAGTAGAAGTGTTTCCAGCCATTCCCTTCCCCTCTGGGGAGTAGGAAGGACATCGGATTGGCTGATGTGTTCCAGGGAGGACCTTCCCAAGCTTAATGTTGATTGGCTGTAAACCATTGAAAGTAGAAGTGCTGCTAGCCATTCCCTTCCCCTCCTCGGAGTATCAGGGACATCTCATTGGGTAACGTGTTCCAAGGAGGACCTTCCCCAGCTTAATGTTCATTGGCTGTAATACTTCTAATTTAAAATCAATCTGCACAGACCCCATCAGAGGGGAACAATTTCTCTGTAGGGAACTACATGTCCCAGTGATGCTCACTTGGGGGCCGTAATTATGAAATCGACACGTGGTACTTGCAGCTTCTCTGTGCAGTTTGAAAACCTGTGAACAAGAGGCTTGTAGCCTTGAAACGCGTAAGGACATTAAAAGAATCTGAGTACCAATTGCTGGTTTGATTAAATTATGCCTGTAGTGGAGTGCACTTTCAAGCGAAAAGGAGAACTCTGTGGAAACATGTGTATCCGTCTTACTTTTCTGGAGAAGGACCCACCGCTCGTTGAAAGGGAAGAGTCCGTAGGTTTGGGATTGTCCCATTAATCCTTTGCGGGACTGCAGAAGAAAGTGCATTTATCATGCAATGTGGTCTTTTTCGGAGGCCCAATGAAGGTCTGGAAAACAATTTAAAATGAATCTGCACAGACCCCCACCAGAGGGGAACAATTTCGCTGTAGGGAACTACATGTCCCAGAGATGCTCACTTGGGGGCCGTAATTATAGAAATAGACACGTGGTCCTTGCAGCTTCTCTGTGCAGTTTGAAAACCTGTGAACAAGAGGCTTGTAGCCTCAAAACACGTAAGGACATTAAAAGAATCTGAATACCAATTTCCGGATTGATTAAATTATGCCTGCAGTGGAGTGTGCTTTCAAGAGAAAAGGAGAAGTCTGTTGAAACATGTGTATCCGGCTTCCTTTGCCGGAGAAGGACTCACCGCTCGTTGAAAGGGAAGTGTCCGTAGGTTTGGGATTGTCCCATTAATCATTTGTGGGACTGCAGAAGAAAGTAGATTTATCGTGCAATGTGGTATTTTTCAGAGGCCCACTGGAGGGCTGATAACAATTTAAAATGAATCTGCACAGACCCCACCAGAGGGGAACAATTTCGCTGTAGGGAACTACATGTCCGGGAGTTGCTCACTTGGGGGCTGTAATTATGAAATGGACACGTGGTACTTGCCGCTTCTCTGTGCAGTTTGAAAACCTGTGACCAAGAGGCTTATAGCCTCGAAACGCGTAAGGACATTAAAAGAATCTGAATACCAATTGCCAGTTTGATTAAATTATACCTGCAGTGGAGTGCGCTTTCAAGCAAAAAGGAGAACTCCGTGGAAACCTATATATATATATATATATATATATATATATATATATATATATATATATATATATATATATATAAATATATATATCCATCAAGGCTTACGCGCTGCTACTGCGACGCAATCCAGGCCACACCAGCACTTCTCTTCAGGTTGCATTTTATTTAAAATGAGTATTTCAGGCATAACGCGTTTCGGGTCCCATGACTCTTTGTCAAATTCCAGTTACTTCTGCGCCAGTGGGCTCGTTTACAGATTTAAAAAACGTAGCTTCATAAACACTGAAAAGGGACCAAGTCCAAATTCTTCCAGCTTTAAAGGGACAGTTCAATCACCACTCTTCAATGTTTAAGCAGTTATTTTTCATCATATATATATATATGACGAAATCCCAAGTGCAGTCGCGCACAACCAAGGACACGGACTCAGGATATAGCTGGTGCCAAAGAATAGTACTTTTTTTTAGTTTAAAGGGTGCTGCCTCTGACGCATTTCGGCCACAAAAAGCTGTAATACTGTGCCTGGAGTGGTAAAAGACTTTGCCCATTTTACAGCTTGGCATGGATGGCACTGTGCTAATCCTATGCTTAAAGACTGTGCTGTAGAAGTGGTAAAAGACTTTGTCCCTTTCAATCTCGGCGTGAATGGCACTGTGCTCTTCCTTGGTTAAAGACTTTGATAGAAAAGCAGACATTTGAGGTGAGTAAAATTAGAGTGTCGAGAGTGCTCTTAACTGGAGCTGCTTTTCACCTAAACTCAGAACTACCCAGAGTTCTCTGCTTCTTTTTTTGCATATATATATATATATATATATATATATATACAACAAGACAAAGGAGTAGAAGCTTGTAAACATTTCTTGAACAACAGGTCAGTCTCCCACATTGCTCATACGGAAATGTTACTAGAGATGATCACCATCCGTCTTAAACAGAACTACTTCCTCTTTGATAGCAAATTTACCATCAAACCCTTGGTACATCTATGGGGACTTGCTTTGCTCCATCTTTTGCAGGTCTCTATATGGGGTATTGGGAAGAGGAGGTGGTAAACAACCTTACACAATTTAAAGACAAAGTTCCGATGTACATTAGATACATTGATGATATCTTTTGTATATGGAGAGGGACAGAAGATGAGGCAAAAGAATTTGTTGAAACACTTAATGTCAAGAGTTTCAATCTCCATCTTACTTTCAATTGGTCTAAAACTACTGTAGAATTTCTTGACCTTAAAGTATTCATTGAAAATCACCAAATTGAAAGTTGTCTTTACCGAAAAAGCACTGCGGGAAACAGCCCGCTGCATGCTGACAGTTGCCACTCTACTGCACTCATCCTCTCTATACCACTCGGAAAGTTCCTTAGAGCGAAGCGCAACTGCAGCACGAAGAACACGTTTGAAACTGAATGTAAAGTTATGACTGAACGCTTTCTGCAAAGGGGTATAACAAAAACAAGCATTGAAAGAAGTATGTCTACGCTCTAGAGAATCGCTGTTGAGTAAGGAGAGGCGTGAGGCAGAAAGTATGAGCAAAGAGGATAATCAAACTTTAAGATTTGTTACCACATACAGTAAACAAACACATGCGGTACGCAAATGTCTTAAGAAATTCTGGCCAGTACTTAGCACTGACAAAGATCTAATGGATTGTATTGGGCTTAGCCCACAGATTACATTTAAAAGAGCTAGATCACTCAGAGATACTCTATGTAAAGCTGTAGAAACCACCAAGACAGGAATGGCAGGAATCCAGGGATTCTTCACATGCAGAAGCTGTAAAGCTTGTAAAAACAATAAGAACAGAAAAAAGTGTATCCTGTCCGCAGAGAGTCAACCATATGTGATAAAAAAGCACACTTCATGCAATACAGAATATGCGATTTACGCATTATTCTGTCCCTGCGGCCTAGCCTACATTGGCAGTACCATTCATAAAGCCAAAATACGGATCCTTGAGCACTTACGTGCAATTAAAAATCTGGATAAAGCGTACCCCATAGCCCGCCATTTTCAAAGCCACCATGAACAGAACACAAATCTACTTAGTTTTGTAGTATTGGATTATGTGAAGGCAGATATGCGAGGAGGTAACAGATTGAAAGAACTTCGTAGATTAGAATCCAAGCTCATCATACAGTACAGGACCCTTACGCCTTCAGGTCACAACCATGATGAGGAGTTAGCCGTCCATTTGGGGTGATGCCTGTCAACTTTAAAGTTTTGAATAAGATGTCCTTAACAATGAAATGTCGCAGAGCTTATTGAAATTTTAACTGTTTTTGATTGTACTGTAGTTTTATTATTTCATATAGGTGACACACATTTTGTTTTGTTTATTTTTTAGATGACACACGTAAAATTGAAGAAGGGAAATTCATCAGCATGAGATTTGTATAATGATGCTAATTGAGAAAGCCAGAACATTGTGAACTTATTGACATTAGCCCACTTGGGCATTATATGTGAATTCAGGAGTTTAGAAGCTTTGCTCCTTAAATAATTTTTGTTATTACGAACAGGGACATAACTGCCCATATGGGCATGAAATGATTATGGTCTACTTGATGCCAGGTAATTTTGAGCACGTGTATGGCAATTGTAATTTGAGCAGTGACAAAGGACCTTTAAACTGCAATACGAGGAGTTATCAATTGAAATGTTCACATGTTCATCAAATCTCTTTTATGCTACTACATTACTTCCTTTACGTAGGTATGCATCGTCTCTATTTTTGTATTATTTGTAAGACTCACACACTTAAACATTTGTTTATTTAATTTTGTTAACAGAGTATTTTCGTTCTAAGGAGTCTGTTTTCACTTACACTTATGTCACGTGAGGTATATATAAACTTATGCAACGTATGGTCAAACACTCGTGACCAAGGGAGAGATCCCGAAACGCGTCGAGTGTTTCTCTTGCCGGAGACCATTTTATGCTTAATAAATCCACGTCTGCTGCACTGAAACTCTGTATGTGTCCGTGACTGCCGCGCTTTGGTAACAAGGTATTCAAAGTACGGCTGTGGTGCATATATATATATATATATATATATATATATATATATATATATATATATATATATATATATATATTCACTGAAAAAACCATAGGTTATAGACCATATATCGTTAGGAATTAGCATTTACAAAACCTTATTTTACTCACACAAAACCATTGAAATTCCATATATAGTTAGTTGCACTAACTATATATCGCGCACCCGCAATCCACTGCTGATGATGTCACATATTACATCATTCATGACATGGTCAGTGACATCACTGATGACATCACTGATTCCTGCTAATTCCTAACGATATATGGTCTATAACCTATGGTTTTTTCAGTGAATTTCAATGGTTTTTTAATAGCAAATATCATAAGCTGTCGAATGTCAAGTACGTGGTAAGTAAAAACATTTTCGTGTTTATGCACACTGATCTGCTTTGAATGCTGCCCCCCACCCCTCATTTCTATTAGGAGTACTCTCTCTTTGCAGATAGTGAAGGGTAGTTAACGCAGGCCTTTGCCCCCGTTGTAATCCGTCGTGCCTGCTTCTCTCTCCATTTGATTGATTGTTCTCTTTGGTTCATTCTCTATTTACAAACAAGCACAGAGTCGCAATACTCTGTTTAGTCTTTGCAGATAGCGAAAAATCGTGTAAAAAAACAAAAGGAATCGAGCAAAATCAGTAGGCCACTAATGGGATCTCTTTTTGACCTCGCTAAAATAGAAACATTAAGAACAACCTGTTGAAAATAGCAATGTGTATGTACATAAGCGGCGTCCATTTGTGTTCACAGTACCCCTTGTTGATTGTTTGAATCGAGCATTGAATTGTTCGAAGTTGGTTCTCTTAAGGATCTTCTCTGCCTGCAAACGAGGAAGAATAGGAATATTCTCTCTCCCATTGCAGATAGTGAAGGGTAGGTAACGCAAACCTTTAACACGTCGTGCCTATTTCGTTCCTCATTGATTGATTGTTTGCCCAAACATTGACTGTTTGGGAATTGGTTCTTTTTGGAGGTATTCCCTGTTTGCAAATATACGTAGGAAAATCTTTGCAAGTAGTGAAAGGGTAGGTAATGCGGACCTTTCTCCCCCGTTGTAATCTGTCATGCCTATCTACTCCCCACTGATTGATGCACCTGTTTCACCCGGACCATTTACTAGAGATACGTCACCGGGCCCGACCAGAGAGCACCCCTAGTGAAAAGGACATATGCAATAATAACGAAGTGATCACTGTATCCTGTTAACAGAAACTTTAGCATGAAACAACCTGGAAAGAAAAGAATAGGAAAACGAAAATCAGTAGGCCACTGATGAACTTTTTATTAAATAATACACAAAGAAACGATAACAATACGTAATGATAAAACCTATTATTGTCCTAGAAACAAGAAACGTTAGAAGTAAGCCTGTAATAAGAAACCTGAAAACATCGCCCCTCACTGCCCCAAAACCTGTCTGTCCCACCGCCTGCCACGGCCAAATAACGGCAAACTGGGAAAGATAGAAGTCAGCAGACATCCGCCCCATTCTAGAAACTTCCAAAGGGCAACAGGTTTTCGGCTACGCCCAGCCGGAAGCAACACATATAAGACGGGTCCTGCTGCCACGCCTCGGCCAGGAGATCATCACGTAGGGTGTAGCCGGAGGAGAGGCCGAGGCCAGCGGGACCCGGCCAGGGGGATTGACAACGCTGGAGAGTTGCAGGGGGGGAATGTCTGTGTCCTCGACCCTCCCCTCTCTCTCCCAGTCCGGCCGCGGTGGCCCTTGACAGTTGCAGGTAGTCCCGCCACATTCTCTACCGGTCCGGCCACCAACGGCCGGGGCCGATGGGATCCGGCTGCAGCCGATAAACCAAGGAACCCGTTCATGGGGCCAGAGCAAGGGGCGTCCGGCCGACATCCACCGGAAGCCCGGCCCGAAGATGGACTGGACATTTCTTCTTTCTTCAATAATGGCTTTGACAACACTGGGGGGGATGTCTTGCACATGCCTCCGACCCCCCCCCCCCTCGTCCTCATCGCCTGGTCCGGCCATAACAAATCTCAAGCGAGACGCCGTGGGGTGCACTGGGAGGGAGAGACGGTGCGAACAGGCCTCTCCCGCCTCCCCAGTGGAGTCTTCCCACCTGCACCCTCAGCGCTCCAGGCGCCCGGAAAAGGGTTCTTCCACTGTGGCGATGCTGCAACGTCTCGCCCGGCAGGGTGGAGCCCGTCCGCTCATTTGACCCCGCGATCGCCAGTAGCTACCGAACTCTCAAAATGGCGGTCGACCTGGCAAGAGCGGGCCCAGCATAAAGAAATGGCCCGGTCACTGGTTGACTCCACCACCGTAGTCCTCCACGACCTTGAAGATTCTAGAGGAGCCGCGGGAGTCTCCGACCCCCGCAGACACCCCCGATGGGGAATGACTGCCATGATCGCCCGTGGAGTGATGAAACTATATCCGTGGGACGTCGGCGCTCCCATGCTGGCGCCAGCCTCACTTTGAATGACTAGAATCCTGCAGACCTCAGTTCCGGTGAAAGCACACTGTGACCCGGCAGGAAAAATTGTTGCACCCCCTCCCCTTTTTGACTGATAGTTCAAACCACCGATCCTTTCCTTTGCCCTTTTACCAGAACTTTGGACTGCCTCCCCCTCTTTTACATTTTCTAGAGAAAACAAAACATTAACCACTACATTAGCATAGCAGTTGACACCAGAACTGTTTTCAAATTGAAAACCAACAACATCTTCAACAGAATCCTTTTTGTTTCTGCTGTGACCCTGCTACAGCACAGGCATTGTCCCCAGCAGTAATTCTGCAATGCCGGTAAGAATAGCTGTGGTGCCTACTGGACTCACTCACCCCCGCGGCGCCCCACGCCGTTATTTGCTAGGCGGCAACTTACTAGACATCACCTTCGTGACATCCAGATTTCAGCGCTTTCTGCTGCCTTGGAACTATTCGCACAACAGACCGCTACTGACAATCCACCCCCCGGGACGCCCCACGCCGGTTACCCAAATCAGTGCGGCACCCAGGCAACATCTTCTGAATTTTCATAATTTGAAAGAACTAGTAACATGTCCTCATCAGGAATTTCCTCATGAAAAGTCTGCAATGATGATTCTTGTAACTCTATGGTCTCCAAACATTCGATAAATTCGCCATCAAGAGATTGATCAAAAAAATCATTCAAGTCATCTCCTCCTTGTGAGAATATTTCATTATTGGTGCTGTCAATTTCAATAAATGTATTGGATAATTCAAAAGAAATTGCCACGGTCTCTTCGTTGTTTAAATGTTTTTACTGTTTTTGTTTTGTTGCATATATTTATAAGTTATTAAAGTTTTATAATCCTACTACTTTGTTGGAGTGCTATATATTTTTAATGTGACACATAAATGTAAAAACTTTGATGTACAAAGAGTCATCCCTGGAATCTTCCGCTTCAGGCTCGGTCCCCTCCCCAATCACAATACAGGATGGTTTTCAGATAGTAGGAACACGTGTGGTGTGACGGATCTCATCGGGTGTGGGCCTTGATCTACTATAACTCCTTTGAAGAGGGGTGATTCTTTACAGCTGGGGCCATAAACTACATCTGCAGGGCTAGCTGATAGCCTGGACAATCGGACACAGAGGAAGAGGAGTGTCAGAGGGTGCGGTAGTGAATAGGGCGAAAGGGAGGTGTCGGGCGGGCACAGAGTGTGATTCTCAGGGAAGAGCAGCGCAGATGGGGGGAGGTTTATTGCCCATGCATAAGACAGAGAGCGGGGGTGACCAGTGCCTGGGGAAGATGCTTGCGAGGGTGGGGAGCCATGCTACGAATCGACAGCGTGCAGAGAGTGGGTCTGGTCAAGGCATCTAAAATGGCTGCCGTGCACGACAAAAGTGTGGCATTTCAAAAAAGGCAAGATGGCGCAAACAATGTTTTTCAACACTTCCTCATTTCCTTCGAATCGAACGTTAACAGACGTTGGTGCATATTACCAAAGTTAAGCGATATTTATCGCTAACGATGCTTACCAACGAATTTTTTACCGCTAAGCATCGTCAGAAATTATCGAAGATAAACCTTGCTATTATCAAGGTTTATCGCAAATGCGATAAAAAACGGCCGCAATGCATGAATATCGCTAAAAAGTCAGCGATATTCATGCATTACCGAGCTAATGCTCTTAGCCATGTTATCCACCTCCCATTGGATAACATGGCTAAGAACTGCTCAGGGCAGGAGTTAGTTTTTGGAGATATTTGTGCTTAGCGCGAATATCTCCAAAAGTTGGTAATAGGAGATATATATCTTGCATGTTGTAATGCAAGTTATTGTGGTATATGGAACTCATACCATAATCTCTCAGGAAAGCAGAAACTGATCCTTTTGGGACCGCCTGAGAAGGCCTAGGGGGTGAGGGGTACTCTACTTTGCCCCCTTTTCACGTTCCGAACTATTTTATTTTACTCTCTTCTGTAATTACACAAAATAGCAGCGATAAGATGCATCAGAGACACACAGTGAGAGAAAGGAGGCCGGAGATGAAGAAGAGATGTCAAATACACATTGGAGATAATATAGTGGGAGAAGGGAAGTAAATATGAGTAAACTTACCATGTAACATAAAAATGTTGCACTCTATACTATAAGTCTCATTTTATACTACAATCACTTCGCTACAACCTCATAAATTAAAAATAAAAATGAATAATGTCTCAAACAATTTTTGATTTCTAAATATAAATGTATTCTTCTGAATTTTCTAAATTTGAAAGAACTAGTAACATGTCCTCATCAGGAATTTCCTCTTCAATCATCTCATCTGGAATCTCCTCATTAAAAGTCTGCAATGATGATTCTTGTAACTCTATGGTCTCCAAACATTCGATAAATTCGCCATCAACAGATTGATCAAAAAAATCATTCAAGTCATCTCCTCCTTGTGACAATATTTCATTATTGGTGCTGTCAATTTCAATCAATGTAGTGGATAATTCAAAAGAAATTGCCACGGTCTCTTCATTGTGAGCCATTTTATTTTGAAATTGCTTGCTGTAAATTGCAGAAAAAAATAATCACTTTCATTTATCGTTTTTAGTAATACATAATATAAAACTAACTTTATCAAGTATTTAGTATAACAGAAGGACTGCAAATAAATAACAGAAAACATTTTTCAAATTATCTTCAAGTGTACAACATAGTTCCCCTTACAAATTAACAACTCACCTTTTTAAAAGTAGGAGAAGTGTTAGTACTGTGTAAATCAAACACCAAAAATTGACCACCAAAAATTCCTCACAAATGTACCTCAGACAGTAGTATCACAAAATGGCTGTGGTTTCCTCTCATTTGAGATATATACATAACCAATTAACTTTCATCACACACAAATACAAAACCAAAGTAACATTTTAATTGGTTCTAAATTTCAACACTTTCAAATGTGTTTTCCCCATGCAATTTTCCATAGGACATTTACATACGTCTACAGCCTGAATGGCTGAACGGAATTACACCAAACTTGGCAAAATGGTACATCAAACCTAAGAGGTCAGGGAGGATCTACTATGCCCCCTTATGGTCATTTGCCCCTTCGCTTTGGCCTCCTCTTGTCTCTCGATCCTACCGAGAGACAAGATGGCGGCCGCTACGGACTGTTTGGAATGTTTACAGACGCCGGAGAACCAATCAGCTTCGCAAAGCTCCGTAACGCGAAAAGTACGCGAAGCGGAGCGCTGTTACAGATATATATCTTTTTTTGAACGTTAATTTCTCAAAATCCACTGGAGCACATATATTGAGACCTAGCAAAGGCACATCGGGCTACCAGTCCCTAATATTTTGCCAAGTTTCGTGCAAATCCATTCAGCCGTTCGATTATTATTATTATTTTTTTTTTTTGCCCCGCGGGGCCCTTTTAAAACCTCCACATCAAACCTAGGGGGTCAGCGAGGATCTACTATGCCCCCTTATGGTCATTTGCCCCTTCGCTTTGGCCTCCTCTTGTCTCTCGATCCTACCGAGAGACAAGATGGCGGCCGCTACGGACTGTTTGGAATGTTCACAGACGCCGGAGAACCAATCAGCTTCGCTTCACAAAGCTCCGTACCGCGAAAAGTCCGCGAACCGGAGCGCTGCCCGGTCCGCTGTTACAGATATATATCTTTTTTTGAACGTTAATTTCTCAAAATCCACTGAAGCACATATATTGAGACCTAGCAAAGGCACATCGGGCTACCAGTCCCTACAATTTTGCCAAGTTTTGTGGAAATCCATTCAGCCGTTCGGGCTAAAAGTGAGGCCAACCGCCCTATGGAAAACTCAATGTTAAAAACACGTTTTGGGACCCCCCTTTTTTCTCGGCCCCCCCTTGACGAACCCCCCCAAATTTCCAGGGGCTGCTCAGAAACAAAATGTTCCATTTTCCAGAAAATTTCAGCCAATTCCGTCCACAAACGCCAAAGTTATTAGACATAGAATTTTCAAAAATCCCATAGAGAAAAAATCCTAACTATATATACCTACTGGCGACCGCCAGTAGGTAATATATATATATATATATATATATATTCACTGAAAAAACCATAGGTTATAGACCATATATAGTTAGGAATTAGCATTTACAAAACCTTGAAAATTCACTGAAAAAACCATAGGTTATAGACCATATATAGTTAGGAATTAGCATTTAAAAAACCTTATTTTACTCACACAAAACCATTGAAATTCCATATATAGTTAGTTGCACTAACTATATATTGCGCACCCGCAATCCACTGCTGATGATGTCACATATTACATCATTCATGACATGGTCAGTGACATCACTGATGACATCACTGATGACATCTCAAATGACATCACTGATGACATCACTGATGACAACATCCAGTGACTATGTTTCTGTAAAGTTAAAATATGTCTTACATATTGAAGAATGAGTGGATGTATAAGTGTCTGGACGAAGGATTTAGTAGGTGCATGACTGAATGTATGAGTGAGTGATTAAATGTGTCTCACTGAGTGCATGGGTTGTGGTGTTGGGTTCAAATCAGGCCTACATACTCTGCTAAACTCTCGAACACCTTAGTATAGAAGTTGGCACGGACACTGGAAAAGGTAAAAGACAAGTTTATTAAGACCCCATGGGGTGGTGATACATTCCCACAGCACCCTTCGGTAATGTAAGAAGTAGCACACCGAACATTGGTGCGCGACCTCTTTTATACAGTTTATTAGCAATAAAAAGATAGGCGGTTACAAGTTACACATTTTAGGTACATATAAGGTCATTTTTGGAACACGGCCAACATGTGGGAGGAGTTTCAACAGTACTGGTCAGTTAGTGTGAACATTCCTAAAGAGTGACCAATTGGTGCGTAATGCGCATGTGCGCTTGACCAGTACTAAAAATAGCCTGTTGCCGAGCAGACTAGTAACCATGGGTATCGAGAAAGGACAAAAGGGCACACTGACCACGAGGCAGCGTGTTCATAGGAAACGGAAGTCAGAGGGATTCAAAATGGCCCCCGTTCGTTTTGGTCAAGTTAACAGAAAAGACCGTGTAGCTGTGCTAAACGCTAACTCAGGAGCTGCCAAAACACGACAGACGGCCCTTTTAGCGTTTAGCAAAAGCTACCTCATAGTGAACGTAGTCAGAATGTTCATCCTCAATGTCAATAGCCATTATTTTCAATACTTCATCATTGATCAGTTTCTCTTGCTTAACAACAGCTCGTTTGGACGGAATACAGGCTGTGATACATACAGAACATAATGTAGGGACACATTGAATACATAGACAAAGAAAAAATAGTACTCCAATAAAAACACAGAGAATCGTTAATAATTTCCAACCCCAAGTACTAAGCAGGGTCCAGAACCAACCAGAAAAGGTCCATGTTCCATTTTCTGGATGGATCTCAGCAGCTATTTTATGTAATTTTGTAATCGAATCATATACAGAAGGTGAGTTATCTGGTACGTAAACGCAACAACTACTTCCGATGACGCGGCATGCTCCACCTCTATCAGCTAGTATCACATCTAGAACCATTCGATTCTGGAGCGCTACAATTCTGGTAATTTGTAATTCCTCAGTAATATTCCCTAAAGCAGAGGCAGTTTCATTTGCGACGGCTTCCACCACACGCGTAAGCCGCCTTATCTTCCTGCTATTCAGTGCAGCTCCTACGAATGAAAATAACCCCAAATTGAAATCTACATATTGTTGTAATGTGGTATCAGTCTGGTCTATTTCATCAAAATCTATTGTTCGTTTCACTCTATTCAATATGAAATCATGGTACAAAACATAATCATTGTGATACATGGGAGGAGCAATAAATACAGGTGGTAATACAAAAGCTATATAACACGTTCCCAACCATCCCAATGGTAGACGGTGGTATCCCTTATTTCCACAAATGAAATATGTGTTACGTGAGGCTACAAATGCAATTCCAGTTGGTGTATCAAAGGTAAGTGTAATATTACATTCACTGCGGCCTACAGGGATTGTACCTTTATTTCTAATACACAAATCTGCTTTTGTATCAATGACTGTTATTATATGCATGCTCGTCACGTTTATAAGTCTTTGATTCGTATATACGCGAGGTGTAGAAACATTGTCCGGACGGTACTCTTCCCATTCGAATTTAGTTCCTTCAGCATGTGGATAGCCGTCTTTGTCGTTATAGCATATTTTATTCAACCGAAAAAGTAGTCCACCTTTCGTTGGCCATCGCAGAGTAAAAAGAAGAGTGTACCAAGCATGACAAGAACCATTATGAGTAAACGGGAGAGGAATGAGTGGTGTTCCTCCTTTCTTCTGATGTCCGGGCAACATTCCACATACCCAACAATTGGACGTGTTGGTCATATTATGAGTATGATGCAAAATCTTAATAAAGCTGTTGTTCAAATAAGTCTGCCTATGTCTTTCTTCGTGAAAAGGCAGAGTGAAATGAAAATGTTCGGATGGACTTGGAGTGGTGGGCAGCAAATGTTCTCGTACAGGAAACAACAGTTCTATAGTCCAGGCTAATACTGCGATCACCACTACGGTCAAGACAAATAAAACAGCACCAAGAATTCTCCCTCTTCGTGTCGAAGGAGATGCCATAGTTCACAAAACAATACTCTTCAAAAACAACACTAAGCCGAAAAAATAAAAAACGATGGTTCTGAACCGAGGCTGCCGTTGATTTGTTCTCCGGGATTCAAGACGGGTGTCGCTACACTGGGCAGAACTGATCCCCCCCCCTTGATATTCCCGGCTTCCGTTTCACAAACCTCAGAGCGGTTACCAACCAGTTTCAAAAACACAAAAGGAATCTTATTTCCTGGGGCGTAGATTATACTTCACTTTATCAGAAACAACGTGGTCCGGGAAGGCTCCCTCCAATTCATCAGACGTGACGGCTGGGCTCTTTTCTGTATCCAAAATCTTTCTGTAGTCGGATAGCACCACAGGGCTCACCAGATCCGGAGAGACACGTCGGCAGTGCGTTGAATGTATCCACCGCTTCTTGTTGGTGACTCTCACAGCAGTTCGCGTAGCCAGCAGCACTTGCTCAGGGCCATGCCATCTCGGTTCCAAACTGCTGGATCGCTCAAAGACTTTGACCATCACGTGGTCCCCAGGGCGGAGATCGTGAGCCTCACCAGTGGAGTTATCAGGGAGCGCCTCTCGAACCTGTTGATGAATAGAAAGCAAATCATTTGTTAATCGTGCCAGATAATCGTTCATCATTATACAAGGCATATCATGTATCAAACGAGGTTTTGGAACTCCCCAAATATTCATAGGCCTTCCAAACACCACTTCGTAGGGTGTGAGGCCAGATCGAGAATGTGGCACTGATCGAATGGACAGCAATGCCAAAGGCAAAGCATCCGGCCATTTCAGAGATGTAGATGCCACTATCTTTGCTAACTTCAGCTTCAGAGTTGCATTGTATCGTTCTACTAAACCTGCTGATTGCGGATGAAAGACAGCATGGAATCGTTGCTTGATTCCCAATCCTTTCAGGACGTATTCCACTACTTTCCCGATGAAATGAGGACCATTATCACTCCACATAAGTTTACAAACACCGTAGCGCGGGAAGTACTCTTTCAGTAACACCTTAGCTGTTGTCAATGCTGTATTGTCTTTCGTAGGGTAAGCCTCAATCCATTTGCTGAAGGCACACACCACTACTAGGACATACTTGAGATTATTACAGCGCTCCAGCTGGATGTAATCCATTTGTAGTACTTCGAATGGTGCAGTAGGTGGAACAAACCCACCTTTAGGAGTATGAGTCCCTTGTCCAGGATTGTGCTGCAAACATATCAGACAGGTCTGCACTACTCTCTTAGCCGTGCTAGCAATGTCAGCATTTTCCCAAACTCGTGTAAGCAATTTAGTAATTGCGAGAGCTCCAATGTGTGCCAGCCCGTGTGTCATTTGCACCATTGTTTGTACATAGGCCATGGGTAGTTTCCATCTCTCCATATCTTTACTACGCCAGCAACCCTCATCATCCAATACTCCTTCAGTGGCCCATTTCACAAGTTCTGCCTCTGAGGCTGACTTCTGTATATCTAGTATTTCTTCTCTAGCATCATGCCACCGCTCAGCTTGTGACTTCACCACATACATGGGGAAATTATTTTGCAGCATAGCGGTCTCTCTCGCAATGCGGTCTGCGAAAGCATTGCCTTGCCCTATTTTGTCCGTCACCTTTTTGTGTGCACTGCACTTGACTATTGCAACTTTCTTTGGGCATAACAGTGCATTCAGGAGATCGCGTACCAATTCTCCATGCATGATGTGTGCTCCGTGTGAAGTCAGGAATCCTCGTTCCTTCCAAAGTAGGCCAAAATCATGCACTACTCCAAAAGCGTAACGACTATCCGTGTAAATGTTCACATATAGTCCGGCACTTAACTCACATGCCTTTGTTAAGGCTATCAACTCAGCCGCTTGAGCCGATTTTTGGGGTATCCGTGCTGCTTCTACCACAGTCTTAAGTGTCGTGATCGCATAAGCTGCGGAAGTCGTACCATCTGGTAACCTCACGCACGATCCATCAACCCACAGTTCCCCATCTACATCTGGAAATGGCGTATCCTGTAAGTCGATACGACCCTTTGTCTGTTCCTCAGTCAGAAAAACACAATCATGTTGTTCTTCCTTCTGGGTCTCAGCAACAGGGTCCGGCAATAAAGTAGCAGGATTTAGTGCTGCACATCGTTTTAATGTGATGTGAGGCGCCAACAACGTTAGCTCATATCCTGTAAGTCGGGCACTGGTTAGATGCTGCGTTTTCGTTTGATTCAGTAACGCATCTACCGCATGGGGAACTAGCACCAACAATTTGTGTGACAAAACTATTCCCTCACTTTGTCGTATCGCAACTGCTGTTGCTGCAACTGCTCGAAAACATCCAGGCAATCCTCGAGCCACAGGGTCGAGTACCGCCGAGAAGTATGCACAAGGCCTCTGTTTATCTCCGTGTGTCTGCACTAAGACTGACAATGCGCACCCATCCTTCTCGTGTACATATAATGTGAAAACCTTCGTATAATCAGGTGTACCTAACACTGGTGCAGAACAAAGAGCTTGTCTCAATTGTTCAAAAGCATTCTGACATTCATCCGTCCATTCAATGGGAATCGGTGTATCTTTAGACAACAATGCTAACAATGGTTTAACAATATGCGAAAAACCCAATATCCATTGCCTACAAAAAGACGTCAAACCTATAAAGGCGCGAACATCCTTCTGAGTGCGAGGGACTGGAGTATCTAGAATTGCTTGAATTCGATCTGGTGTCAATGCACGGCCCTCCTTAGACAAAAGATGACCGAGGTAGGTCACCTTTGGTCTACAATATTGCAGCTTTTTCTTCGAAACTTTATGATTATGTTTGGCCAGGAAGGAAAGCAAGGAAAAGGTACTCTTCTCACATTGTTCTGGCGTATCTGCAGCAAGTAAGATATCATCTACATATTGAATGAGAACCACTCCCTCCTGTAAGTCAAAGGAATCAAGCTGTCTTTTTAATGCCTGACTATAAATGCTAGGACTTTCAGTATAGCCTTGAGGAACTCGACAGAATCTGTACGATTTATTATTTAATGTAAAGCCGAATAGATATCGACTGTCAGGATGTACAGGGATCGAAAAGAAGGCATTCTTCAAATCGATGACTGTAAAAGTAGTTGCCGTCGGTGGAACCAACGTAAGCAATGTGGTGATGTCAGACACCACTGGATACTGAGGCACTACTATCTTGTTTATTTCCCTCAAATCAATAATGAAACGGTAAACCTTAGCATCTGTATCTCTTTTAAGGATTGGTAAAATTGGGCTATTACAAACATTGTAGGGGACTTCCTCAACTACTCCTGCCGAAATTAAATCATCTACAATGTGTATCAAAGCAAGTTCACCTTCTCTGGAAATCTTATATTGTGGGACACGTGGCAGAGATACTCCCTCCTTTACAGTAATACGCACTGGAGGAATTATCATCTGCCCTACATCCGTATCGGAAGTGGCCCACAACGTTTTCGGTAAGGAGGCCAGAACTTCAGATTCATGGAGAAAACACACTCGCTCTAATTCCGGGTAATTCTCATTCAACACAACTCGCACTCCTTCTGGGGCACAGCGAATAGTAGCTCGAAAGTGTTTTAACATATCGAGTCCAATAATATTATCTGGTGTATTCGGAGACAACAAAAAGGGACAAGGGGCAGCAAATTTATCAACATGAAATGTAACTGGTTGAGACAGTGGGCTAGAAGTAGGTGTTCCATCGAACCCTATTGCTGTAATTACCTCGCCAGACAGGGGAGCCCTTGGAACCAAGTATTTGGACAAAGCGCTACGAGTAGCTCCTGTATCGACCAGAAATTTATCAGTGGAACCCAGAACATGTGCTTCTATGTATGGACCCCTCTGATCAACTGGTACCTCAACCGATTCCACACCCCATCCTACGCAATCCTATGCGTAATGCTCATCCCGTGGTTCAGCAGGACCACCCTCATTTATCTGATATTGATTGCGATTATCAAACGTATTATAATCTGACTGACCACGACCCCTTGCTCCATATCCTCCACGATCATTCATGCCATAACCTCCTCTTGACCCTCCATAATAGTTCCTAGATCTCCCACTTCCTCGTCCCCTCAAATTACGCTGCTCTCGAAACACCGGACAGTCTGCAATCCAATGCCCAAACTGTTTGCAGTATGCACATTGATTCACAGAAATGTCAGAACGAGGGGGAGGAGCATTACTGTATGATCCTCGCCCTCCTCTACTGTTTCCTCTCGTAGCCTGAACCTGAGCTAACATTACCTTCGTTTTCAATTCCTTCGCCTTCTTTTCACTACTTTCTTTCGCCTCCAATTCCTGTCTTTCATAATATTGAGCCATAGTCAATAAAGAAGCAGGGGTTGCTGTGGTCCATGAACTTTCACTCGCTTTTAATCGTTTCGCAATCTCCGGTAGGAGATTGGCTACATACTTATCAACGAATAGATGCCTGCCAGTATCTTCTGTCAATAATTGACCACTGTAATCATGGAACGCTTCCTCGAAGCGAGAGAAAAAATCGGAAACTGATTCATCCGTTTTCTGCTTACACGAGGCTAATATAGTCCAATCAATCTTTTTAGCGGGAGCAAGAGTCTTTAGTTTTGTTAGTATGGCCCCTGGAAGGTCTAATATTAATTGACACGGCTTACATGCTGGTTCTCTGTCTAAATCAGCCTGAACAAGATCTTTCCAAGTGGCCCCGAGAGTCGTGAGGTCATCAAACCTACGAATTACTCTCCACATATCAGGGGGCAATATCAACCCGAAAAATAGATCAATATCAACTAACGTCATGATACATGAAGAAATTGCACTTTCAACATTTTCATAAAAAGCCGCAGGGTTTTTACGGGGATCAGGTAAAGCATTCTTAAGCGCCATGACATCTGCTCTATTCCAAGGCGTATAAACCCAATTATATACAAAATACCCTTTCGCGTCTTTGGATCTTTTATCATCATCTGTGCCATCCCCTTTATGAGGGACATATAACGGCGCAGCTTCTCGCATAGGTCTAACATTAATCGCAGCGATCTTATCTGTTTCAAAAATAGGGCATTCTTTGGATATCCCCGTCGCTCCGGACGTAGACGAATTCTTCGACTTTTCCAACTCCCGTAGTCGTGTCGCCTCATTACGCAGTTCAATCAAACGCTTGAAGAAGTCATCCGCATCTGAAAGAACAAAAAGACCTTTACGAAAATACTCACGACCCTTGGATATCTCCTTCGGTTCTAACTCGAGAGAATATTTTCTATACCGCTCAACAACTTCATCTCCAAAATGATCTAAAAAATACAGTCGTTCCTTATCAGGCCACTGTTCCATTTGTTCAGTAACGTCAGAAACAGTAACAGTATTAATATTTAGTTTTCGTGCAAATGAACGTAATTCCGCAGCTCGTTCCGAATGTAACCTGGTACGCTGTGTTCGATCACTATCCTCGTCTGATCCCTCGCTCGGAGCCGTTGGCGTGACGTACGGGGGCGGACAACGATCTAGTAATGAAAAATCATCCGTTTCATTAGTAAGGACTGGATAGAGAGGACGCCTGATAGGGAATTGACCATTAACCTGTAAATTGCGTTCTCGTCTCTCCCTCTCTTTCTTTTCCTGTAATTCCTTCTCCTGTAGCTGTAAAGCTTTGTCATGTGCAGCCTTCCGCTGCACTTTCTCCGCCAAGGCTTCCTCACGCTTCGCTCGTTCACGCACCTCTTTCTCCCATATGCGCACACAATCAAACATATCTTGTCTAGACCTTCGCTGAAACAAACACTGTTCCACATACTGTACCTTTTGAAGGTCAAACGACCCATATAGTGGCCACTGTAATTCACGATCAGTTTTAGTATACTTATGCCATAATGTACTATACATTATTGGTGGAATACCGAATTTGACATACATTTCACGATTTGGAGTCCCCTCTGGGGGAGCCGGCTGTTTTGCACTTAATCGATAATTGGTACCATTTTCAGAACAGCACATCCTACGGAGTGTGCTAAAAACAGGCATGTTTCAAAAGGTACCGCGAAAACGCGATACTACAAAAATGCCACCTAACACGGTGTACCGTTCAAATCAAATAAATCAGAGAAATATCCCTACATGCCTGCCTATGTGAGGTGCACTTCACATATTCAAATTCAAATTCAAAGATTCAAAACGTTAGCTAACAAATTCAAATTCAAATTCAAAGTTTCAAAAAGCCACAGTAAGTGTCAGCAGACTACCTCATCAATCAAAAGCTTACCAATTTCTTTTCAAACGTCCAAAGTCCAACTGCCAAGTTCTGTGGTCAAATCAGCCAAAACGGCACATCACGACAATCCAAGATCAGAATCTCAGTCGAAGACCGGCGCCACCTGGAAGGTCAGATCGGAAGGACGGGAAAACACACCGTGGGTGCCGAGACTCGGGTCACTCAGTGGCAGCGTACGCGTCCATGGCGAGTTTCCTGACCTTCGTCACGACCTCTCCTTCGGGCATCCGAGTCGCCGATGAGTCCCTTCGTGGTCGCCAATTGTGGTGTTGGGTTCAAATCAGGCCTACATACTCTGCTAAACTCTCGAACACCTTAGTATAGAAGTTGGCACGGACACTGGAAAAGGTAAAAGACAAGTTTATTAAGACCCCATGGGGTGGTGATACATTCCCACAGCACCCTTCGGTAATGTAAGAAGTAGCACACCGAACATTGGTGCGCGACCTCTTTTATACAGTTTATTAGCAATAAAAAGATAGGCGGTTACAAGTTACACATTTTAGGTACAAATAAGGTCATTTTTGGAACACGGCCAACATGTGGGAGGAGTTTCAACAGTACTGGTCAGTTAGTGTGAACATTCCTAAAGAGTGACCAATTGGTGCGTAATGCGCATGTGCGCTTGACCAGTACTAAAAATAGCCTGTTGCCGAGCAGACTAGTAACCATGGGTATCGAGAAAGGACAAAAGGGCACACTGACCACGAGGCAGCGTGTTCATAGGAAACGGAAGTCAGAGGGATTCAAAATGGCCCCCGTTCGTTTTGGTCAAGTTAACAGAAAAGACCGTGTAGCTGTGCTAAACGCTAACTCAGGAGCTGCCAAAACACGACAGGGTTAGTGACTAAACTGTCTTAATTTGTGCATCATTATGTCTGTTGTTCTGTAAACTGCTGCATGTGTTGATCAGTAGCTATATGAGTAACTATATGGGTTATTGATTGATTGCCCAAGTATTTGCATGGGAGACTGAGTGTGTGTGTGGCTGGCTGGGAGGTGTGTGACTCTGTACAGATCAATGTGTACTTGTATCAATGATTGTATAAGAGAGTAAGTATGTGTTAGTATATGGTTGAAAACGTAAGGTGCTCTATGTTTAACTGTATAGAGTAGAAAATGGAAGTGTGATTGATTCTTTACAGGACTGACTAGGTGTGTGAGTAACTCCATGGATGAGTGGCAGAGTGTGAGTGTCTGTATAGGTGTATGAGTGCATATGATAGTGTTCTAAACATGAGTGATTCTATGTATGAATGATTGTATGGGTGAATGAGTGAATGTGTGTGTAGACGTAGGAATCAGTGAGTACGTATGTAGTAACTAGTATTGGTGTGTCAATGGTTTCAAAAATTATACTCTGTTTTTAACACTGGGTGAAACAGAGGTTATATTAAAATGTGAGGAGATGCATTGTATTGTCACATGAATGATATCATCAGTGATGTGGTCATTGATGTCAAATGATACGTCATCAGTGATGTCATCAGTGATGTCATTTGAGATGTCATCAGTGATGTCATCAGTGATGTCACTGACCATGTCATGAATGATGTAATATGTGACATCATCAGCAGTGGATTGCGGGTGCGCAATATATAGTTAGTGCAACTAACTATATATGGAATTTCAATGGTTTTGTGTGAGTAAAATAAGGTTTTTTAAATGCTAATTCCTAACTATATATGGTCTATAACCTATGGTTTTTTCAGTGAATTTTCAAGGTTTTGTAAATGCTAATTCCTAACTATATATGGTCTATAACCTATGGTTTTTTCAGTGAATTTCAATGGTTTTTTAATAGCAAATATCATAAGCTGTCGAATGTCAAGTACGTGGTAAGTGAAAACATTTTCGTGTTTATGCACACTGATCTGCTTTGAATGGTGCCCCCCCCCCTCATTTCTATTACGAGTACTCTCTCTTTGCAGATAGTGAAAGGTAGTTAACGCAGGCCTTTGCCCCCGTTGTAATCCGTCGTGCCTGCTTCTCTCTCCATTTGATTGATTGTTATCCAAGTATTTACTGTTTTAGAATTAGTTCTCTTTGGTTCATTCTCTATTTACAAACAAACACAGAGTCGCAATACTCTGTTTAAGTCTTTGCAGATAACGAAAAATCGTGTAAAAAAAAGAAAAGGAATCGAGTAAAATCAGTAGGCCACTAATGGGATCTCTTTTTGACCTCGCTAAAATAGAAACAAATACCAACCTTGGGACACGTTTCAACGGCATGGCAAGAATAAGAGCTCTTTTGTCTCAGAGAGAGGTGGCCTTGAGTTCGGCCCGTGAAACTTTCGTACTTCACATAGCGAACACCCGTACAGAGGTGCACACCCTTTTCAATTAAGATTTGCCTTTCAATTTCAGCAACATGTTTCCGACTATCTTTAACGCATCCTCCACAAAGTCCCTGGCGCACTTTTTTAAAGTTGTTACCAGTGGTCTCGTGACTTCATTTGAGAAAATCTTTGGAGTCATCCCTGCTTCCTTTCATTCCATTTTCTCCACTCTGGTTCGTGGATTGGCATTTTTACTTGCATTACCAGCGGACGCTCTTGTGCTTTTTTACATTTTTAAATATGGATGTCCCTCCTATGCAACCTCACACCCTGCAGCTGCTGACACTGTTCCGCAATCGCATGCTAGAATATTATGGCACAATGCCGTTGGCGATATTAAGCACGGCATATGGATTATCTTTTCGATTCTCCTACTTCACCTGTGTCCAGCCTGTATTTCACTGCCTGACCTGTGATTTCGATTGGGCCATTGATTTGTGTCTCTGCGGACCGGTTTCTCCTGACGTCGACTTTAATCAGCTGATGACTCCTATCATTACTCACGAGTTGGTTTGTCCTGGCGAAAGGATTATGGCTGTGGCATTGATGCATGGACTACTTGGTCCCTGGAATTTACTGGCGGCAGCACAGTCTTTCTTGGAACAGAGCTTTCTTGAAAACCCACCGAGCTGTCCTCTGATGGTGATAGAGGATCCGGTGCTGGGAGAGCACGTATGTTCTTTTCCGCTTTTAAATTGGATGGCTGAACTGTTTTCGGATGAAGACGGTGACTTCCTATTGGAGGCTGTTGCAGCTTATTTTGCATACACAGTTATGTCATAGACCTTTTTCATGTTTGATATGCTGAGTACTAGCATTTCATTGACAATTCATTGACTTATTTGTCAAGTTTTTATTATTTACCTTGCCTATTGGCTTAAGACTCGGTAAAGTACTTGGCTGTTTTATTTTTCTTTAGCATTAAATTTTCCTAGTTTTTAATGCTTTACCTTGCGGACCGTCCACATATAAACTTGCAATCTGCTCTCATGAGATGGCACTTCTATTATCTTATTCAGTTCGTTTCCGGATCATGGGGAGGTGTCATCTAGGTCCTGGATATCTTTACACCGTGTTAAGTTAGCATGGGCTCATTACCGGTTTAAACGCCATTTTTCCTTTTTTGCAACTTCTGCACAAGACACTTAGTTGTTGCTTTAGCTTTCCACCTAGTAGTTCATCGTGGTTTACATGAGAATAATATGTTATTGGTCTACTATCTGCTTTACTTGTTAAACTATATCTGTACAGCGAGTGCTAAAGTTTCAAGAACAACACGATACAGAATTGTTATGAGGTCTGATCTCCACGACTTCATACTCATAACATAAGTGCAACTTCTGCCAATTCTGGGCATGAGGCGGGTTTTATATTGCTTTGCCGAACACACATACACAACAGTTGATGCGGTTCACATGAAGAGAGAGCTGGTGTATGCTGATGTGATTCCTTCAAATCTAAGACACTAAAGTATGGGCACGCCCTAAACCAACACAAAGAGACCTTCTTAGCAAATAATATAATATGTGTATTAGGGAGGGTGAGATATAAGCAGCCGCGGGCCGTGGAGGGAGTTACGATGGGGCAGGGAGGCGGGGAGGGGGAGAAGCAGGGTGGAGCCCTCTCTACCTTGCCCCTCCCCCTCCCCGCCTCCCTGCCCCACCGTAACTCCCTCCACGGCCCGCGGCTGCTTATAAGTGTTGCTAACTCTTATTCATTTACAGCATGTTAACATACTGTCACCATTCGCTTTTTATGTACTAGTAACTATACTGGTAATTTTGCTACTGATAATATGTGTACTTTTATTATCTAAGGTACTACGCCTGAGAAGACGGCATTAGTAAATAAACATTTCAAATACACATCTGTTCTTCTTAACTCCATGTTCTGGTTTCTAAGAAATCTATAACGACCGACTGTTCATGAGTTCCACGTATCCTGAGGTACTATAAGTTCATATTCTGGATTGTCTAAACATTGAGAGTTTGTTATATCCAATGTGACACTGTACCTAGCTTGCTAAGGAGTTTTTGATTACTAACGTGAGTTTTGGGACACCCTAATTCGCCGAGGTTCCAATCCTCTGTCCACAGTTCTGTGTGAGAACAGAAACCCTGCGACAGGGGCACCCCCGACCCTTGCTGGAGCTTCATCACACTTGCGATACAACTCCAGCAATGCATTCGCCGAGGTTCCAATCCTCTGCCCACAGTTCTGTGTGAGAACAGAAACCCTGCGACAGGGGCACCCCCGACCCTTGCTGGAGCTTCATCACACTTGCGATACAACTCCAGCAATGCGCCACCTTTACGGCACAGATACATCACGCATCTGTGCTGTTTTTGCCCCATGATGCGCCGCATTGTAAATGCAGCACTCCATAGGTGACGGAACAGCGGCACAGAATGACTAACACATCCCTGGTGATGCGCCAGTCATCATAAATGTATCCCTATGCTTCTTATCTTGTTAGAGATGAACCGCCATATGTATCATCAAAGTTTTTTGCATTTCCTAAATAGCGAACTTTAAGGAATAAATAGCGATTCTTTACCATTCCTAGTTTGCGATGAGCTATTTGCTAATTAGCCGAATGTAGCCCAATGAAGCCCAATGTAGCCCAATGTAGCCCAAAGATGGCCGCCAGACACACAAAAAAACAAATGTAGCCCAAATATCAGCCAGATGTAGCCCAACTATAGCCCAGTGACAGAATGACCAATCAGCTTCGCAAACCTCCGTTACGCGAAGCGGAGCGCTGTTACAGATATATATCTTTTTTTGAACGTTAATTTCTCAAAATCCACTGGAGCACATATATTGAGACCTAGCAAAGGCACATCGGGCTACCAGTCCCTAATATTTTGCCAAGTTTCGTGCAAATCCATTCAGCCGTTCGATTATTATTATTATTATTTTTTTTTGCCCCGCGGGGCCCTTTTAAAACCTCCACATCAAACCTAGGGGGTCAGCGAGGATCTACTATGCCCCCTTATAGTTATTTCCCCCTTTGTTTTGACCTCCTCTTGTCTCTCGATCCTACCGAGAGACAAGATGGCGGCCGCTGCGGACTGTTTGGAATGTTGACAGACGCCGGAGAACCAATCAGCTTCGCTTCACAAAGCTCCGTTGCGCGAAAAGTCCGCGTCCTGGGCCGCTGCCCAGTCCGCTGTTACAGATATATATCTTTTTTTAAACGTTAATTTCTCAAAATCCACTGCAGCACATATATTGAGACCTACAAAAGGCACATCGGGCTACCAGTCCCTACAATTTTGCCAAGTTTCGTGCAAATCCATTCAGCCGTTCGGGCTAAAAGTGAGGCCAACCGCCCTATGGAAATTAACATGGGAAAAACGCGTTTTGGGACCCCCCTTTTTTCTCGGCCCCCCCTTGACAAACCCCCCCAAAATTTTCAGGGGCTGCTCAGAAACAAAATGTGCCATTTTCCTGAAAATTTCAGCCAATTCCGTCTACAAACGCCAAAGTTATTAGACATAGAATTTTCAAAAAACCCATAGAGAAAAAATCCTAACTATATATACCTACTGGCGACCGCCAGTAGGTAATATATATATATATATATATATATATATATATATATATATATATATATAATATATATATATATAAAATATATATATATATATATATATATGACATAATGACATTATTGATGACATCACTATAACCATAAGGTCACTGTAACCTTTATTTTGTTCAATGAATTTCGTTTTTTTTAACATAAGGTAAGAGTTTATTACAATGCCTAAATATAACATCACTTTAACCTTAGTCTTTCAGTTAATTTCTAGTGTTTTTTTAAAAGAAATCATATTCACCCAACTCTACCGCTGAGCATAGCTTTTGGCCATGCACAACAATGGGGTGCCGGCATTGTCTGGCCTCTGGCCAGGCCATTTACCAAACTCTTGCAGGCACCCAACTGCCTAAGTGAGATGGCTTTTACCAGGCACTGTGCATAACCCTGCAAATTCCCAACCCCCTTCCTCTCAGAACCAAAATGTCTATAATCTAATCATCAAAGATCTAGAATAGCAGATGGTTGAAAACCAACATATGTGTAGCTTGGTTATGTTATGTTAAAGAGATTTGTACAGCGCATGGCTGCCCCAGCGATGGGGCATCCTAGTGCTACCCAGGCAGAGCGATGGAAACAAAGGAGGTGTGGATTATTTGGGGAACAGCCAGGTTTGTATAGCCTTTCTGTAGACCAGGGGATTCTGGATACCTCTGATAGATACCGGTAAAGAGTTCCAGAGGGCGGACACCAATGCCTTAAAAGAGCGGCCCCGGCTCTTAATATTAAAACTCAAGGGTTGCAAGTGCTGATTGGCTGAACTCAGCGTGCGTCACAGTGAATACGGAGATAGCAGATCAGATACAACAGGAGGCACTTGTTTGGTAAGAATTTTGTGGGCAAAGCAAAATGTCTTAAACTGAATCTGTTTATCAATTGGCAGCCAGTGTAGCTTAGGCATGAGCTTTGATGCTGAGCAAGATTTCGGGAGAGCAAAAAGAGTGTGTGGTGTCCCGTTTTGTACCCTCTGTAAGTGTTGAATCCCAGATTTATTTGCACCTAAATAAAGGGAGTTACAATAATCCTATCTGGATAAGATTGCAGATTGGATAATGGTCTGGCGAGTTTGTAGGTCGAAAAACCCTAAGAGAGGCTTGAGTCCACTTAAATGCCCAAAACATGTGACCACTTTTGTTTGGCCTTCGAAGGAAAAAACACTGTCCACCCATATGCCCAGATTTTTCACACCCTCCTTGGGCAGGAGGCGGGTCTAGGTGTGCCTGGCCGCCATTGTTATGACCACAAATGGCTGTCTCTCCCTAGCAGCAAAATTTCAGATTTACTGGCGTTTAGCTGCAGACTATTTGCTGACATCCAGCCTGCAATTGCCAGCATGTCTTCCTGGAATTTAATGAGGTTATGTTTGCATTTTTGGGAGAACAGATACCCAATTGGGTGTCATCAGCATAAGATACTAATGACAGTTCTTTGTTTTTTGTTACCGCTACCAGGGGTTGCACATAGATATTAAAGAATATACGGCTCAGCATCGATCCCTGCGGAACTACGTAGAGGGTGGAATATTACTGAGAACAATGGGGTGGTACAGTGATCTGGAATGTTCTGCCATCCAGAAAGGATCTAAACCAGACCAAGGCCATGTCCAATACCTATCTCCTGCAAGAGGCGCAGTAGGATCTTATGAGATACCATATCAAAAGCTGCGCTGAGGTCCAGAAAAATGAGAACCGCAGAGTTTCCTTCATACAAAGTGCTTCATAGTTGCCCCCTCACTGCCAACAGGGTGGATTCAGTGCTGTGGCGTGATCTGAAACCGTTTTGTTAGGGGTCCAATATGTCATTGGACTCAACAAACTTCGTGAGGATGAAATTCACATAGGGTTCAGTGGCATTGGCCAAAAACGGGAGCTGGGATATGGTGGGATAATTTTCAGGTTTGAATGTGTCCTAAGAGGGTTTTTTTTATAACAGGGTCACTTTGGCATGCTTCCATGCAAGTGGTACTGAAGCCGAAGTCAGGGATAGGTTGATCAGCTCACTACAGACTGGTAGTAGATATTTTTGAAATTTACTGACTTGGTCTAGTTTCATAGGGTCTACTGGAGAGTCTGATTTGATTTTATTGCAGAGAGACTCAACCTCTGTAAGAGATAATTGCGGAAAAATGAGTAATGTCCCTCCTTCACTGTTCACGTTATCTTTTGTCTCTTCCATACAACCCATATTGTCATTCACAATTTGAAAATGTTAAAGATATTCTCCACCTTGTTCATGAAGTAGCTGGCCAACTCATCACACTGATTAGTTGAAGTGATGGGGGGGGGGGGTTGAAAAAGGGAGAAGATAATTTTTGAGGGATTTCTACTCTCTTTAATTTTGAACACTAAGTAATCAGCCCTGGACTTCTGAATCAACTTGTGGTAAGCCTTGATGGATTTGCGATACTGACTTTTGGCTTCCAGGTCGTATGAGCGTCTCTAAGACTGCTCAAGCAGCTTGCAATTTTTCTCACAAGGGTCAAGGACTCATTAAACGACGGATTAGATTGAGCTCTATTTCTGTGACTTAGTTTGGCAGGAATACAGCTATCCAGGGCATGTATAAGCCATTCCTGGAAAAGAAAGTTTGCTGCATCTTTATTTGGGGACAACTGGGGTTTTTGTGCTTGCAGTTGATCACAGAAATGATCATCATCTAGTTTGTGCCATGGTCGTTTCAACGTAGGCTGAGGAAAACTCTGTTGTGGGTGTCCTTGCTAGCGTAGAGATATGGAAATAAGGAAATGGTCTGACCAAGCCATAGGAGAGAGGACCTTTTTTTAATTTTATTAATTTATTTATTGGCATTTCCAAAAAGAAACAAAGAAAAGCGAAGGACAGGCACAGACATTAGTAGCATGAATCAGCGACAATTCAGTATATACACACCAGTCAAAGAGAATGACAGCATTTCCGAAACAATAATCAATACTTACACATAATAAAAGCATAGCCACACCCAGCACACCCAGGTCTAGACCACAGAGGGTATAACAAACGGGGTCCCAAAGCCAGTCGGGGACCCCCATGGCCAGCAACCACCTACTCTCCAGCTTGAGGGGGCGAATCCACCTGTAACCTCCCCCCCATCAAAGTCGCGTCAGCCTCATGTGTATTTGAAATGTCCCGATTGGGCCTTCTCTCCAGGAACAGTGCCCAGAAGTTCTTGGGCCTATTGCGGGGGGGTAGTAAGTCGTTATATAACTCAGTTTGTGTGCAGCAGTAAAGAATTTCTTTAGACAACTGGGAGAGCGTTGGTACCGGACCACGCATCCAGGAAAGCGCAACGCCCCTCTTGGCCACCAGAAAGACCATGTCGACGAGTCGTCTTTGTTCTGTCTTAATGATCTTAGAGTACCCCAGAATAGCTAGCAGGGGAGTTGGGAGTAGTGAAAGTTCCGTAATTCTATTTACTTCTTCATAAACTGTGCACCAAAAGTCAAAAATTCTCGGGCAGGACCAGGACACATGTAAAAAATCAGCCGGCTGCACTCCGCATCTCTCACAATGTGGGTTCTCCCGAAGTCCGTATCGATAGAGCCGTTCTGGGGTATAATAAACCCTGTTTAAAAAAACTTAAAATGCAGCAGCCGGTGGCAACCGTTGAGTGATTTTTTTTATATTAGCGCAACAGTACTGCCACGTTTCATCAGGTCAGTCCACAGCCAGGTCGATCTGCCATGCCAAACAAGGCTTAGTATAGTCCGTTGTTCTTTCAGAAAGAGTGATTCAATACAGATTCGTTATTAACTTGGTCGAGGTCTTGGCATTAATGATAAAATCATATGCCGTGATCACCGGGGGTTCTGCCATGTCCTCCCCTAGAAGGTCTTTTAGTGCGTGTCAGACCCTGTGAAATTGAAAGCGGGGAAGGAGGGAGCAAGTGGTGTCCTCAGACTCCAGTTTATCCCAGGTACGAGCCCTACTGTGGAAAATTAGTACGGTTTGGTAAACATTATCTGCGCCATCTTGCCTTTTCCCCTGATGCCACACTTTTTGTCGTGCGCACCCGCCATTTTAGGTGCCTCGATCAGAACCACCCCTTTGCATGCCACTGGCCCCCAGCATAGCCCTTCGCCCTCACAAAAGCCCGCACGCTGACAACCCCCGCTCGCACATGCCTTGGGTCATAAACCCCCCCTTCAGCGCAGCTCTGCTTCAGAACCCCATCCTGTTCCCAGCGCGACACCTCCCTTCATTCCTTTCATGGTCCCAGGCCCTTTTGATACAAACCCCCTTTTCCTGTGTGCCCGTTTGTCTCCCTCGTTCCCAGGCCGACACCTAGCTCTGCCGATACTGTTTATTGCCCCTCCCCGTACAGTAGAAAGCTTCCCTCATCAAAGGACCCCCGAGTTGATCAAAGCCCCCACCCTATGAGATCCGATCAAACCCCCACATTCCATGAATCGGCGGAATGTCCAGCTGCGCGATAATCATCACCTGTTGTGACCGGGGTGGGGACTTCAACTGTAAATGTGTGTGGGAACGGGCCTGAAGGGGAGATTCGGAGGATATCCTTTCATACTTCAAAGCATTACAAGACTGTGTTACCTGCAATAAAATTCATTTAACTGTGTATAAGAGGCCAGGCCTCAGAGATGCGGTTAGAGCACCTCAGGACGATACCTGCTGTTTGAACTGATGTGTTCTCCTCCGGAGAGAATAAACCTTGTTTCCTGCCTTCCCGTCTCCAGCGCCTGCCTCTTCATTGATTAATATTTCGTGGGTTAAAGAGGCGATACCGCCGGGCAAATATCGATTGTCCCTGACCTAGTTTCAACAATTGGCGTCCCAAGCGTGGGGCCCATCAGCGACTCGTGGATCCAGTGGGAGAGGTCCTGACGACAGAGTGAACGACTGCAACGATCGGGAGAGCTCTTGCCCAATAGACCCTCATCTGGCAGCCGATCATCCGAACTTCACTGGTTCCGAACAGACCTCTCTCGAGTGATCTACGGTCCTGACTGGGAACCATCAGGAGTGCTGCGAGGAATACGAGGAAAAGAGGACGATCGGGCGCTGGATTCGGAAGACAAGAAACTGTCCATACGGTCCGGGTAAGGTCGTGTAGACACGACGAATCACGAAATAATTGTTTAATTGTTCAGAAAATACTAGTATTACTCTTTATTGACTTATTTGGAGATTCACTGTCGGCACACGGCGAAACAGTAGGCTCTTTCTCTTTGCAAACAGTGAAGGATAGGTAACGCAGCCGTCGTGCCTATCTTTCTCCCCCACTGAATTGATTATTTATTAACGGCCACACTGATTAACTGTTTTTGACCCCGAGCTACTGTTCGCGGATTGTTTTCTGGAGATTCTCTGTCTACAAACAGGAAAGAACAGGTTCCCCTTTGCAGATAGTGAAAGGGTAGAGGACGCAGACCTTTTGCGAATCTACTTATTCTTCCCACTGGTCGTTTATTGTTTATTTGATATTGGTTCATGAGGTATTCACTGCCTGCAAACAACGTAGAATAGAAATATTCTGTCTAGTCTTTGCACACAGTGATAAGATAGGCAGTGCTGACTTTTTGTCCCTCGTTGTGAGCTGTCATGTCTGTCTTCTCCCCACTGGTCGACAGCTGGTTCAGCCCGGACCGTTTATTAGAGGTGGATCATCTAGCTCCGCTGGAAGGCACCCCTAATAAAGACATGTTCATAAACTATGGATTAGTTACCATAGCCTATAGTAAACTATGGCACAGATATACCAAAGAAAATCAAGAGAAACGGTGGCCACTGATAGGATCCTTCGATCTTGATAAAATAGAAACATTAGAAATAGCCCTTCGTGATAATAAGACAACGCCTATTATGCTCGACCGTCTCGGTATGTGGCGCAAAGAAGCAATGCAACGAAAGAAAAGAGACGAGGACAGAGCAGGTAAAGGAATATATCGACAGGACGACCCCAGGACACAACGTCCCGAAAGTAATCCCCCGACATTACGCACAGGACGGCCAGACTTAGGGCAAAACCAATGTGCTTTTTGTAGATATGCCGGGCACTGGAAAGCCCAATGCCCGACTCTACTGAACGGGAGTAGGAGCAGAGGGCCGACAGGAATAACAGGCCGGCAGAAAGGGAAAAGGCGCGAGACAAAGATGAATCAGACTGACATGGACAGGCCAGATAGAACCACCACGTTCGATTATGCCGATGGCACAGATTTCGCCAGGCCGATTTCAGCGACATGTTCGAGTCCTCATAGATCAAACAACGCTAAGACGACAAACCCAGTCTAGCTCTAAATTAACAGACGACAAACCCCGAATAAATCAAAAAGAATAATGTACACACGTGACCAAGCATTCTTACGTTTAGCCAAGTAGGGAAAAGTTTAGGGTATTTCGAGGTAAGGGTTACACAAGTATCCTTCGCCGAGAGGACTAGGGATATTGCCAATGTTTGAAAACCTACTACCTCCTTTTTCCGCATCCTTATAGGCATATAACTAAAAACTGCCCCATTGCTCTAACGATAAGTATGCGCAGCATACAGAAAAAAGATAATTATGGCCAATAACTGTTTTATGTTTGTCTTGGGTCTTTGTATATAATACTTGTACTGTCTCCCCGTCTGAGTTTTGTGTGTACGTGATGCATGAATCTACGTCATCCCTCTGCCTGTGTTTCCGTGTTACTTGACTTGTGTTAACAGAAGCTTTAGCATGAAACAACCTGGAAAGAAAGGAATGGGAAAACGAAATCCGCAGGCCACTGATGAACTTGAACTTTTATTTAACATAACGAGCAAAAAAAACAATAACAATACGTAATAATAACACCTATTAATGCCCTAACAACAGGAAACGTTAGAAACAAGAATGGTAAACTGTAGAAAATGAAAGTCAGCAAAACATTCGCCCCCCCCACTCTGGAACCTTCCAAGGTAGGGCAGGGTTACGGCTACGCCCAGCCGGCAGCAACCCATATAAGGCGGGTCCTGCTGCCAACAGTCGGCCAGGAAATCGTAACATAGGGTGGAGCCAGAGGAGAGACAGGGGCCAGCGGGACCCAGCCAGGGGATCGCCTTGACCACACCGGAGAGCCGTAGAGGGGGGGATGTCTATATCCTCGCCCCCCCCTCTCTTTCTCCCCCAGTCCGGCCGCGGTGGCACGTGACAGTTGCAGGTAGTCCCGCCACATGCTCTCCCGGTCCGGCCACCAATGGCCAGGGACTGGGGGGCCAACTAGATCCGGCTGCAGCCGATGAGCCAAGGAACCCGTTCATGGGGCCAGAGCAAGGGGCGTCCGGCCGACATCCACCGGAGGCCCGGCCCAGAGAAGGACGGGACACTTCTTTCTTTTCTCTTCCGTAATGGCAGCAGCAGCACGCCAGGCGCCACTTGAATAATGGCTGCAACAACTCTGGGGGGAGGGATGTCTTGTACATACCTCCGCGGAAATTAGTCCAGGTCGGGCTGGGAGGGAGAGGCGACGTGGACGAGCCCCCACCTCCGACAGCATCTCCACAGCCTTGAAGATTCTACAAAAAGTCCCCGGAGCCCTCGGCCCCTGCAGGCTTCTGGTGAGGGACAACTGCCTTGATCGCTAACGAAATAAGCATGACATAGCCACTCCTTCTGTTAGCATGAATTCTTGAACTGCCGAAAAGGACTCTGGTCCAACTGCCGGTTGTAGGAAACATTTTTTCCCTGATGCTACTTCCGGACTAACCCGGCCCCGCCCAAAATGGCGCCGGTAACAATAGGAACTTACGAACACCTCGTGGTGTTTTCTTTTGCTAAAAAAGACTCGATGTTCCGAGATATGTTATGATCCTTTGTACACTTGACGGAAAAGAGGGAGGATTCACTCGACGAACATGTAACAGGACCCCGTGAAAAATGTTTTTTCAATGTGCTATTCATTATGATATTATCATAGCTGACATGTAACTTCGCTTATGACACACACACCCATGGTATACCTATAGGAAATTTGATTGCAACTAGTCCAACTGTGCTTCCAATTATGAAATGAACGCCCCTTGATCCCTCGACTATTCGATAGACGTTTTTAGTTCCCTGCAAATGAATGAATGAACCTTTTTAACATATTTTTAATCCTACAAAATAGCCCCCCCCCACTGTACGCACTTTAGCCATCGCCGTATCCGTCCAACCCCGATCACACTGTCATATCAACATGCTGAACGATTGTGCAAATAAAGGTTTTCCAAACTATGAACGGGTATTGCATGCTTTATTTAAAATGTGGGATCAGCGGGAGAGTTTTTTCTGTGCACCCTACTTTGCTCTCTCTTTAAGGTTATTAGAAGATGGCTGCCCAGCCCCGGATGGAGGATCGAATCTAAGACACGATACTCTGCCGTCAAATATGCGACTGACTCAGGGACTCGCGCATGGAGAAAGACCTCGACTTCTGGGGATGGGTAAAGCGAAACGGTGTAAATGATGGAATATAAAGGATGGGTAAAAGTGAAACGATGTAAAATGATAGAATATTATAAAGATACGACACTCAAAGGTACTAGGGAACAGAGTTGTCCGAAGAACTGATAAACCTTAGAACATCACAGCGTTGAAGGAGATTTAAGGACCCTGATAGCTAAATACACCTACCAACTAGAAACCTCGCACTAAGTGCTTCTGATTCTCTAACGTTTCCCTACTCACAGCCTATAAGGACACACTGCCCCCACCCCCCCCCCTTGGCTCCAGAAACCAAAACCCCAGGGATTCTATCCCGAGGAGATAAGACAAGTATGAGGTAAGTAAAAGACTTTCGTACCCGTGCTTTTCGATATGCTCGAATGTTGTCCCCCTCCCCTCTTTTCCTCCCCCTACAGGCCACATCGGAATCACAACCGAGGTATGGTGAAGATCTGAAGCCTCGCCATGTCTGATACACGAAGCGGACTACTCGATGCATGTCCTCTGTACCCGGCCTAATGCTCGTCCATCCCAAACTGCATGCTTTCAAAATTCTAACACAAGACCCGTAATGTCTTATGTTGTGTAATGCGCTGAATAGCCTATCTTAAATACACGGCCACTCCCCATGTCGCCCGTGTACTATTTAGCCTGTTGTTGCACATCTCTCTCTCTCTCTCTCTCCCTCTCTCTCTCTCTCTCTCTCTCTCTCTCGCTCTTCCGAACGACTAGCACCTAAATTGGCAAACCGCCACCCCTAGTGCACCACCCAATTGGCTCCAAATACCGCAAGTATTTGCACAAAATTTATCCTAAATAAAATCACCCTGACGCCGTGTCACTACCTCTCCTTTCTGCTAAAAATTGATGAAACCGAGAATTGGCCATAAGGGAAAGGACAGGTAAGACGACTGAGGTTCCCTAATCTGACCCGTAATAAGGGAACTACATGTCAGCGGCTTCTATGATAAAAAAAAAATGCCTCAGATAACGCGACCTTCCCCGTCCCGAATTGTCGCAATACCCAAACAGTAAAGGTGATCGAAACATCCCCATCTTCCCAGAACGCCCCCAGTTTCGTATCAGCTGCCCCAGACGAGAGTTTTAAAAAAAATGCCCCTCACCCCCGGTTGTAAGAGATGGGTCGATTTACGCCCTTACCACAGTTTTCTATGTCCCTAGTTGTTTTCCACAAGACCCCGGTTTTTAATTAAGTAGTCAGGTTGTAAGAGGCTATGTAGGAACCAGAATGATGTTTACAAAGTTAAGATTAGACCGAAGTGAAGAAATCGTTGCCATGAACCCTGTTGAAAGTAAAATGTTTAGCTGAAAGGCAGGATGCATTGATAGAATGAAAAATGTTTAGCCTATGTTCATCTCTCAGAAAGATACCTATCAGACCATGGTGATAGCACGTTGCGCCTTTTTTTTAATATAAAGCCCAGGAGAACGGTATAGCTTTGTAAGGCTCGTACTAGGAAGGTGGGTCTCCGTCAGAAGAACTGACGTAACTGTAATGCAATAAAAGGTACCAGATCTCGTACCACGACCAACAAACACCAAAGAAATAGTTGCGAGGGAAAGTTATAGTAAATCCAGCAAGCCCATCATCAGTCATTTATATGCTAGTTGTGAACCCCAATATAACGGACGTTTCTCATTTACCTGGAGCTGGGAGAGAAATAGACTTATGTGATTACCTTCCTCTGCCAATTCTCTAAAGACTGTCTTTTCAAACTCATTTAAGGGTACGACTGTCGGAGGAAAGAAGGACCGGATGTGGGAGCACGTGGCCTGACTACAGATTATGGAACATCTGCGACATTGGCCAAGGCGAGACCGCGACAGTAAGGAGCTGCAGGACGAGGCACCGTTTTCGACAAAATGAGAGGAAAGGGCTGACCTGATGCCCCTGCTCGCTGTTCAACGTATGCCGAAAAGTCCCCGCTCTCTGAACTCGGTCATGAGCCCGCCTACCTGAAATTTTCCGTCCCCCTAGTCTGTTCCCGATCTGGCCCTGCTCCATCCCCCTTTTTCTCCGACCTACCCTAAGGACTGCACTCACACATATTTCTTCCATCTGAACTTTTTGACAATCAACTCAAAGGACACAGGGCGAAAAGGACCTTTTTGACCAGAAACGCGAGGAAAAGGTCGTGCCCTGCAACGCGGGACCTAGAATAGAGCTGGACCCGTAGCTCCACCGCCGGTGCTCCACAGTGCCAACAGAAAACGACAAAGAATGCTGAGAACTCACTAACTTCGAACATTGACACCCTTAATTATCGTTTCTACTATGTCTCATTTCTCTCCCAGCCACCATTGTATTGATTATGCTCCAACCAAATATGAACAGAACTTACATATGTAATGACCTATCAGTTTACATTCCGAACGGCTATAAGTAGCTATGAAATGTACTCAATGCTCTCACTACAGAATCATTTTTTTGTCCGATATTGCATTACTATGACTTTCCTGCAAACGAGTTTTTATCGATAGACCCGCCTCCTAAGACGAAAGATTTTAAATGTAATGTTCATAGCTCCTTCACCTGGGTACCTACTTCTTTTCTTATGACCCCCACAGTAGACATGAATAGGAAATAGGCCAGCAAGATGTCTTGGATATGTTAAAGGGAGGACTGTGGAAAATTAGTACGGTTTGGTAAACATTATCTGCGCCATCTTGCCTTTTCCCCTGATGCCACACTTTTTGTCGTGCGCACCCGCCATTTTAGGTGCCTCGATCAGAACCACCCCTTTGCATGCCACTGGCCCCCAGCATAGCCCTTCGCCCTCACAAAAGCCCGCACGCTGACAACCCCCGCTCGCACATGCCTTGGGTCATAAACCCCCCCTTCAGCGCAGCTCTGCTTCAGAACCCCATCCTGTTCCCAGCGCGACACCTCCCTTCATTCCTTTCATGGTCCCAGGCCCTTTTGATACAAACCCCCTTTTCCTGTGTGCCCGTTTGTCTCCCTCGTTCCCAGGCCGACACCTAGCTCTGCCGATACTGTTTATTGCCCCTCCCCGTACAGTAGAAAGCTTCCCTCATCAAAGGACCCCCGAGTTGATCAAAGCCCCCACCCTATGAGATCCGATCAAACCCCCACATTCCATGAATCGGCGGAATGTCCAGCTGCGCGATAATCATCACCTGTTGTGACCGGGGTGGGGACTTCAACTGTAAATGTGTGTGGGAACGGGCCTGAAGGGGAGATTCGGAGGATATCCTTTCATACTTCAAAGCATTACAAGACTGTGTTACCTGCAATAAAATTCATTTAACTGTGTATAAGAGGCCAGGCCTCAGAGATGCGGTTAGAGCACCTCAGGACGATACCTGCTGTTTGAACTGATGTGTTCTCCTCCGGAGAGAATAAACCTTGTTTCCTGCCTTCCCGTCTCCAGCGCCTGCCTCTTCATTGATTAATATTTCGTGGGTTAAAGAGGCGATACCGCCGGGCAAATATCGATTGTCCCTGACCTAGTTTCAACACTACCATCCAAGAATAAGTCTCCCATGTGATTTATGTCTAGAGCAGCCAACGCTGCTAACACTTCTTTATCCTTACATGGGTCAAGCTACAAACAGCAGGCAAGGGGGGCCTTCGGGGCGTACAGAAGCGTGCAGGCCTGCGCATCCATCATGTGGTGCCAGGCGTGAGTGACAACATTCAGGGAGTCAAGGAAACCAGTCCGGCGGTTCCGAGGGCAAGACATCAGCGCGGGGAGAGGGACCGGGGCAGCGACGATTGATTCTATACGTATGTGTGGAATATCCGCAGGGCCGTGTATCCAGTGATGCATGTGCGCTTTGCGCGGCTCGATAATAGAGCTCCAGGTCAGGAGCATTCAGACCGCCCTCCGCATAAGGACGGGTAAGGATTTTCCACGCAACTCTGGGTTGCTTGCCGGCCCATGCCAGTCGAATTGTAAGTGAGTGTAATTGTTGAAAAAACAGGCTAGACAGGACCATGTGTATGTTACTGAGCAGTAATAGAAAATGAGGCAGCACTATCATTTTCATGAGGGAAATGCGACCCATCAAGGACAAAGGAAGGCCAATCCACTTGGTAATATCGTCTTCCAGCTTGGAGACAGTCACTCCATAGTTCTCCTGGAGAACCACCTCCAAATCTGTGTGTAGCCGGATCCCCAAATACCGTACTGCATCTGTGGTCCACTGAATGGGATATTCCGGTTTGAATCTCTTAGTGGCGGGTGTGAGCGGGAACATGAGTGATTTGTTCCAATTAACGTGGATACCCGAAAGGGAGCTGAATAAGACTACTTCGCGTAGCACCGCTGGTAGGTTTACCTCCAGATCGCGGACATATAATAATGTGTCGTCTGCATATGTGGACACAATCAAATTGTAGGTAGGGAACCGTATACCCCGATGTCCATGATATTCGTGTAAAGCGCACGCGAGAGGTTCAGCCACTAGAGCGTAGAGTATAGGGGAAAGGGGGCATCCCTGCCTTGTGCCGCGACCGATTGATGGGGTCCGTGGTAAGTGACCCAATACGAACTCGGGCCGTCGGGGATGCGTAGAGTGTATTCAGGAGTTGGAGGAAGAGATCCCCTACTCCCATGCGACTCAGGACTTGTCTCAGGAAAGGCCAATCGACAGAGTCAAAGGCCTTTTCCATGTCTAAAAAGACCGCAACAGCAGAGACATCCGGACGGATGTGTTGGAATGCCGCAAACACCGTCCGCGAATTATAAGTGAGGTTGCGGCTGGGGACGACGCCCGCCTGCTCATGGGCGGCCAGTGAGGTGACCAGAGGGCTGAGGCAGTTAGCGATTATTTTTGCAAATATCTTTGCGTCGACATTTAATAACGATAGCGTGCGGTATGAAGAACAGCCCCCCGGGGGTTTCCCAGGTTTGAGAATTGCAATAAGTATCGCCTCCTGCATCGTGGGGGGCATTTCACCTGACTCTGCCATGTTCTCAACGAGTGTCAATAGTCGAGGGATCAGCAGGTCAGAATATGTTTTGTAAAATGACACATTTAGTCCGTCACTACCCGGCGCACTCCCGGCCCTCATTGACGATAGGGCCCAAACAATTTCCTCACGCTCGAACGGCCGCCCCCATGAATTAGCGGTGCAAGTGAGACAGCCAGGGCAGCTCAATATGAGTCAGGTAGTCAAGAATACGTTCCTCTGGGACAGGGCCTCTGGAGGCTACAGTGATGTATAATACTCTCGGAAACGGTCGGCAACCTGCTCATCGGATAGAGGCTCGTCTGTCTGAGGAGATCTCATGGCGGGAATCGCTGTACTACTCCTACACTGTTTGGTCAGCTGCGCCAAAACCAACTCGGGCGCTCTCCCCATAGGATCAAGCGGTGGCATATTTTCCCTGATGCTTAATCTCGGAGTCAGACTCCTCATGGTACTCGTGCAGTGTTTGGGCGAGTTCTTGAATTAGGTCTTTGCCGTCATCCCGTAGGCGTCGTGCCTCAATGTCCTTAATCCTGCGCTCCAGAATCGTCAGACGCCCCCGGATGGATTTAAGGACCTCCGCGTGTTTAGAGATGGCGACTCCCCGTAAGTACGCCTTAAAGGCATCCCACATGGTCAAGAACGAATCGACAGAGCTAACATTGGTGTAAAAAAAATTCCTCAATGGCTGTGGCTAGCTCTTACCTGAAGGCTTGTCCAGCAAGGAGTAAGGAGGGAAGCGCAAAGCAAATGGTGGGATACGTTTCGCCGGCACGGTAAATGTGATAAGAACAGGGGACTGGTCCTAGAAGGTGCGCGGAAGGATCGTACACTTCCGAACCAGGGAAAGAAGATGGGAAGTGGTCAACCAGTAGTTGATCCGAGTATGAATGTCGTGTGGTGCTGAGTAGTGCGTGTATCCCCCCTGAGTAGGGTGTCGAGATCTCCATATGTCCTGCAACCCCAGTCGTGTCATCTCAACGTCTAGCACTCTGGCAGAGGCCGAGGGGCGGTGATCAGGACCGTCTTATCTATCCAGTGAGGGCTGTCTTGTCATATTAAAGTCGCCCCCCATAGGACGTGACCTCCACAGTGTTCTCGGACCCTAGTTGTTAGATCAGTGTAAAAAGTGAGGTGGTCGTAGTTAGGCCCATAAGTGTTCCATATGTGGAACTCTATACCCTTCCCAGTGCATTTAGTGATCGTATACCGCCCCTCACTGTCCCTTACTATTGGGGTATATTTCAGTGATGCCTTTGGGTTAACCCACGTTAAAACTCCCCTAGCGTGTGAAGTAAATCCCACCACGTGTATGTTATTTAAGAAACCTCTGTAGAGCAGCGTCGGGCTGTCCGTATGCAGGTGGGTCTCTTGCAGCAGCGCTATATCAATTCCATGTCTCAAGAGATAGTGTAGTACTCGCCTAACTTTGCAGTGGTCATTAAGACCCATAATGTTCCACGTCAGTAATGTAATAGTATTTAAAGTGTTACTCGGTTGTGTCATCCCAGGAATAGCAGTAGATAGAGATGACTGTGCAGTGTGGCCCGTGCATATGTCAGCCGTTCATGTCGTTAGGCGTCTGTGCAAAAAAGTCCATAAAACACACATGAAACCTGTAAACATTCCCCCCCAATCCCAACAACTCTAGGGAGCAACAAAACACCCCCCATCCATTACCCACCCACGCCTGCCCAACCCCAACTCGGCCGCGATCTAACCCCAACCCACCAGTTCTCTCTTGTCGTTCCGCCTCTTGCCTCAAGATCCCTCCCCCCCTCCCCGGGAAAGTTGAAAACCAAAAAGAAACCCTGCTCAGGGAAGTGTAATTCACACAGGGGCGTAGGTAGCCGGCAATACAGAAAACAGAGACTACTCGTCCAATTGTATCATGCTGCCGTGCGGTGCACCCCGTCCCCTAAACAAAAAAGTAGAAAGCGTGTGGTCTCAGCTATCCCCCAGACACTCTCAAAATATAGCAGCGCCTTGTGCCCTTCCAAGGAACCTCACAGTCGGTTGTCACAGCCATCGTTCTGAGTTCCGCTCGTCAGAGCGCATGGGGGCATCCAAGCACTTGTCATTGTAACAGGAGAAAACACTGTTCAGCAGGACCGTCAAGTAAAGTCAACAACAACGCTGGTAGCACTCCTCAGCAGAAATCATCAAATAATGCTGCTCAGGTGCCGACTCGACAAATACCTCCCACATCATATCTGACAGGAAAGTTAAAAGAGCACAGGAAGCAATGTATGACCAGAGGCAGTCCCTGAAAAAAAAATTCCCCACAGCATACTCTAATAACTCCTCCCCTCTATCTCTCAGCAACAGATGTTTGTCGTAGGCTGCTCAGCAAACAATTCCTCAGTTCAGTCCTGTTCATCCAGGGAGCCCTCCTTAGCTTCCGCATGCTGCTCGCAGTCTGGGGGTTGCCTCTGACCCGCAGCTTCGCAGGGTTTAGCATTACATAGTCCGTGCCCATTTCACGAAGCTGGCGTTTCATTGGCACAAACTGTATCCGCGCCTCCCTCACCTTTGGAGTGAAATCAGGAAAAAGGGAGATTGTCGAGCCCTCATAGGTCAGTGGTTGCTTCTCTCTGGCAAGCCTCAGTGCCACATCACGGTCTCTATAATTAAGCAGTTTAGCATTTATTGGGCACGGGGGCGCCCCTGGTTTTGGTCTCGGGCCCAGGGATCGGTGCGCTCTCTCGACGACAAACATCCCTGAGAAGGCCGCGTCTCCCAATAGTGATTTTAGCCGATTTTCCATGAATATCTTCATATTCCTGTTCTGTGTGGTGTCCGGTAAACCCGTAATGCGGAGATTGCATCTCCGGGAATGGGCCTCTAAGTCCTCAGTTTTATCTTGCAGGAGTTAGAGCACTCTGCCCAGTTGTTTGTGTTCCGCATCAAGAGATGTCTGTGCTTCCTCCACCTCAACGATGCGGCGCTCGGTCATGTCGATCCGTTCTGCATGTTTATCTAGCCTTTCCACCATCCGGTCCATGCGGTAGGTGAGTGCGTCCATCTTTGATCCCAGTGAGGCAATCCCGCCCTGCAGGCTCTTCTCCATGGCTAAGAGGATGCCGCGAATATCTTGCTGTGACGAGTCACCCGTTGTGTCTGACTCAGCGCGGTGGAGGATCACTAGATTTGGATTTCTTTTTGCCGAAAGACAGTTTGGGTTGATTCCTGTCTGTGCACCCCATCAAAGTGCTAGCAAGTGCTCCGCAGCCGACAAGTACGTAGGGCCCGAGGACCACCAGCACCAGGGTCGCAACTCCCACCTCACCGGCTGAGTGTGCGGCAGGCGTATGGACCACGGGCCGCAGGGCAGCCTCAGGCAAGGCGCGATTCTGTAGCAGGTATTAGGCAGATATCTCACTCAAACAGAAAAGGGACTGTGCATCGTGCCCAACAACAACCACTCTCAGACATCCATCACAGCCATCGAAACCACACCCGGGAGGCTCGCAGCACTAAGCTCCGAATGCACTCGGAAGGTGCCAGGAGGGGCAGCGATACTTTTCACTGGACATGAGCTGCAGAACTCAATAGCTCTCCTATGTATTGTAGAAGTTGGCGAGGGGTGCCGGTTACCATAGTAGAAGGGAGAGTTGCTCCATGGGGCAACCCCTCTGCCAGTTCTGGGCTCACGCACAATGTCAATGAGCTCCCGTCTCACCTCCCACATCGCGCCACCTTACCGCCAGGAGGTCTTGTCACACCACTTAGTGTCTCACTGGTATCGTACAGTGTAGATCCAGATGGGGCACAGATCTTAGTGGTCCAGCCGCACCTCACGGCCCGTCACCAGCACGCCACAGCACTAACAAGTCGCCTCCGCGTCGCAGATGGGTCCTCGGCGCCGGTCCTCTCTCTTCACAGTCTCTGCAGCATCCCCACAGCCCGTCCACAGCTGCGACTGGGCGTCCGCTAGAGGCAGTGGCTCCTAATGCCCCCAGCGGCAGTCTCTCCGCCACAGATTCACACGGAGGGGCAGGGGGCAGCAATGAAGAGCAGGCGGGTCACCGACCCTCAAAGGCGACACCAGGCGTCGGGCCTATCTCCAACAGGCCGCCACCGGCGTGGTAGCCAGTGCACTCTACAGCCCTTGGATCCCAGAGAGAACCCTCTCCACAGCGGCTCGGCTCAAAGGGCCGCGGCCAGCAGCGCGCGGCAGCCGGGCACCAGAGTTCCACAGGCCCACTGGGCGCCGGGCGCTCACGTAGCACGCCTCTGCCACCGGGCAGGTTCGCCCACCCCACAGGCTCCGCCCCTCCGGCAGCGCGCCCCCCACCGCAGCAATTTAGAGGATATCAGGGCCCTGCAGGAGGCAGCAGTCGGGTACAAAGACGCGCACAGGCACCGTCAGGCAAAAGGGCCGCCGCCAGCAGGTCGCCGTCACCCTTGGGCACAGATCGTCTCTCGGCTCACACCGTCCCAGCAGGCTCCGCTTCACTTTGGTCTTCAGCGCGCCTAGACCCCGCAGCTCGCCACAGCTCAACCAGCAGGGTTCAGCAGCCGGAATCCCGCCAGGCACTGACCGCAGCTGCCGAGGGACACAGATCAGGCAGGTAGGACCGTCTAGGGCTCAGCTATACGCAGGATATTTTACAGGATAGTGTTGAAGACGGGGGAGCTCTCGGCTCAAGCAGCCATCTTGGTTGCGAGCTAGCTCCGCCCCCCTGAGGGAGGACCTTTATAGAGGGCAAATTGGAAAATACAGGATCCAGCAAGTGCCCTGCTAAATGCGTAGAGCTGGGGACACATTGCCGCAGCTGGCAGGCTTCTAAACCTGCTAAAAAGCTAGCAATCTCCTTCATGTGGTCGTCTTCCAGATGGAGACTAAGGTCTCCCAGAATGTTGGCAGATTTACTAGCCAATATGGCAACCAAGTTAACCAACATTTCCCTCAACGCTGTAGATGGCCCTGGGGGTCAATAGATGAGCAAGCCGGAGACTGTAAGATTGGCGTTTAGGGCGATTTTCAATAGGGCATTTTCACAATTCGGGATATCCTCCCCAGTAAAACTGCAGGAATAAGACTCTTTAAAAATTATCGCAATGCCTCCCCTCTGTTTCTGACCCTATTTAATTGCTTCATAGTGTAGCCTTGAGGTAACGCCAACCAAGGCTCAGCAACATAGTCCTGTGTCAGCCAGCTTTCTGTTAAAAACAGCACATCCGGGGATTCCCCTAGTAACAGGTCAAACACCTCTGCATGATGTTTGACCAGAGACTGACAGTTCAAGCGGAGGAACTTAAAATCAGAGATATGGGGAGGTGTAGCTGAGGTCAGAGCTCCCCCCCCTCATTTTGAATGCACATTGTTTGCAATTAAGGAGACCCCCAATGGGGACCAAACGTGATTAATACATGTGTTGTATATAGACAGAAGCACATCACAAGAGTATGATAGCTTATGCCTGTTTGACAGGGCAGAGTGACTGGCACTGTCCAGGCGCGGATGGGCTTGCCTTTGCCTTGGTCCATCTGCAGCAACGTTGTACCACAAATTGCATATCAAGGGCACCAGGTACCATAGGGAAAATACCAGAGGACCAAAGATGACCACTGCCTCTCTATGGGGCTGATTCACAGAACTAAGCTGAGATCAAATCCTAACCGAACTACTTTTGGTATTCACAGAAGGCATTTAGTAGTAGTAAAGTTGGACTCCTAACTTTACTACCACTAAACTAAGATAAAATCCTAAACTTACTACTTTTGGTATTCACAGAAGGCATTTAGCAGTAGTAAAGTTAGGACTCCTAACTTTCCTACTGCTAAATGCCTTTTGTAAATACCGAAAGTCGCTGGAAGAGTGACAACAAATAGTGTCCAATCTGGCCGTGATTTATTTGTTTATTCACTTACTTATTAAAGTGATTTTTTTCCTTATCTAAAGTGTTTGACACAGATATGTCCAACCTTACAAATAAAGAGAAAGACGCACATCAGTAACAAATAATCAATCCAGATTTCACAATAACAAAAAGAGTTTCTTGAATCTGACCAATAAATTAACTGATCTTGTGGAAATCGGAGGTCATTCCATAATATTGAGGCAAGTAATACAAAAGAGCAAAAGAGAGATGATGCTCCACAAGATTAGGCCACAGTTAAAAAATTCAAATGGACAGAATGCTGAGAAGAAAGGGGACTAAACGGGAAAATAAGTAAAGGCAAACAAGGCAGAGTCAGAAACAGAGGCATTTAAAGACAATACAGAAGAAGCACACATTTTCATTGTACATGGAATGGGACCTGAGCATGATGAACGTGAAAGCAAGTTATGACAGTGTGTGGCTTAAAGGAAGAAGGAAAGGTTCAAAGAGAAAAAGATAGCATTAAAAGAATGGTTAATTGGAAGAGAAAGTTAGGAAATATGGGTTTCACAAGGGTAGAAGGAAGAGGGTCAGATTGCAAGGATGTTGGTTGAGGCCTCTAAGGTAAAAAACAAAATCCTTTGCCTCACGGTTTTGGGCAATAAAAACAACCAACGTCAAGAAAAGGAAGGGCCAGTAGTGGTAGTAAGGCTAGGCTCAGAGTCAGCTGAAGGATCAGAAACAGTTCAAGAAATATAACAGTCAGATAAAGATGTCTGAAAGAAAGTTTGAGTGTTGGAGGTTTTAAAGGGTGTGTGATATGGCTGCTCTGCCTTTCATTGCCAGACTGAAAGATAATGTCAAGCAACTTGCGGTAATTATAATGATTGCATAAACTAATGAGCTCATAATTTGCTTGTAGATCTCTAGAAGTTACTGTTGTGAGAGAGTCAGTATTGCAATGCTGGAGACTGTTTAGAGATGAAAGTGTGGTAAACCAAGTTAATCACTCAGGAACACTGACAGAAATGCAGGTAGTTTTCAGAGGTTTAACATAGACAGCCCATTCACAAAGCTCCTCTCCAACTGAACTCTCTGGAATACAGCACCTCCCATCTTTATACATTCTATATAGTAATGTATACCACTACATTATAAAGGGTAGGTTGTTTCACCACACCACACTTCTCCCCTTACAGAAGATATGTTTAAATCAAATATTCAGCGACCATCCATCATATACAGATATGAAAATAAAATTAACATTACAAAGAAATTGCATATGGATGTGCCAGTAAATAGACAATGCTTGAGTTAATAGGAGATATATTTGATAACTCATCAATCCACCTCATAGTCATGTGGTTTCTTCATGACTCTTGAGCTTCCCCTATTTGCAAACTAACGGAGATGAGACCACCACCACTATCGCTCTCTGCACCAGCTCCACAGCTGTCATTCATCACTCTTTATTCGTTGCTCTCATTTACATGACACAACTATACACCATTCAATCATATTCTAACATCATGAGCTTTGATAGTATTTTTAAAAAGCTTAGTGACTCTCTACTAAAGTTGGACCAGTGTGAACAACCTCCAGTTGCCTGAATCTTCACCCAATCTCCAACATCTACCTTCAGTTCAAGTACAATCTTCTTCTTCTTCTCATTAAAGTTTTCTTTTCATCAGCTTGTAAAATGTTTTTTCTCCATTTTCCAGGGCTATTGTCTCTACAATCTTTGTTCCAGAGTATCCAAATTGAACAAAATTTGTACAAGAAATGCATTTCATGAAATGTTCAAAAGAAAATTTCCTCTAGCTGAATGAAACACACTGTCTGCAATATGTCTTTGCAATTATTACTTTCAGTTAACCCCATCAGCTTTTACCAATTATGTAATCTCCTTCAAAGTTTGGTTCATTCTTTCAATTGCATCATTGTCTGAGAATGATACACCAACAATTGTATATGCTCCATACTGCACTCTTTGAAATACTTTTCCATTTGACTGGAGAAAATATTTACTCAATTATCTGGAACTAGACCTTTGAGTTAACTTTAATGTCAAAATTTCTACTCCAAAAATGTTATCATACCACTGTAGTGATGTTTCTTACATACATTTTTTTAAAACAAATTGTATTGGCAATTTTGAAATCAGCAGCATAGAAACATATTGTTATTCATTTATGGAATGTCTGCAAGGTCCTCGAGAGTGTCCAGCCCAGCCGGGCATCATGGCTCCCCTCCATGCCTCCTTCCTCTCTATGACTGTCTGCCGGGGCCTTCCACTTGCTGGTGAGTTCGCGTTTTGCCAGTATATATGCCAAATCTTGGAACCTGGCCGTGAAATTGGTTTTAGCGGAGTGGTGGAATAGGTTGAGCAGCACATGACTGGGGGTGCATGGGATCTCCTTCTCAGTGACTCGCGCTGTCTCCCGAACCACTTCTTGCCAATACCCCTCGAGCCGTGGGCAACTCCACATCATGTGAATATAACTAACCCCTACCTCCTGGCAGCGGGGGCAACACGCATCCACTCGATTAAAATAGTGGTTAATTCTGTCAGATGTAATATATGCCCTATGCAGAGTGTAAAAACTGATTAATTGGAATCCCACATTGCGTGATACCTTCGTGGCCCAGAGCAGTGTATTCTCCCAGTCCTTATCCGTTATGGGACTCCCAATGTCTGCCTCCCATTTATCTTTCAGGCTCTCCAGTGGCCCCATGGAGTCCCGCCAGATGGCTCTATAGATACATGAAACCGCTTTAATGACACCCCTGCTAGACTTATGTATTTGCATGTAGAGTGTGTAGGGGTTCCGTTGCCCCCTGACCCCTGTGCTTGCGCATAGCCCCAGTGACCGCCCCGTATAACAGAAAGTGGCCCTGTGGAATATCCCAATTTGCTTGGAAGGTCGCGAATGTGAGAAACTCTCAGTCACCATATAAATCTCCTATCTTAGTGACTCCTGCTTGCGCCCATTCCTCCAACCCTCTCCACTGACCCCCATGCGGTAGCGCCTCCAATATCGCCATGGACATCTCTGGGGAGTAAGGAAGTTTGGTTTTGGTTTTCTGAAGACACCTGACCCAGCAATTTCTTATTACCCTATGTTTAGAAGATTTAATTGTGCGCGGCTTAATGGTACCCGTGAGGACATCTGTTCTATTCGGGGTGAATGGGGGTGTCCTCCAGTCCGGATCTAGACTTCCTGCTATCCACTGTGTGAAGCGTTGGAGCTGTCCCGCTAGATAATAATTTTCCATATCTGGCACTGCTAGGCCCCCCTCTGCTTGTGCTCTGCGCAACATAACTAACGCCACTCTGTGCCTGCTGGGACCCCAAATAAAAGTGGCCAGTAGAGAGTTGAGTGATCAGAACCACATCTTGGGGATCCACATGGGGAGCATGGTAAAAAAATATAACAATCGGGGAAGCGCTACCATTTTCAGCAATGATATGCGCCCCGCCACTGACAGGGGCAACGTCCCCCAGTACGCATACTACCTTTTAGAGATCAGATAGCCCCCCTATATTTCCCTCCTGGACGTCAGAGAGATCATGATACACCCTAACTCCCAGGTATCAAAAACAACGTGCTTCCCACTGGAGGTCCCCAAGGTCCGCAGGTGGCAGAGCCTCCCTTGCTATCGGGAAGAGTCATGACTTCTGCCAGTTGACGCAGAGTCCAGAAAGTGTTCCGAACTGGTCCAGCATGTGCCAAACTCCCTCCAACGCCGTGACTGAGTCCTTCAAGAAAAGCAGCAAGTCATCCGCATATAATGCGATATGGTGCGTCTGCTCTGCCAGCCTAATACCCTCATACGGCGTCCCCGATCTTGCCACACATGACAGCGGCTCTATTGCCAGTGCGAAGAGCAGGGGGAGAGGGGACACCCCTGCCGTGTGCCCCTCTCCACCCTGTACTGCATGGAAATGGTGCGGCCCATACGTACCCGCGCCACTGGGTCCTTATAGAGTAACTTTACCCATTGGATGAATCCCTGTCCCAACCCCATCCTCGCGAGGACTGCATATAAGAAATCCCACTCAAGACTATCGAACGCTTTCTCGATATCAATGGCGAAAATCGCCCCCTCCTGCACCTCTACCGCACCCTGTTGTAACACCGTGAACGGCCGCCTAATGTTTAGGGTAGTGATTCTGCTAGGGATGAATCCCGCTTGGTCAGCATGTACCAAGGAGGTCATATGTGGCAGCAGCCTGGTGGCCATTACTTTACTTCAGAATTTTAAAATCGAGATTTAGCATCGATAGTGGTCGATATGCAGAGCACTCTGCGGGGTTCTTATCAGGCTTGAGCAGGAGAACCATTACCGTCTCTCTCGTTGTGTGTGGTAACCTCCCACTCTCCCACGTGTCCGCGTATACTTCCACTAACCTGGGAGCCAGCTCCACCAAGTATGTGGCATAGAACTCCTGTGCAGTCCGTCTGTGGACGGAGTTTTCCCTCTTGCCATAGCTTTGACTGCCCCCTTGATCTCCCGTTCCGTGATTGCTGCTCCCAGTAACTCCACCTCCCCTGCCTCCAGTGTATGGAGCGGAAGAGGTGCCAAGTATTCTGTGTATCTGTCTATGTCGCGGTTGTTGAGCACGGGTCCCAAATCTGGGCATATCCCTGGCCACTTAGGGCAGTACATCAAACACTCAATAAGTAATAGTAGGGAATGCTTACAAATTGTCTAGCCACTGACAATCTCTTGAAGTCATATCCCAACCTATTGAGTTTTTGCCCACCATGCACAACAGATTAGACCCAGTCATATGCCAATCAGCCTTTGTCCTGTCCTGATGGGAACAGTCATACCTGAACTACCGAACCAAGTCCTCTTTGGATGAAACACAGCCAACCAAAGACTGATTTTGAGATATTTCAGGATCTACAGTTGAGTACAGCATGGTTCCAGTGGCAAAGTGAGCATGGGACCTAATTCTAGGTACCTATTGCTAAGCATGGGCGTAAAATCCGTTCCGCTCGCGGATTTTGCGGATTTTCGGCAAATTTGCAATCCGCGAACTCTCGCGAACTTGCCAAAAATTCGTAAAATCCGTGCGAAGCGGATTTTTTGCTTGGTCGCACTTGCCAACTAGAATACTATACAATTTCGCGGGAGTAAACACTTGCGGATACGTAGATGCGGCGGGCAGCGACAATCTCGCAATTGCGAGATTGCATAATTTGCAATTTCGCACAAGAAATCCACCAGCAGGCAGCATAAACCTTGAAAATTATGATTTTTATCAGAATAACTCCTCAGGTTGACATTTGCCTGCACTTTATCTTTGCAAGGAGTCCATTTTGGGGGGGGGGAGGAAGGAAGTGCCCCACAGTCTCCAACTTCCTGTTCCTGTCCAGCAGGCTCCTCCCAGTGCTTTCTTCATGTGCTGGTCACTTTGATTTGGATCTTGACCTGGAAGGATTACTTTTTGTGGATGCTGCTGGTTATTTGGATTTTTGCAAAACTGAAAGCACTCAGCAGGTGCAAAAGTTCAATCTTATCATTAGTAACCATTCCCTGTAGTGCTTCCTGAGGGGCCCCTTCAGAGTTCATTTGCCTACTTGCAACTATTCTATGACCCTGCTCTGACCCTCACAGCAGGCTCAGAGAATAGCTACAAGTATACAACAAAGGTCCTGTTAAAAAAATTACACTGCAACAGAAAGCAATTACAGACAAAACTGAAAGCACTCAGCAGGTGCAAAAGTTCAATCTTATCATTAGTAACCATTCCCTGTAGTGCTTCCTGAAAGGTCCTGTGAAAAAAAATTGCACTGCAACAGAAAGCAAATTACAGATAAGGAAGCAGGTGCCAGCCAGACTGGAAGTTTAAATTCAGTGACACATTAATCAACCCCTAATTAATTCATGTCAGTTGAAGCAGGGCAGGTGTGCTTGCTTTTTTTCACCCCCATAATCTACAGTGATAAACCAACCAGAGGGTGGCAGTGATGTACCAGAGGGTGGCATGGGTGTACCAGAGGGTGGCAGTGGTGAAACAGAGGGTGCTGTGAACCTGTGATGATGAACCAGACGTAGAAACAACATAGTCGCGGCTGTTGCGAGCCGACAAGTAAGTTTGCAATTGCGAACAGGTACACAACCCTCGCGAACTGGCAAAAACCCTTGCGAACACAAAAAAAATCCGCAAATTCACGAGAGTTCGCGGATTTTGCGGATTGCGAATCCGTAAATACGCAAGTTCGCGGATTGCCAATTCGCAAAATCCGCCCATGCTTACCTATTGCTACTTAAGGTGTTACCTCAAACACACAATCCCTTGGGGGTAGCATTCAACCACATTTTGTTTGTCCACCATACCACCTTAGTAAAAAACAATGATTTGGACAATTTGCAAGCATTTCTCCCATCACTTCTTGTGTGTTTGTTCTTAATTAGCAGTCACCAGGTGCTCAGCTGCTTCTCTTGTCTTCTCCTTTGGAACCCATGGCGCTACCTTTGCTGTCCTTGTTTTCAGAATCATGAAGGCAACGACAGAAAGCCATGTTAAATAGTGCTCTAAGAAGGCTCGCAAAGTCCTCCCAAGAGTCCAAATTAAAGTTGTTTAAGGGCTTCGCATTGGACAGGCAGTTAACCCTATGATGTTGGGGGTGAAAGGGTATGTGATATCACTTCCACTACCAATTTGACGAATTGAGGTGCATGTTTCAGTCACAGTAATTTAGAGCAACGGTGAATGAGCACAGTGAGGAGTGTTAAAACATGCAGCATCATGCCTGTAAGTACTGGGAATGCAGAGTCCACTTTAGTCAGAACCTGTTCAGCCAGGCTCTAGTCCTCTAAATATCACCTAGCAACCATGTGTGTACATTTCACTATAGGCCCACAACAACTTCTAAAAATATTAAACCAAGCAAACTGCCAATTTTTTGGTGTCCTCTTCATTTTCAGACTTAATAGGCATGTTTTTCCCATTTTTTTTAAAAACTAATCTGCTTTATGTCCTAAATGTATGGAAGTTGAAAGAGAATGGGGTATATTTACAAGGGCTTAATGCCATACGAAGGTCACTTATTGTGACATTCCAGTGGCATTTAGTCCTTCACTTTATTTACAAAGCAGCATTAAGCCACTTAAAGTAGCTTAATGCCGCCTTGTAAATAAGGCCCCCTTTCCTGCTGAAATTAGGAGGAAAGGGGCAGGCATTGCTTTTTGATGCTGCCTCCTTTTTACAAGGATGGTGTAAATAGGAGGCAGTGCCAAAAATAAAACCAGGAAACCTGGCCTTAACCTGGCGAAATGAGGACAAATGATTAATTCCTCCTTTGTTTGCTGTTTCTATGTGTGCTGCATTCTGCAACACACAGAGAAACAGCAAATCAACACTAGCGATTGTTTATGTGCAGGAAGGTGCCCTTCCTGCACATCAATATTCATTGAAAAATGACAAGTTGCAACTTGTATGTGTGCTGCATAAAGCAGCACACATACAAGTCACAAATTTCCTTTACTGATTGCTTACGTGTTGGAAGAGACACCTTCCTGCACATGAACAATCATTCCTCCCCAACGCATGCACCCTTGCACTTGCATTGGCGCTACGCAGCTAAATTTAGTGCCACCACTTGGGAAAATGCAGGGGTGCACCGCATACTTGTAAATACGGCGTATCCGTGCGTTTGGAAGCAAGGCATTAGCAATCTTAGCTTAGCGCTGCGCTCCGTCAGTTTCCTTATACTTATACCCCTAAAAAGTTGCACTTAATTTTCTATTCACACAGGTCAGCGGGATTAAAAGAGTCTCCTGTCAGCTCTTCTCCATTGCCTACTGAGCTGGATGGCTCAAAGGCACTATTTCAAGTCACACTGGCCCAGCATCTAGATTCTAAATCAATAACGAAGTCAAGGTAAATGCATCTTAATTTTCTGTGTGAGTTTAACAAGAATGTATGAAAATATGTTTATCAGTTGTTTAATGATCTAAGTTATTCTCATTTTCTGAATTTGCTCAATACACTAGTTTGAGGGGCATTAATTTTTAGGCTGATGAAATTGACCAGAAAGCACTTGCAAGTTAGGGCTGCAGGATGTAGCTGATGGTTGGTGCGCTCTGTGTGATACACGCAGCAAAAAGAAGATTCCTTCTCACACTTATCCCTGGGAGTGACTGGCGTAGTGAGGATAGGTAGCCTGATTTCTACATGCAGTAATACATTCTAGGACAAGTGCATCCAGGGCAATTGAAACAATGCCCCCCACCATCATATGCTGTTCATAATAGGGGAGTATGCTGAGTCTGAGCATTTGGAACTACTAGAGGGAGTGGCAGATGGATACTGGTGGGACCAAGAAGAACTTGCAAAATTAACAACATGCTATGCACAATTGCAGTGAAAAAAACTGCCCTTAGAAAAGGAATACTAGGCATCATGGTCCCATTCTCTGTGCCTGGAAGTAATTAGGTTGGTCACAAGGAACTATATGCAAGCTGCCACTGATGCAATAGCTGACAGTCTCTTGTTCATTTCTATCCCAGGAATGCTCTCCTACCCTCTGAGGCAGACATGTTCGCATTAAAAAGCAAATGCATGCAGTGATCTGAGGGCATGAGTGGTTGATGATGGTTAGTGGTCTATGTGTCTAGGGTTTAGCCCTGAGAGACGAGAAGAATGAAGGTGAGATGAAAGGTTCACACTTTGCTTTCTAAAGGGTGAATTGAGTCAATCCAATGCCAGACATAGGTTAACTCGTAGCAAATGGGTTGGGCCAAGGAGAACATTTTGAGTAGACTGACATTCAGACAATGTCTCTCCTGTGAGACCACTGCAGATATCCTGGTGATGGTAAAGAGTTAGAATAATGGGTTATTAATGCAACAATGGCAAACTAAGTTCTGCAATGCCTCCAAATATCATATCTTTTCAGCACCAGTATAGCAAATTCTCAAGCATCTTGGATGTTTTTTTTTTTGGGGGGGGGGGGGCACTGACTGGTTGTTTCTGGGACAGCGAGTAGCATTACCCCCACCGCCCCAATAAAGATGGATAGCTAGGTCATTCGTAGGAAGGGAATGGGCTTTTGCTTGCACAGACTGAGGGTGGGTAATCAAATCAAATCCCTTTTATAGTTTCAGAGAATTATCGCTTTAAACAACCATTCCCCTTGTCTCCTTAATTAATTTCTAAAAATAAAGAACAAGTTTGACCATTTGGTTTACAAATATAAATACAAAAGCTTTAGACATCTTAGTATGCTGTATTAGAACATTTAAATATTGTTCAAGTCTACCTACTAATCGAATTTCTTTGCCATAAAAAATCGTACTCATACACCTAGATTTTCCATTAAAAAACAGGGAAGTACAAAAGATGTCAGTGAGTCCACTCTTTGATCACACAAACAACATGATATATGTAGCAATGTTCTGTTTGTCGTTTGGCCCCAAATTCCTACAATGTATACGCATAAATCAGAGTCTCAGAAACATATGCCTCACTGATCCCGTGAAAGAAAAAATTAAATTATCTTGGGGCATAGATCTTCAAATGATTCTTGAATGTTTTAATCATGCCTATTTATTTTCTCCAATTAGTTTAACATATGTTGTAAGACTATCCCAGTTTGGTTTACCAATATTGTATCAACTATATACTGTACATTTGTGACTGGTCTCTTGCCCAGTTTAGGCAGAACTGCCCCCTTTGTCCATAGCATGAATCCCATTCTGGTATTATGCAGATTAAACAGCACAGGTACAAGAACACACACACATCCTTAAGAACCCTGTTGTCTATTACCTTGTTGTGGTGTAATCACCATTACTAAACTGCTGGTAGCCTAGGGAAGGTATGTTGTTTTTCCTGGCTTGGTTATTAAGTAGACAGTGTGGGTGTCCCCTATAAGCTAAACCCCTCTTGATCGGCCGTAGCATACCGGTGCCAGACTGTATCCTATAGCAGACAGGAATCAGTGGTGACAAGAGCATAAGATGACAGCATCCTCAGCCACTTCCACTTCCCACAGTATTCTTTCAGACTGAGTAACCTAGGTACATAGCCTCAGAACCAGGCAAGCACTGGGGCTGTCTCTCATCATGACAGTACAGGCCTTGATAAGCCCCAGCTAGCAAGCGCTTCGTAAATTGTAGTGGTCTTTCTTGTCTTGAAAGTAGCTTACAGTTATCAGAATGGCAAACATAGCTGGTGCCTCTCAAAGCTGTAACCTACAGCAGCAGGAAGAGGCAATAAAGGCATAGTGCAGAGAAAGATGGGCTTAAGATTGAGGTATGAACAGTCTTGCCCTCCCATTCCATGCTGGAATAGATGGGGATCCAGTTGGATCGTGGATCTGCCAGCTATTCTTAAGCTCAATCAGGGATCTAGACCAATCCCAGCAAAATGTGCTTACAGTGCCCTCCCTCCCCGTCTGGTACTTCTCTAGGTGAAAGGCTGGATTTGATGGGGAGCCGGAAATCAGTGGTTCGTGGCTACCAACTGTGTGGCCCTGTAATACAAGCGGAGGTCAGGAAGAGCGATCCCTCCATCATACCCCCCCATTGTCAGATTGCGGAGGGCATTGCGAGGTGCCCTGCCGTCCCACAACAGAGTCCGGATCTCACTCTCTATAGCAGTGAAGTATGTGTCGGCAATGGAGAATGGGCAGTTCTGGAGGGCTGCTCTGCCCAGGAGGGATAAGGGCAGTGTTCTCTAATGTTGGACATCGTCTTGTAGTCTTCGGAGGGGGCCAAGAAGATTCAGATCGTAGAATATTTTGGTTTCGGAAGTAATATAAATCCTTAAGTATCTGAAACCTTCGGTAGTTACCTCAATTTCATATCCACGGAGTAATTTGGGTGGGGGGCCATGTAGGACATACAATACCAACTTCGACCAGTTAATAGTATATCCTGCATATTTACCAAAGTTGGTGATGACATTAAAGATGCGGTTAAGTGAGGCTCGTGGAGATGCCAAATAAATCAATATATTATCCGCATACAGTGATATTTTATCCACTATATCCTCACTCCATCGCAAGCCACATATGGAATCATCATGCCGAGTCCAGTGCGCAAGTGGCTCCAGAGTCAATGCAAACAGGAGGGGGGATAGGGGGCACCCCTGTCTAGTCCCCCTCTGCAAATCAAATGCGCGCGATGTACGATTGTTGACTCAAATTTGGGCCTGTCGGAGGATATAGATCTGTAAATAATTACATCCGTTTTAGAGCTGACACCCTTGGGCAGCAGTCCCCCAAACATTTTGCCTTCACCCCTCCTGTTTGTTGCATGTGTTTCTGTTGGCTTTAGGACTCTGTGCACTGTCCCACTGCTAACCAGTGCTTGTGCACTCTCCCAAAAAACATGGTAAAATTATCCTACCCCTAAATGGTATCTTTCATGTACTTGTATGCCCCAAGTCCCTTGTACTACATATACATAAAACCTGTAAATTAAATGCTGCTAGTGGGCCCGCAGAACTCATTGTGCCACACATTAAAGTAGCACTTTAAAACATGTTTCAGGACTGCCACTGCAGCCGGTAGTTTAGTTTTAAACTACCATTTCAACCTGGCAAAAAAAATCATTTTCAAAAAATGGAGTGGAGGTACACTCCAAACCAGGCGCACAGCTTGAATGATTGTTTCTTATTCGTTCTTAACAACTTTTTCACTGTGAACTTTGCATAATTACTCCATGTAGTCCAAAAGTTTTTGCTTCATTCCATTTTATTGTCATAATTGATTCCACACGTGGATTGCTTATATTTTAACTACTTCACATGACACGGATATGCCCATCCAGGCCTTTTTCCGTGCACGAAAAAAACATAAGATATCCTCGTTTACAAGTGCTTGAATTAACCCACTGCATTTCGGACTTTACGAAGTCCTTCGTCAGGGGTACACTATAAAGTAAAAGAACGGTGCTGTTAAAATATGACTTTAACAAAAGCTGTTGTTAACACAATGCATTTTGCATTATTTGACACCATGCTGTGTTCAAAATTACCATGTAAACAGCGTTTTCCCGCTAAACATGAAGCTAAGTGCTCCCGTACCTAAACCTGGAAAATCCTTCACCCAACCTCTTAATCCCATGTTGTGAAGCTTTACTAGCCAAAATGTGACCCCCCAAGATGTCAACCCTCATTAACAGCTCCTTCATTCTTAACTATATCTCCTAACCATTTCCCCTGTTCTGCCCGCTACAACACGTACCTTGATAGCTCCTATTCACTTTCTCACTCTCTCTGATGGTTCCCTCACTCTGACGGCGTCTGACAAAACGCCATGTTTCTCTGCAGCTATGATACCTGGGAAACTACCCCACCTTTTAAGCGTCACTGATCGCCACCTGGCGGCTAACTCCGTCGTTGTCACACCTGCCTACAACACCTATAGGTCACCTCTTCATAGATCTCTCATCCTCCATTTTAATCGCCCATCCTATTCCATGTCACTGATGAGCTAAACTATCCCACCAGTAAACCAGTACTATCCCCCGCCCTCCCTCACGCTGTCTTCTTATGCGCCGTGATTCAAACGTGCAAATTCACTTCATGATAATTATATGACATATAACTCAACAAGTAAAATGGTTAAAACTTCAAAAGTTCATGCAAATGATAGAATGTATCAAACATTCACTTGTGTCTTTATATTGATTAAAGCCAAATGATCACTAGCAGTAACTTCCACTCCTTGGATATGGATCTCACGTGTGTGCTCGTGTTCATTACGCGATTTCTCAAACGTTGTTTGTTACATCTTCTGTGGGTGCTACTTGCGGTAGGGCAGTTGAATCAAATTTTTCATACAGAAATTGCCATGCACACCTTTATGTTCCATTTTTCCTTTTTTGACCACGAGTTAAAATATAAGCAATCCACGTGTGGAATCAATTATGACAATAAAATGGAATGAAGCAAAAACCTTTGGACTACATGGCGTAATTATGCAAAGTTCACAGTGAAAAAGTTGTTAAGAACGAATAAGAAGCAATCATTCAAGCTGTGCGCCTGGTTTGGAGTGTAACTCCACTCCATTTTTTGAATTTGGTATTTCTGCATGTGACAAGGGGCAGATCACGTACACCATGGCGCACGCATACAGTTTAGAGTTTGTAACATCGTGGTCAAAAAAGGAAAAATTGAACATAAAGGTGTGTACGGCAATTTCTGTATGAAAAATAAATCATTTGCCAGGCTCAATCATTCCTTTTTAATACTTATAAGGGACCCCTAAGGGAAGCCATAAAATCCAAGGCAGGGTGCATGGTATTTTTTTTATTTGATTTTATTTTATTGATTTTAACGTCAGCTCAACGATACTCACTTGCAAGGTAGAACAAAACGACACATGGCAGTATTTCCAATCACAATGATTACATATCTAAGCCTGCTTACAGGTAATAACCGCAATGTCTAAAAGGGGACAGGAGAAGGATAGCATGTCCATTACAAAAGAAACAAGAAGCTCTTTCTCTTCCCTTCTCTCCTCACCTTTGTCTATTGAGACGTCTAGGAAGAATAAACTATACTGAACAGTATATTCAATCTAGGCATACACATCACACAATCCAATAAAAACAAAAGGGTGCATGGTATTTAAAAGCAGACGTGAGTCCTGCGCTCTTCATGACACTGGAATCAAGCTATCCTGGCTGATGAGGGCTGAAAGCCCAAAACCGGCCCTAGGATGCTTGTTTCCAGTCCAGAGAGGACCTGGCTTGGCAGTTCGGGCTGGACTGTTCCCATGGAGCACAGGGTCAAGACTGATTTGCATATGGATGGGTTAGAACTGGAATGGCAAGGTGAGCAAAAAAACGATGGATTTAGGCCCAGATCTCTGTACCTGGGTGAATGTATGACATTGTTCTGCATTCTGTCCATCAACTGTTGTTTTTCCATTTGTCACCCCGAGTGGGACGGGTACGCTCAGACGTGAGTCCCATGCTCTCCATGCCACTGCAATCAAGCTATCCTGGCTGATGAGGGCTAAAAGCCCCAAACCGGTCCTAGGATGCTTGTTTCCAGTCCAGGGTGGACCTGGCTTTGCAGTTCGGGCTGGACTGTCCCCATGGGGCTCAGGGTCAAGACTGATTTGATATGGCTGGGTTCAAACTGGAATGTAATGGTGAGCAAAAAAATTATGGATTTAGGCCCATATCTCTGTACTGGGGTGAATGTATGACATTGTTCTGCATTCTGTCCATAAACTGTTGTTTTTGCATTTGTCACCCCGAGTGGGACAGACGTGAGTCCCGTGCTCTTCATGCCACTGGAATCAAGCTATCCTGGCTGATTAGGGCTGACAGCCCGAAACCGGTCCTAGGATGCTTGTTTCCAGTCCAGGGAGGACCTGGCTTGGCAGTTTGGGCTGGACTGTTCCCATGGGGCACAGGGTCAAGACTGATTTGCATATGGCTGGTTTCAAACTGGATTGACATGGTGAGCAAAAATACAATGGATTTAGGCCCAGATCTCTGTACTGGGGTGAATGTATGACATTGTTCTGCATTCTGTCCATCAACTGTTGTTTTTGCATTTGTCACCCCGAGTGGGACAGGTCTGCTCAGACGTGAGTCCCGTGCTCTACATGCCACTGGAATCAAGCTATCCTGGCTGATGAGGGCTGAAAGCCCGAAACAAGTCCTAGGATGCTTGTCTCCAGTCAAGGGAGGGCCTGGCTTGGCAGTTCGGGCTGGACTGTTCCCATGGGGCACAGGGTCAAGACTGATTTGCATATGGCTGGGTTCAAACTAGAATGGCATGGTGAGCAAAAAAACATTTGTGTCCTCACGGAGCGGACGCGCCTTAGCGCGCGCGAACCCCCGGGGGATCTCATGCACTGGTACTGATGAAAGCTGAGCATAACATTGCATAGAACAGCAGAAACATGTTGACCTTTTTGACCTGGACACTGTGGTTCTAATATAAACCAATACGTTGTCCGCACTTGTTTTTAACGTGAACAGCTGGCCCATCAATAAATCTTTTTTTAGGCGCAGCTGGGATCTTTTAATCCTGCACTCACATCACTGAGCATACACACAAAAACAACTTTCAAAAAACCCCAGCTCCGCTGCAATTGCAGGCGTCGCAGCACACAGGGGGGACATTCGGTCTCCCCTGTGGGAACCCCATGATGAAGCATGTCACCACTAGGGTGAGTGAGGGTTGTTTTAAGAAATAGGGTTTCTTTTTTAGTTCCTTTTCCTTATGATATCTTTTCTTCCTCATTTTGAACACTGTGTAGATCGCTAGGTAGGGATAAATTGTCACGTATGGTTTCACAGGTATAGTCACTGTTTTGTTGTTGTATTAAAACCTTTAATACACATCGTAAGTGGTTCCTTCTTCTGGCACCAGGTATTACACTAGCACAGTTACTTCTGCATACCTGTATTAAACCTTTAATACACATCATAAGCGGTTTCTTCTTCTGGTGCATTCTTGATCTAATTTCTAAGCGGGACTTTGTCTCGAAACATACTGTGTATGAGTTCATTATTGCTTTTGGTATAATATAGGTTTTTCTATTTTAAATATCTTTCATATTTGTACATTTTGCAACTTGACTAGCATTACAGCTGTACAACCACATCATTTCTACCACAAGTTAGTAGGTAAAATATATGGTTTTATTTTGCTCATTCTCATCATTATTTGGTGATGGTAAGTTTCTTTCCACTTCACATTTCCATCATGTCTTTCACGTTGCGCGTGAATTTTGCCCTTTCTTCTTTGGATCTATACATTGCACTAGTTCTTCAAATATTGTTGGTTTCAGGACTATTAGCACATTTATTGCCCCAAAGAAATCTTTTCCTTACATATTTTTGTCTTTCACCTGGTGATTGTTAGTGTTCCTCGCATGTTTTTTTAGGGTCAGTCTAGGTGATCCTAGGTGGTTGCTAATGTATGAATTGATGCATGAGTTATGACACATGCATTTCTCTGCTTCTACAGCCCTGAGAAAGTCTTTAATAAAGACAAAACACGTGTTGGCTGTGTTTGGTTTTGGTCATGCGCTGTTAAAGCTGTGTTTTGGCAGTCTAACATACTGGCAACATTTCTTTACTCTTGATGTAAATTGCATTGGATACTGCTGAAGTTGAGTTTTGTACCGCCAGTACTATACATTTCTATGTCAAATAAAAAAAGTGTTTTTAAAATATTTCTTTTACTACAAGTCATGACTTTATAAATTGAACTGTTCTGTTCTCCAAACTTGTATCAACTGTTCTAATTGGCATTGCCAATGGCAATGTTCATGATTGCATGTCCTTGCAGCAGTAGTGCTGTCTGTCTTAGCACATCATTATTTTGTTTACTGACCACAATCTGCAGGGGGTTTTAGCCCTAGTTCTTCTATTCCACTGCTGCTATTTTGTAATCAGTAAAGAGAGACACATGACTATGCCTGTCTCTCCTGTGATGGGTTGTTGATTTCTTCCAGACATTGGGACAAAGGGGCTTAGGTGCTGACAGGATGGGCTGTTCTGGCAGGTTGGCAGGGGGAGGAGCTGTACCCATTTATGATTGCTTGCATTAAAAGGGAAATGCCTGCAGCATACACAAAGAAACCTGACACCAGGCCTGCCTTACTTTTGTCAGGTAGGAGCCAAATCCTGGAAGGATAGAGGAACTGGACAGGTCCATATCACATAAGAAAACATAACATGTATTTGTATAGCGTATGTTCGCCCAAGGGTATCTTGGCATTGAATTACAGATATTAATGTTACCCAACTTAATGGCACTCCTTTTATCAACCTCAGAAGGATGAAAGGTTGAGTGCACCTGCCCGGATTTGTACCTGTGACCATGAGGTTGAAAACAGGCCCCTACAATGGATGCATTATTCCACTAAGCCACCAGACCCCTAACTAGTTTGGGATGGTGCTAGGGTTTGGCCCCACAGAAAAGCTGGCACCTGGGATAAAAGGTAGCCCTGTCAGACCCCATATCAGATCACTTCTGGCCCTGTGCAAGACTCAGAAGGAGGATAACCCTGTTGCCCTGCTGTTAATAGGACCGCCCTGGTGACCTGCTGCTAAAGAAAGGAAGACTGGACCTGCTCCCTTGAAACAAGGACCCCTAAAGAGACTCCAAGGGTCAGTTTGCTTACCTTCTGTTTGAGCTACAGAGACACAAAGAGCTTCTAGAGGCCTCCCTGCAAATGTCCCGCTGACCAGCACCAACTCGACCTGTCTGCGACCTGCTTCTGGTCTCTGCTGGACTGAGTCCTGATCCCCAAGAGGTATCCCCAGGTCCTGGGCCCTTGGCTGGAGTCAGAGTTTACTCAGCCCAAAGTGACTCAAGGCTTCACCTGAATCAATGTAGTGCAACGGAACTCCATGTAGGACTTTACACCGTGGCTCCTGATCGGTGGCCTTACTGGAACCGACGCAGTGTGATGCAAAGCCACTTTATTAGGGCTCGCCTGCGTTGCAGCGCGAATCGCGCTGCCGCTGGCGAGCCTTATTGTTGTTGTGAAGGCCTCCCAAGTGGTACAGACCGGTGCACGAGCAGACACCGGTCTGTGAACGCGCAAGCTGCAGGGAACGCCAACGTGCACGCTCACGGTGTCACGCTCCTGCCCTCCCGCGTCTCTCCAAAGGCCGACTTGTCTTTTATTTCAAAGCCCGTTGTTCCTCCAAAGCTGGAGCCGCTGTTATCACGATTCAGGAACTCCCCATCTTTCATACCGTGTGATCCTAGGCAAATCAATATTCTTGCAGTGTCAAAAATGCTGCCTATACTAACTAGTCCGATAGCTAGATAATACCGTTTTAAGCGTTGCAGGACTGCCAACAAACGTGAGCTTGGTGAGCTGCTTTTCTCGCCCGTTTCAATCCTTGCAAATGCTCGCCCCACTCTCCAGGTCTCTCTCCCTTCGCCTCACCTGGCCCTCCAGTCTCTGGCCCCGTCTCACTCCTGCCGCCACTGATGTTCCAATGGCGGTTCTCACCACTCCACCGAGTGCTAGGCGGGCACGATACGCCGCCGCCCGCCCGCCCCTCCCGCCACTCTATTATGGCTGCTCGGAGGGGAGGTATGTAATCCCAGAGAATTACCCACGCCAAGCCCCGCGTTCCCTTTTGTTTTGGGGACGGGGAAGCGTGCGCGCGCCACTGCCGCTGGGACACGTGTACCTCCGTGCCACCCCAGTGATCCCATGCAGGCCGGACTCCGGATTACCAGCTGGTTTGTTTACCTATTTGTGGTTTTGTTTGTGGCCAATTGATTTGAGGCAGAGGTGATACTGGTTGATCTAGGATGTTGATGTGGGGTCAAATTACAGAGGGGTCTGGGCGCATTGGGTGGAAAGCCTGTTCTGCTGCGTGGGTGGGTATTGTTGCTCGTCTACACCTCCCGAGCAGTGGACAGTTAGCCCTTTGCTTTGGGATTACACGACGGCTTCCTTGGAGGTCGGGTTGTCTTGTTAGTATTGCCTTTGAGTATGCTTTTGCTATCTTGCTATATAGACTTCTTTTTGTTTTTTAAATGCATAACTTTATACACTTATGTAGAAGGGCTTTTGGTCAGCAGGTGTTATCCATTGGTTAGTTGAGATATAGCATGGGAAAATGGGTCAGCGCTCTTTACCTGTTGGCGTGCTACCTTCACTTTGATTGTCTGCATAAAGCCTGTGCAAACATGTGGCCGCATATTTTTTTTGTTTTTTTGGTATATGCTTGTAATAAAAAAAGCCTGTGAATGCTACACCTATTGACTTTGCCACTGCTTGCATTTATTTTTGTTTCTTTTGTAACAGTCCTTTAATCGGGCCGTGCGTATTGACACTGTTACCGGGCAGCTACATATTGCCTCTTTTTGTGTGGCACAAACTTTAGGTATGGTGATAGCCAAGACCTTTTGCTTTTACTAAAATGATATGTGTAAGAAACTTATAGGGACTTTCAGCTGCCCTCTTCATCCATTGGGCTGTTATGTCCTTCATAGTTTTCTTCTGCCCTCTGCAGCATACAGCATGTGACAGTCGGGTATTCCACTTTCGCCATTGTCTACAATCACTGTGAGTAAATGCATGCTCCTCTTTCATAAGCAGCTGCATCAGAGCACATAATAGTTCCCTTAATGCCAAATGCTACTGTGGTAATGTGTGCTTTTTAATACGAAAACAACCAAAATCCTTCTGGCTTTGCCAATGATTGTTTAATTTACTATCCCAAAATGGCATTTGGACACCTTGACTGAGTAAATGCAAGTTAAAACTGAAAGAATCCAATATGGCTTCTGAAACCCAAGTATGCATACTCTCCCTCCGGTGGCCTTCCCTTAATGATTTTGCTCAGAAACAAATAGCTTTTGAATATGCTACTTGTGCATGAGTACTGAAGCAGCAGCAGTCATTTGGGAATTTACTTTATTTGATGCAAGGAAGCATTGGCAACACCAACGGCTCTATGCCTTGTAATAAAAAAAAAGGCAAGTCTGTTCACTATGCCAGTATTTGTTTTATTTTGAATATCCGTGTTTGGACACTGGAATTGAGGCGAAGAAGGGACGTAAATGGTCCTGGAACACCTTATGCATAGACTTGAAGCAGAAAAGCTTGCCAAGCTCCTCTGATGTCTTCCCGCAGCAAACTACATGTTTGTTAGGAGAACCAATCGATACATAAACGTGACAATTCTAATGACTGTTTGTGAGAACTGCAGTCGAATTCAAGGATGCTGGCTTCGGTAATGGCAACTTTCTGAAGCTCACAATGGAATAGCTCCAGTGCCTACAGTGCACTTCATTTGTTAAGTCTGTTTTATTTTATGTTATTTAAATGGTGTGAGAATTAAAGTGGATAGAAAGAGGACTGTTTCAAGGCCGAAGCCGCAATCTGGAGAAAAGGCAGAGCTTTAGCCAGCCCCGCTTCAGCAGCGTTCAAGAGGGACTTAGCGAAAATGGAATGTGCTCTCCAAATGTAACGGATATTATTCAGTCGGCTAGTCCACTCAGACTGTTACAGGAAGTAGGGCTTTAATTGGGATGGGAAAAAAGTGTGTGACTCGGTGATCTCTACTTCTCTATGGATGATCACTGTAACACTGGAAATAGCAACTTCACTGGGCTGAGAAGTAATGACAACAGTGTATTGTATTTGCTTGTTATTTGAAAATAAACAAGAATTTTGATAACAACAAAAAAGTGTGTGTGGGGGGAGGGTCTGTAATAGAACACATAGGTATCCCGAAGATTGCTTATAAGAGGCGGGCCTATATAAATAAGGATGTGGCCTAAATCAAGTGAGTGCAGAATCCTCTTCCTCAAATATTTATTTAGTCTTACTCGACAAACTATAACTAGTAGCGGCATATTTATTTATCATAAGCAGTAAAACACTTTACAAGGTGCACATACATTTCTGTGAGGCAATGGAAGGTATTATATTTATTGCAAGGAATTTCAACAATCCCAGCAATCATTGTTTATAAAGCGCAGCACTATCACAACTGATCACATTGTTGCATGGAGTGCCTATTAGCTGAGTATTTCTGGACCTCTTGTCATCTAAGTATGCAAACCCAGCATTTAAAAGACATTCAATAAATAGATGTTCCTGAGAGTTACAGCAGAGGAACAGACACATTTTGGCGCCTTTTCAAAGTATTAAGCGCTATATAAATGGCACTTTCAGAGCTGTAGTGCAGGGGCATCTTAAGGATTTTGGGGGCTCTGCGCCAAATGTATTTTGGGGGCCCCTGTTCGGAACAGCTTTGAATTTCTGATCCATTTTCAGCTCTTTCATACCCTCTTTGGCCATTTCACTGACAGTGCACAGGCAGACTCGTCCAAATTCTAAAAGTTTTTACATCTAATATTCTGGTTTAGTGGTGTGTGTTTTTAATATTGTAACGTAACAGCTCGCTTATATAACTGCAAATAATCTCTGTGACACCAACCATTTCTCATATATGAGGCCCTGTTTTGATTTAAAATAAACTTTTGTACGGATGTTGGTATGAAACACAAAATTTCTCTACAAAATGCCTGTAAGGCTCACACATCATCCACATTAAAAACAAACTAAGGGAAAACAGCATTTAAAACAATCTGTTTAAGAATTATTAAAGAAAGAAACTATTGGAAGCCCAATTTAGATACCAATGGACCCTTGGTGAAGATGCACTTTTAGACTAGTTCATTTATACATTTTGGGTTATCACAATATATATTTGATTTATCTTTCCATATTTCACACGTGTTTTTCAAATATTTTTCACTGTATATCCAGCGAGTTGAATGTGGATTGTCCTTTGTTTTATTGCACCAAATGTGAAAGTTTACAAAACGTTTGTGTTCAATCATTATTAAAACAAATTTGAGGTCATGATTATTGAGTAAAATGTACCTCATGCAAAGTAAAGATTTGTTTAAATGTATCCAGTATATGGGAATTCAGCACACCCATCGCTTATGATTAGTTCCTTTGTGCTTTTCCAAAATCCTTTGTTTTCATTGGTTTATAGCTTACATTTGTCCCTCCTTTTGCTGGTTTGTTCATGCCCATGAGACTGACCCTGTTACATGCATTATTTCACGATGGGCCATACAGGTTTGTGTCGCGCATTACTTGTTTTGTTAATTTCTTGCTTGAAGGCGTGTACTCCCTGCAGCCTTGCCTTGAAGCGCGTCCGTGCCTCAGACAAGCTGAACAACGGGGCAAGATCGTGACAGTCTCCCTGCAGCCATTTTTCCTCCTGCTGCCGGCTAATGTGTTGAAGGTGGAGGGAAGGTTTATATTGCAACTTGCAGCTGATGTCCCTTTATGTTCACAAAGCTCCCCTATCCTTAATCTTGTCCAGGGCGGCCAATACGTCGCAGCTGCTGGAACAGGGGCAAGCTCCTATCTTCGGGACCCACAGGACTCAAATTGACTTTTTCTGTCTTGGGAACCAGACCTCGCATTAGGCTACTTGCAGCTTATAAATTGAATGCAGGCTGTACCTTGTGGGAAAAGCAGACTACACTAAGTAACGCCACATTGTTGCTAGTAAGATTAGGAGGGTCAAGCTGACGTCACGGTCCTTCTAGTTGACTTTTGTTTAGCATGATCCTACATTGACTATCCGTGCCCAATGGCACCTTTCTCCCACATCGCTGCTCTCATCTAGCCAGCCCATTCTTTTCCCACAAACTCCTCCAGCCCTTAAGGTAAAGCATGGACTGGGAGCTCCAGGTTTACTCACTCCAAGTTGTAGTAGTGTGATTGCTTCTCCTATCTTTATGAGAATGCAGAAAGATGACTTTATGCAGTGAGCAGTTTCATAACTTGCACACACATTTTGCTTGTGGGAAATATGTGTTGCATATTATTGACTGGGCAGATTTGGTTAACATGCAGACCATCCAGGTGTCAGCACAGTTTAAGTAAAACTACAGACACCTATCCTAATAAAGCATAACCTGACTCACTAGTAACCAATATTTGTCATTCAATGTTTTAAAAGACCATGAAATGTAAAGAACTCCCACCTTTCCAACACTTGGATTTACAGCTCATTAAATGTAAAAGGGCTCCATCCTTCCCATCATTAAATGTAATCCAGTCTCCGACTAGTTGGAGCAAGCAAGGCCAGTCTTCACAGCTGCTGAGGATTCCACCTCTCCCTTGAAGGACTAATGAGCACCATCACTTTAACCTCAAGCTCTGAAGAAATGACTCCCGGGGATCTGAGGAATCCATATGGCATCTCATTCATCTACTATCGGGAGGCTCCTCTTCCATACCAGGATTGACGTGACCTTTATTTCTGCCTTCTGTCTCTGAAACATAATTAGTATGCAAGTACACAAAATTCAGCATCATTTGAGAGGCCAGTTAGGAAAAACTGACCCCAAAAGAGACTGTGGCCCTCAAGCTGATACTCTCTTTGACCTCACCCAGCTCCCCCTGTCATGTTTTGCTTGGAGACTGAACCTTCTGCCTGGTTCCCCTATGGCACTCACTGAGAAACAGAAAAACTCATTTGACAGGGGAGCAACATTCTGTCCCTTCTATTGTCACCCATTGAGCATGTAGCCAGCTGCAAAGTGCTTACTGAGAGACCTGCACATCCCTGAGCGCAAGTCCAAACGTCCACCCAGTAATCCCCACCCCCTCCAATAAAATTGCACCGTCAACAACAAACAACACCACTGTTCAAAAGGCATGGGAGAAATCCAAAGCTGTCACAACTCCTCCCAGACTCCAAATGGCTGAGATGGTTTATTTATGACATGCTTCTTCCTTACAAACTCATAAGGTGAATATGAGGGAAATATACAATAGACCATCAAAATATTTCCTCATAATTTAACCATGTCCATACTAAAGGAAAAAGGCTGTCCTAAGCTCTCTGAATCCTAAAAAGCAGCAGCTGATGTTCCTTTGTTTGCAAACCTCCCCTATCCTTAGGGCCCCCCAGGACGCCACCACTGCTGGGGTGGCTGAAGTCTCTATCATCTCTATAAGCAGGACTCCGATTGACTGTTTCTGTCCCGGGAACCAGGCATCGCATTAGGCTAGTTGGATGTACATTGTGGGAAAAGCCGACTAGGCCACGTAAGGTGATGTAGTCGCTGATGAGATTAGGGAGGGTCATGCTGACGTCACTGTCCTTCTAGGTGACTTTTGTTTAGCATGATCCCACACTGCTTCAGAGACATGGCTGTCTAGAGAGGAACACGTAAAGCATCGCCACCTGGAGAGCTGTGATGTATACCACTGTGACTGTGATGTCTGTGTTTATAAAGCACCCTTTCAAATTCGCGACTATTTCCGTCATGCGGCCCAACCCCATGGCAACCTAGCACATGTGACGCCTATGTCACCATACGCACGTCCTTCATCAAATCACCCTTCCTTTCTTCCAAAAATGGCAGCGGAGGACAACGCTCCCCCTTTTCCCCCTACCAAACTGATATGGGTCACTCTGCAATCTAAGCCCCCCACCGCCCCGGCTTCCCTTAGATGGCGATGGACACCCAGTGGCCGGAATGTGTGCTTTGCTGCCATAGGTGGAACATGCAAAAACAGCACCTCCCCCATCAAGTACGGAAGCCCAACCAGCCCAGACGCACGCATTCAAACAACACATCAGTGTGGCACTTCCAGATATGTAAATTCAGACTACCACTTATACAAAAATAACACTTGAAATAAGTACTTCTCAATGCAGTTCTATAATATACCTATGTTTCCTTGTGTAAAGTAACTGGTACTCCTGTTCAGTGCTACAGGACCTTAGAGTCTAATTCGCACTATATAAAACTGCAACAAAAAAAACGTACACGTTAGCAGTAGATGTTGTAGGACCCAAGATAATGTGCTGCATAGCTAAAAACGTATAAGGCCCTAAAGGCGAGACCGATTGCATTGCAAATGCTTGTTACAGTTTGTGAGCTGCAACCTTGTTTTACACATTGCTTCTCAGTTAAGCCTGACTGCTTTATGCCAAGCTACTGGAGGGTTAAGTACAGGTAAATTGTGTGACTTTTGTGGTTCAGACTGACAAGGGCTGAGGTTGTTGACTGACTGGTGCTTCCACCCCTCTCAACTAGCAAATCATTGTCAGTCCTGTACCAGAGTGATACAGTACTCATGGGTGATCTTGTCCCATAGGACTTAAAGAAGGACAAAAGCCACCTATTATGAGCTCTTGCATACTCAGTACAGAATAGCAAAAATGCTTGAGGTTATCATTCCCCTAAACGTGCAAGTTCAAAATTGATTTCACTTAGTGAGCCTTGCACGTCTCCCAAGATATTTTTTGATGGGGAAGGTCCTCATCCTGAACTTAATATGTAGGGTTCATTTATTTTTGTATGGATATGATTCTGATAGCACTTGTACACAGGTTCGCCACTCAAGAGAGATGTGAAGTTGTGAGTGAGCTTATTTAGACAAAAACTGTTTGCATTTGTTAACTCCTAAAGGCCTTTTCCCCAGTTCTCATGCGCTCAGCTAAGCACATGTTTGTAGTCTTTTGTGTCTCAGTTCATTCTGTGATTCACAGATTAATAGTTTTCTTTTGTCAATAATTGCGTTCAGATTCAACTAAAACATGAAGCGATGCTTTCTTGAACACTACATAAAATACAAATCTGTTGTATGTATGCTCTGCAGCAAGTGCGTTAGCCAACACAGTTTTCTTGCCCTTAAAATACCCTGGAACATGTTAGGTACACAAATATATCTTTGCAACAGGTGCCTTGACCTGTTTGTGATCAATTAATCAAGGTAAAACAGATTCACCGTCACATTTTTCCTTGCTGATAATTTCTTTAGGAGTAAAGTTTAAAGACATGCATAAATAAAAGTACTTGACTGTCACACTATGTCTCTGCCCCTATCAGCTGCCTCTCATTACCCCCAAATTTATGGGATCCCAGAGTAATTGTTTGCATTTCTGGCACGGTACTTACCCCTCAATAGTTTAGTCCCTTCTACAGATTTATAGCTCTCTCATTGGGGCTCGCCTTTAAATGCCATTGCAGAAATTCCTCTTGTCAAGAGAAATCAGCGCAAGAAATATCCACAGAGGCAGATTTCGTTTCTGAAAAGCAGACAAGGAAGTAAACAAGCACAAAGCGTGCCAGCCCTGCTGCCTGAAAGCTAAGTTAATTCGACGAGTGATTGCACTGACGTCAAACACTTCCCTTTGAATGTTTTGGCTTCATCCCACACCATCTGATTGACTTCTGTCACAGCATTTCCACCAAACTCTGTTTAGAGGCATCCATCATATGTCACAGTGTTAGACTTCAAAACCCTACCACGCTTCTTCTGCTACTGTCACTGCCAGCAACATGTTTAGCATGATTTAGATGTCTATTACTCGCATGAGTGACTTGTCTTCTTAATTTCATCAAAAAATGAACCCCTGTAAGTGGCACAGATGCTGGTATGATGCTAATCGAATTAGGTTTTGGACAGGTTTATGGCCACTCGCTGTCAGCTCAGCTCTTTTTGGCTATCATGGCTCCTAATATAGTTTTGATGGTGATTAATGACTGCATTAATGCTCTGTTTGTTTGTGTTGTGATAGACACAACATTCTGCTCCTCTGTTGTTGACCAGAGCTGGTCATAAATTTGAGAGGAATTCGGTTTTGGAGGGGAAAAAAATCCAATCACACGCAGTGCCGCATCATTACATTTTTGTTTGGCAGCCTTGTACATTTCCAAATTCATTCCACATACATTTTGCATTTGATCAGTTTGTAACAGGGCCCGCTGGACAATACAGTTGCAAATGAGAATGCCTGCTTTCTGTCTCTGCCTCAAAAAGAAAGAAACCGTGTGAGCCTTCATACTGAGCTTGTAGATGAGGAAAACGATACCATTGGTTTCTTGACATAGCATTCATGTTTTTGCTAAATCTACACATCATAATTATGTTGCACTGCGTTGAGGTTTGGTATTTGTAGAGCACACATTAAAAAAAACTAAATAATTGCTTCCTAAAGCAGAGATGGCATCATGTTTGTAGTGGTGCAAAATGGCTGATCCTGGTTAAAGTGTTCCCATGCAGCCTACTAGTTCTCACTGGTTTCCTTGTTATTAAGGATTTTAGACCTATCACTTGCCTGATGGCCGAGTATGTCTGTTTGTCATTTTAAACCAGTCACAGCTGCTCCAGAGAATCAGTAGTGGGGTGGGGGGGAAGAGGGGAAGGTGTTAAAAAATAGAATAAAAATCACTTACCTGCCGGCCGGCTGCTGGACGGCCGCCACCTCTCGTCCTCTTCCTGGCTTCTGTTGGAACAGACAGCAGGAAGCAACCAGGTATGGTCTGAGCGCTGTGGTTTGGTGCTCAGATGGGTAATGAGAGCCTGGGCATGTTCTCCACCCAAGCTGTAATGCAGACTGGGTGGAGAACATGCAAAATGCGCATTACTGTTTGGCCAGCCCCAGAGGGCCGGCCATACATTCATGCGCACTTAGGAGGATGCCACCACTCCTCCCCTCTGCTGCTCAGCCTAATCCCGCCCCACAAATCTGCCTCAGCACGGAAAAATAAAATGATAATAACATTGCGTTATTATTTAATTTTTCCTTTTTACTGTGCTGAAAGGCAGTTGGGCTACGCTCCTCCCTCTTAGCAGGGAAGCCGCCCCTGTTTTAAACATTCTCATGACATTTCTATATGTTCATCAATAATTTAACATTTCAGCTATTACAGAAAGATGTTAAGCTTACATATTTACATATATACGTTTCAAAATTTGAGCGGGTCTAGGAAGACCGCCCATTGTAGTCCTATCACTCAAACAGTGCACCGGATAAATAGATCATCATGGTCACACATCCACTGGGAAGGCGTCACTGCACTCCCAAGCCTTCATTACGAGTGGCCTCTTAAAGCTATGGGGGCTTATAAGAGCAGTAACCTGCCCTATCAGAATCATAAAATATGTGGGAACACTGCATATCTCTTTGCTTTCACACAGAGATTTTGACAGTGAAATCTAGAAGAGAATCAGGAACCAATGGGGAAACTTGACCCATCAATAAATACATTCCTCATGTAATTCCTCCTTTCTTTGTGGACCTGCACGGCGGCACTCTGCAGCATGGCTCATGTGTATTCTCCATTTTGGATTCTGCTCCTTACTCTGACATGTTTTTCATGGTGCCCTTTGCCACACTTTCTGCTAATGCGTGAATGCGTTGTATGTGCATCTTTGATAGGAACTAATGTCCTAAAGTCTACAGTTAGTTCCAGGGTCATACATGAAGAACACAATGCCATTGTTTTCCTTTCTTTCTGCGTCCATTAGGAGAAACTTTATTTTAGCTAGAGGCAACGGAATAAGCTGCTCTGCGCCTTGGCCACAGTTGATAATGGCATTGACTTATTATATAAACAGCTTCTGTGCTAAAGCTCTTTGAGAGGAGCATTTTCATGCTGGGATTTTCATAGAACGGCTGCAAACGGTGACTGCGATGAAGTCCTGCTTCCTCCAACATCCATCCTGCTAAGGAAGATAACTTGTGCACTGCGACCGGCTACCTATACCAATTGATTTGCCAGAATGGTTCACCGGCTATGCTCTTTTTATTATAGTATTAGATACAGACAGAAGTGAGCAAAAATTAGCAAGAATTAACATAGTTGAATTGCTCATATTGTTTACCATTCTAATATTGCTGATTACATTAACATGTCTCATCTTCTAATAATTGTAGCTCATGCTTTTTATGGAAGAACACGATCATTTGAATAAATGTTTGAAAACGCAGTGTCATATTTCTCTTGTGTTTAACTTGGGCATGCAAGAGTGACCAAACAAAAAGGTTATATCTGCCTCCACGGATTCCTTAAGAATCAAAGCGCCATGTTTGAGTTTGTCAACAACATCTGTTACCATGGTTGGTTTAGGGGTTGGATGGGGGTACTGTGAGCTAGCCGAAACCCACCAACACTTACTGATGGTAAATGTGGACTAAGTCTCTATACTATAAATTTCGTGTTGGACTAATGCACAGTCCTGCTCTATTTGTAGGATCTGTAACCCAACTCATAATGGGCCATATTCTCCAGTCTGGGAGTTACAAGTATAAGCGGTATTGGTACATCCTGGGATAAAGAAATAGCAGGCCATTATCTGGGGTGCTCTTAATGAGAATCCTAGAGAATGCTTCTGTGTCCTCCTATCATGCTTACTGCCAGGCAGTTTGGTTGTAATGTTGGTGTGAGATTTTGCTTGAAAATGCTGATAAAAATAAATTTAATAAAATAACTTCAAACTTTAACAAGTGTTGGCAAAACCGATAGGTCGTGGCAAGGCAAGAACTATTTGCTTTGTCAATGTTAATGTTTTTGAGCCAATAGCACACAATTTTAGTGTGTAAGTTAGTTTTTTATATGGTTCAGATGTGACTTTCATCAATACAAAACCTGTCTGGACCTAGAAAGGATGTCAGAGGGTGTAAGATACAATATAGCTCATATAACTTTCAAGTCACCAACTGAAATTTTTAACCGACTCCAAAGATAATTGCAAAAAAAGAAAAAGGCAAAATAATAACTACCAGAACTTTGACACCGGTTCAGAGCAGAAATTAATAAAGGGACAATCAAAACTAGTGAAATGCAGTCGATTCGAAAGCTTTATTCGATCATTCAAAAAAACAATCATAAAAGCACACAGAATGTTACATACATATCCAATAAAAATTGTTAAAACATATTAAAAAACACATGAGAAATTCAGTACAATCTTAACAAGGGGAGGAATAGCGATCGGCATAGCAGCAAGATATACAGAAAGGGGTATATTCACAGTTAGGTTATAAATTCCATACTTTTCCTGGCGGACACGGATTTCAGAATAAAAGTCGCAGTAAAAAAACAGACATCCGGTACATCAAGTGCAAATAAAAGCCTCATAGCAGATTTAACAGTAGACACAGAGTATTTCTTAAAAAGGGGTTTAAGATAAGCAATACTGAGAAACAGATACAGGGGGCAGATAAGCAAAAAGTGCACAGTGCTCTGTTTGGAAGTTCCGTCACATGGGCAGGGGAATGACGTACGCTTTTTCATCATGGGGAAAGCCACGAGGTTATGAACAATGCCTAATCTCAGTCTTGTAAGGACCTACTGATGGGATTGCTTGGTGACCACTTTTAGGTACTGTGAAAAGCCATAGCCTGCCAAGTTATTAGAAAGGTAAAATAAATGTGTTGTAGACAGGCGACTGGCTTCACTACGCAATTTAGCCTTGACCCCTAGGTAGGCATGTTTGAGCTCCTGTTTAGAAATATAAGTGGCACTTACTGGATCCGCAAAAACTTCCAGATCGAACACGTCTCTATATGAAGCCAGAACAAATTTAAGCCATGGGATCTGACTAAATTTATCCAGGCGGAGGCAATCGTTAATTATTCTCCTAGTGAAGCCTGTTTCGTCCTTGGCCCAGATAGACCTCCAAGCCATTAAGGGACTCAATCCTATTAAATCAGTCAGATATCCCAACCATACCTCATGGTGAACCAACTCATTTGAAGCCGAAGTTGGGAGGCAAAGAAGCCTCTTTAAGAAATCATTTTCGGCTACTTGCAGATCCCCATGATGGCAATGTCCCCAGACACCCGAACCATAGAGTGCCACTGAAGCACATCTATGTCGGTAAACATTTAACATATCATGAGTACGGCGACTTCCTAATTTAGAAGCAAATCTAAAAAACCCTGAGGCCCCCTTACCCATCTTAGCCTTAATATTATGTATCTCTGGTGCCCATGTACCACTGCTACTGAAAGTAATTCCTAAGTAGCAGAATTTATCCACCACTTAAATTTTTTTGATCCTTAAACTGGAATGATCTCAGCTTTTTCACCTTCTTCCCACATGCCATAATGAAAGTTTTAGAATTATTAATTTTTAGTTTCCTCCCCTTTATAAAATCGAAGAAACTATTCATTAGTCTCTGCAGACCTACTGGTGTTCTAGATAATAAAACAGTGTTGTCTGCATATAGCAGTACCGGAATCGCTTGGCCCTCAACTAGCGGTGCATCGGCGTTGACCATTTTCAGCTCAGAGTCCATAGCATTTATAAAAAGGGAGAAAAACAGGGGGTGCTAAAACACAGCCTTGCCTAATCCCTGATTTAACCTTAATCTTATTGGTACATTCCCCCGCTTGGCCGAATCGAATCTGGACCGACAGCTTATTGTATAATCTGGCCAAGAAAAAAATAATAGCAGCAGGGGCGCCCATGTCAAGTAATGTGGACCACAATAAAGCATGATCCACCAGATCAAATGTGCTGGTAAGATCCGTGAAGCAGAGGAATAAAGAGCCCTGCTTTTCTCTGGTGTATTTACCAATAATTAAATCTAGATTGATACACTGCTCGATAGTACCAAGGCCCTTGCGGAACCCAAATTGGGAATCCGCAAGGATACCGTTATCCTCTGCCCACTCTTCCAACCGCAGTAAGAGCACCCTGCTCATTATTTTTAGGGATGAATCAAGAAGGGAGATAGGGTGGTAGATCTTATCCTCACTTCTATCTCCCTTCTTATAGATTGGTAAAATAATGGACTCACCCCAAGTAGATGGGGTGCTTTCCTTTACTGACGCATTAAAAACCTGTGTCAAAAGGGGGCTCCATAACAATAGATCAGTTTTATATAGGTCAACCGGGACCCCGTCTGGTCCTGGGGCCTTCCCTCCCTTACTATTCCGGATAGCGTTATCAACCTCTAGCATTGTGATGTTGAGGGGTAATTTTGGACCAATAGCTACAGCATCGGAACATATGGGATCCTCCCCGCCCGGGTCAAAGATTCCGGTGAAGTACAAAACCCAGCTTTCCTCGCTGACCTGGGCAGATAATACAGGGAATTCCTCTTTTTGGAGAAAGGGACTATTGACAGTACTCCAAAAAAACTTACTGTCCCGCAGCTCTGCTGCTTTTGAAAGATTGTCCCACACCTCCTCCCTTAATTCCTGTTTTCTACGGTTCAGATGGTGCTTAAAGGATGCCCTAAGAAGTTTAACAGCTTCCCTGTCCCTAGGGCGGTTTGAGAGAGCTTTCTTTAACTCTTGTAGGGACTTCGTGCAAGCCCTGTCGAACCAGCCTATGGCAGCCCTCTTGTTGTTGGCATTGGTAAAGGTTAAAGTCTTTTTAATGATATCATTTAGTTTCTCAAATTCAGCATCAGTACATGTTGCAACTGCATCATCATCTAAACAGCGTTGCAGCTCTTGGAAGCTAGCTACCACAATTTTACGTAGCAATTTTTCTGAGTTATCACCACACCATTTGATCCTAATACCATTCTGTCTGCATGGTATTATTTCAGCGACAGTCCCTTGGTTGACTGATACCTTCGTCCCCCTAATTGATGTCAGCATGGTAATGGCATTATGGTCACTAAGGCCTAGATCAACTATTTCCGGTATGGTACAGAGAGGGGTAATTTTGGTTGAGACCAACAGATAATCAATAACAGAAGCTGAATTCCTCCCTACAAAAGTCGGAACAATATTGCCCTCACTGTCGTCTGCTGGCTGATGGATTAACAAATCTAATTTGAGCATAAGTGTATTCAGGGTGTCGCCATATGTAGTGTGAACAAAGTGAGCCCGGTCCTCCCCATTTGTCCCATATAATATCAAATGGGGTATGGATAGCCCTTCCTATTTTCATAACAGCAGTCTCCAGATCATTAACAACACTGAAGCTAGAGGAATCAAACACATTGTTATAATGGTTAATTAACAAAATATCTCGACCCCCACATTGCTCCAACCATAATACTTGTGAGTGGAATCCGATGTGGTATGGGATCTAACTCGGACAGGGAAATTAACAGACAGTAGAATCACCAACCCGCCTTTTGCCCTGCCCATGATAGATTCTAGCGCTAAACAATTATAGGACACATAACCATCAAGATGTATCTCGACCGTAGACCACGTCTCTTGGAGGCAGAGTATGTCATAATTATTAACAGACTCCCTCCAACCAAGAGTCTCTTCCTTTTGTCGCCAGCCGGCGATATTCCAACTCACTAGTTTATATCCGGTTCCACAAAGGACGTCCTCTGTGACCAGGAATTCTCTTGGGGGTACTAAATTTACTGGCAAGTGCTCCTTAAAATTAATAGTGATAGGGACCAACGGGTAAGTTGTTCCCGGTTGAACTACAACCGCTGGCAAATGCTCCACAAAGTTAGTAGGGGTGGGGGCCAATAGGTGAATTATACCCAGGGGAACTACAGCCGCTGGCAAGCACTCCACAGAAACATTTCCAGGAGACTCAGCACTTCCAACCAGTATTTCTTTGCTCATATCAGGAGTTCCCCCCATTGATAATGACTGGGCAGCAGGGGGTAGTCAGTCTACTGCATCGAGACAACTAAACCGATTAAATTCGCAAAAAGGAGCATTCATAGGCATAGGGACTAATCTTGCTTCGAATCTTCTATTTCTTCCCCTCCGCTCAACCCTTATCCAATCATCCCTTCCTCTTCCATAGGCCATACAATTAGGGGGACAAAAGAAGGACAGTGGTAGGGTCTGGATAGTGGAGTCAAGTGATCTATTAAAACCAGCACAGATATGGGAGACAGTTCTGGGGTCTCTAAAATTGACTGTTATACAGTCCCCATTTATGGTCTTAACTGCCTTACCCAACCAGGGCACTCTTCTTACCATGATGATTTCATTATGTAAGTGGGCTGGCAAGGCTCTATTCCAGTTTAACCACCTGACTACCTTATTTTTTAGTGAACTAAAGGTTTCATCTTCTCCCTCTTCTAAAGCGGGAGCTCCCGCTAGGACCACCATGAAACGATTTGCTTCGGGTGGGAGGTCTGGTAAGCGTGATCTGTTAACTCGACACTCTTTTACTGATTCCGGCGGCCCCAGATGACAGTCATCAGTTTTCCCCTGGACACTACTACCCCCCAACAGGGGAGCAGGTGTCTGCTTAGACGGTACCTGGTTCACGGGGTTAGAGCCTGGTAAACCAGGGAGTCTACAGTTATGGGTAAGCGCCCCTCCGTCTACTATGGTGGGAATCCCCTCGGGTTGGGAAACAGGGATTAAGGCTGCACTCGGCTTGTTAGTCATACTTGTGTTCGCTAATAGGACAGATGTAACCTTCTCAATATTTGACAATCTATGTTCAATTTGCTCCATTTTAGCTTCTAGGGGGAATAAAATAGATTTAAATAACACTCCCAAGCTTTCAATTGACAGGGCATTACCGAACTGAGTAACAGATGGAGGCGTAGTTTGAACTACTGACCCTTTTGTAGAAGCTTTTTCTCCCCCCGTTGGTATAGATGGAGAATTACTATCATGTTGTAACTTTACTAATTAAGCCTTACTTCCATATTTCTTATTATAAGCCCTATTTCTTTTAGGGATAGCCCCTTCTCTGACCCCTTGTGACAAAGTATTATTAAAAGTAATCCCATGGTCGGAGGGTGTAGTTGCATGATTATGAAGAATTAGATTGACTTCAGGTAGAATTTCATTGACTAAAATGTCCAAGTCCTGCATAACATGCTCATCCCCTTCATAGATAATGTCTTGACCAACCGCGCAGGGCACTGTACAAACAGTATCCAGATTCCTGTCGGGCGTTTTGGCGTTAGCAATAGATCCCAGGGAGGATCTTTTATTTGCTGAAATTTCCTGTGACAAACGTTTTTCCAGAACAGATATTTCAGTATCAATTAGGGTGTTAGCTCTGATTAAAATTTTTTCCATACCTCCCACTGTTGACCCACCGGCTGTCAGAGACTTACTCCTCAATTCGCGTCCAGCCATGGTTTACAGAGTTAGTAGATAAAATCCGATAATCAAACCAAGATGGTGGGCCCGGTCCGGTCTTGACCGGTCAGGAATGGGCAAAAACGGGCCCGCCCTTGGCCCGGGCTTAGCCCGGCGTCCGCCCGCGCGCGTCCTGCGGTCTGCGTAGTGGACGTGCCTCAAATAGCTAATGAGGGAGGAGGGACGGGAAGAAGCTCCAGGTGCGCGGTGATGTTCATGCGCTAGGACTTCTGGGCCTCGCAGTCTCGCCCGCCTCCACACAGAAAGAAAGTCGAAGAATCCACTTGCCCCAGGTTTGGCAGCAGGTGGTTGTGCCCAGCACAGGTCAGGGTTCCGATTTTACAGCCTTTAAGGACCCATGAACAAAGCACACAAAAGGAACGTCTTCAAAGCGGCAGTCATATCTCTGAATGTGGGCATGCAGGTAAACAGTAGCTAATACCTTTGGAGTACTATTGCAACAAGGTTTTTAGTGTCAGTGAAGAATGGGCGCACAGCCAATGTTAGAAGCACAAGAGTGTATGTGTCGAACAGAAAATATGTTAGTGGTGCAACTGGGTGAATGGAAAACCTTAATAACCACTCATAAGTTAAACCAGCGAGCTGGTGAACCCACAAATTCAAGAAAAGAAAACCCTATGCACACACATCTAAAATCAGATAGTTCGTATATCGTAGGATATGCAATGTGTAACACAAGTAAGGTTGCAGAGAGACGATGATTTCTTGTGTAGAAAAAATCCACTCCCTTGTTCTCATCTGAATTGGTCAAGGGCCCTACCGGGTCGGAAATATCACCAGCAGAGCGACCTTCAAAGTTTATACAGTAGTGTTTGAGCCCTGAAGATTCGCGCAATCGATGAAACACGTGTCGGCTGGCTGCTGTTATATGTTTGAGAAATTAAAGAACTGAAGGTTTTTTCTACACAAGAAATCATCGTCTCTCTGCAACCTTACTTGTGTTACTCATTGCATATCCTACGATATACGAACTATCTGATTTTAGATGTGTGTGCATAGGGTTTTCTTTTCTTGAATACCTTTGGAGTAGCCAAGGAGCACCAGATTAGTTTTGGGGAGTGTGCCCAATTCAATCAATGGATAGTAAAGCAATTTTGGAGCAAATATGGCTTTCAGGGCAAGTGATCCCATTTGAGACTCTGGAGAGTATTTTTTTCTTTCTTGGAATGTAAAGGCGAAGCCAACGAGACTGAAAAGTGACTTGAGTGGTATGTCTGTGCCTTGGAGATGAATGATAAGAAACGCCTGCAGATGGTCACTTCTGCATCAACCCAGATTTGTGGGTACATGGTAGGAGGCATACTTGCACGAGTGAGGATGACAACATGTGGACACAAACCCAGACATGCTGTGCAACTTACCATAGGGCTGTGGCAACAAATGTTGGATGGAATGCTGAATAAATCAAACATTCTTTCCCGTCAAGAGATCTAGGCTAAATCCACTGTTCATTTGCTCACTACACCACCTCAGTTGGGGAGCAGGGTCACAACTAATTTGCATATGTCTGGTTTCAAACTGGAATGGCATGGGGATCCAAAAAACTATGGATTTAGGCCCAGATCTCTGTACTTGGGGGAATGTTTGACATTGTAAAACATCTGTCCGTCAATTGTTCTTTTTCATTTGTCACCCTTAGTGGGACTGGTATGCCCAGACATGGGTCCCGCGCTCTCCATGCCACTGGAATCAAGCTAGCCTGTTTGATGAGGGTTGAAACCTCAAAACTAAGTATGGGCGGAATTCGTTCCGCTCGCGGAATTTGTGGATTTTCTGCGATTTCGCGAATCTCGCGAAATCGCGGCAAAATCCGCTAATCCGCGAGCGGGACGAATTTTGCTCAGGAAGCACTTACAGGGTTACAGCAGGTGGCCAAGTTGAAGCTAATTTCTTTGTAACCATTTACAAAATGGTTACAAAGAAATTAACTTCAACTTGGCCACCTGCTGTAACCCTGTACGTTTTTCCTGAGGCGCCTCGTTGCCTACTTGCAACTATTCTCTGACCCTGCTCTGACCCTCAAAGCAGGGACAGAGAATAGTTACAATTAGGCAACGAGGCGCCTGTCCCAACAATTAAACCTCAGCAGGAAGCACTTACAGATAAAAAAAAGCAGGTGCCCGAGTTGAAGCTCAAATTCATTAACGCATTATAATCAGCCCAAGAATCTAGTGAGCACGGTCGATGCTAGGCAGGTGTGCTTTCTCCCCAGATCTACCGTCTACAATTAGCTGTAATTCGTGATGGGGGTCTAGGCATCCACAAGTTTCTCGAGCGCAATCCCCCTGTACTTCCAGTGACCAGGACGCTGCTTTCTCCTCATCTGCTGCGCTGATCGGTCTCTGACCTTTATAAACAAGAGGCATGTGAACTCGCACAGAAGCCTGGCCCCAAATGCACTAGGCTATGCAACCTCTTCCCTCCCTTTCCCCCACTGTGATGAACAGCTCACTCGAGGGGCCTCGGTGCCTTTGGGCGCAGTGGCAAAGTTATAGACACACGTGGTCACTGAACACAACTCTTCTGGGCATTTACACAGCTGTAGTGCAGGAAAAGCACGATACATTTACCCAACGAGGTAGCACTTACTGCTTTCTCCTCATCTGCTGCTCTTATCAGTCTCTGACCCTTAATAAACAAGAGGCATGTGAACTCGCACAGAAGCCCGGCCCCACACACACTAGGCTATGAAACCTCTTCCCGCCCTTTCCCCTACTGTGATGGACAGCTCACTCGAGGGACCTCGGCGCCTATGGGCGAAGTGGCAAAGTTACTGACACATGTGGTCACTGAACACAACTCTTCTGGGCATTTACACAGCTGTAGAGCAGGAAAAGCACGTTACATTTACCCAACAAGGTAGCACTTACTGCTTTCTCCTCATCTGCTGCTCTTATCGGTCTCTGAGCCTTCATAAACAAGAGGCATGTGAACTCGCACAGAAGCCCGGCCCCACACATACTAGGCTATGCAACCTCTTCCCGCCCTTTCCCCCACTGTGATGTTCAGCTCACTCGAGGGACCTCGGCACCTATGGGCACGGTGGCAAAGTTACAGACACATGTGGTCACTGAACACAACTCTTCTGGGCATTTACACAGCTTTAGTGCAGGAAAAGCACGATACATTTACCCAACGAGGTAGCACTTACTGCTTTCTCCTCATCTGCTGCTCTTATCGGTCTCTGACCCTTCATAAACAAGAGGCATGTGAACTCGCACAGAAGCCCGGCCCCACACATACTAGGCTATGCAACCTCTTCCCGCCCTTTTCCCCACTGTGATGGACAGCTCACTCGAGGGACCTCGGCGCCTATGGGCGCTCTGGCAAAGTTACAGACACACGCGGTTAACTCTTCTGGGCATTTATGCAGCTGTATTGTAGGAAAAACACAATACATTTACCCAACGAGGTAGCACTTACTGATTAGCCAATAGAAAGTACTCCAGTTAAGTATGGTGCAAATCGCAAAAAAGCCTGCGAATTCGTGGGAAAATCCGCAAATTCATGGATTTTTTTGCGATTTCGTGCGAATTCGCAGACCGCTGATTCGCAAAATTTGCCAATACTTACTCGAAACTGGTCCCAGGGTGCTTGTTTCCAGTCCAGGGAGGACCTGGCTTGGCAGTTCAGCCTGGGCTGTTCCCATGGGAAACAGGGTCAAGACTGATTTGTATATGTCTGGGTTTAAACTGGAATGGCATGAGGAGCAAATAAACGATGCATTTAGGCCCAGATCTCTGTTCTGGGTTGAATGTTTGACATTGTTCAACATTCCATCCGAAAATTGTTATTTTTGCACTTACCATAAGGCAGCAGCTGCATTGGGGCGCAACACAGGGATGTAAAAAACACCCCCGCAGCCCCTACGGTGCGGGGGGCCCCAGTCTTCAGTACATGAAGGAGACCACCTCAGATCATCAGTAGCAAGCTGTGTGTGTCTTGCTGTAAAGCAGCTGCAGTGTGCACCCAGCTTTGAGCTCCTCGTGCTGACCCTGGACTGAAGAGAAACAAAGTAACAAGTTACATTGTTTCTCTTCATTCAGAGCCAGGCCCGGAAAAAGGATGGGGGTGGGGGTCCACAGAGAGAGCGTTCTCCACAGGCCACTGCTCATGACCCTGACAAGGGTGGGGGCCCTCAGAGAGAGCATTCTCCACAAGGCACTACTCCTCTGAGAAGGGACGAGGCAGCACAGAGCTGACTGCGGCAGGAGAATGTTTGCAGCTCGGGAACAAGATCTGCTGGGTGACATTGGAAGGTAAACAAGAATTTGTAATGCAATTGGTCTCACATTTGTGAGAGTTAGAGCTATTGACGTTGTAAAGGACAATGTATTTTACCTATGCATTTTTGGTTTGGAGTGGAGTGGATTTGTGTGGTGTCAAGTGGACATATGTGGGTTGGTTTGGAATTGTTAGTTGTGGAATTGTGTGGTGTGGATTGGATCTGTGTAGTGAAATAATGTGGCATGGTGTGCAGTGTAATTATGTGGATAGTAATTATGTGGTATTGAGTGTACTGGAATTATGTGGAGTGGGATTGTGTGTCATGGAGTGGGATTGTGTGTTTTGGAGTGAGATTATCTGGAATGGTATTTTGCGTTGTGGAGTAGTATGTATTAGAGTTTACTTATGTGGTGTGCTGTTTAATATTGTAGCATGATGTGGAATTTTGTGGTGTAGATTGGATGTATGTGATGTGTTGTGTAATTGTGTTGTCGGTTTGAATTATGTAGTTTGTTGTTGAATTATGTGGTGTGGAATGGAAATATATACAGTTGAATTGTGTGACATGGAAGTTTGCACTGTTGAATGAAAATTATGTTGCGTGGTATAAAAAGGCATGGTGTGAAGTGTAGTTATGTGGAATGTTGCTATGTAGCATAGACTGGATTTATGTGGAGTGTATTTATGCAATATGGAGTAGCGCATAATTATGTGGAGGTTAATTATGTGGTGCTGAGTGGTTTTATTTGGAGTATAATTATGTTTTGTGATGAATTGTGTGGGGATGAATTGTGGAATTGTGGACGTGTGGAATTATGTGGCATGGTGTGGTGTATAATTGTGCAGAGTGGAATTATGCAGCATATTGCAGAGTTCTATTTTGTGGAGGGTAATTAAATGTTTTGGAGTTGAGTGTAAATATGTTCTGTGAAGTATAAATTTATAGGGTGGAATGGAATTATGTGTAGTTGAATTGTGTTGTGTGGAGTGTAATTATGTGGTTTGGAGTGGTATTAAGTTGTGTGGAATGTTATGTGATGTGGAATTATGTGGTATGGAGTGACGTGGAGATATGTGTTTTAAAATGTTTAGGATAGTAATTATGTGGTATGGAACGTTGTATGGTCAAATTATTTATAGTTGAATTGTGTGGCATGAATTTTGAGATGTTCAAATGTGCTGTGTGTGGTAGAATTAGGTGGCATGGATTTGGACAAGCTGTGCACGCTAAAAACTTTTATGTCATGGAGTATAAAGTTGACGATTGTCTATTTTTCTTTGTAAAAATAATATGGGCTGTTTCTTTACCTTTGGGTACATTTCTGAACAATTTGTTAAGGTAAATTGTATTGTTGCATTGTGTGCGCATGCAGGGAAGAACGAGTATCAAAAATTCATCCTACGTCTCAGTATTAACTTCCACACTTCGAAGCAGTAATTCCAATCCTAGAATGAGTTACCGGTTTACTTTACAACGACAGTTAGTAAAACAAGTAAGTGTTTTGCAAGCCTGTATAAGTAGCAGAGGTTTTAAAGGGACTTGTTTTCCTGAAAGTTCACGGAAGGGATACAAAACATCTCCAGATAATAATAGGGTTGAGAGGATGATGTGATAGCAGAATATTGATACGTGTGGATCTGGTGGGGACTGTGGGTGCAAGTGCCTGATATGCTATTTGCATAGGAAAATACAATATATTTTTTTCGTTATCCTCCATTAGTTATTAGTAAGGAAGGGGGAAAAGAAGCGTTCACCAACAGCATTCGGTTAGTCTCAGGGAGACAAAGAATGCAGCAGACTCGGGTAGATGCCTCCAAGAAGTCATAGGTATATATATCAGGAGCAGCCATTGAAATGAAGTGGAAATGCGCTTTAGATGCTGCCGGTATTTATGGCTACTGTGCGGTTGCAGACATCACTGGGCTGACAGTGGGTGGGGAAATGCTGCGTTGTTACTGTAGGTTTAATTACTTGAATCATGCATTCTCTCTGGTGTTTGTCCTTCGGGTACTTGCTGACTGATGCTATATATTGGATCAGGTTTGCCTTTGACAGGAGGTATGATTCAGTGGGGTATATAGTGTAAATTAATGTTGCAGTGAGGAAACAAAAATTGGACCCTTGTTACATTTAATATTATTGTGTGCATCATGCAGGGGATGAAAAGTAGCAGAAACGGCTTTGATGCCGTAGAGGCTAGCAAGAAGAACTGTTTTGGGGTGGTCAGTTGAAGAGATTGTTTAACATGTTTTAAACTACCACAGTGGCATTGGGGAGGGCAGCAGCTGAAAAGGCTCTATCTTTACTGGTAGGCAGTGGTTAGATGGGGACTGGCCATCAGTCTTTCTGTCTGTGATGGACAGGGGATCAGTGGCCAGTGGTCACTGGTTTGCAGTGACAACTGAGCATTGGTTTTAAAGGCAGGCAGAAAAGCATAACTGCAGGTTTTGTAGGGGTGAGAGTAGAGTGTAATAGATGCGTTAATAGCAGGCACCACGGCGGTTGTCTGTGTTTGGAGGTGGTTAACTGAGCGGGCTTTGCTTGGAGGTGGGTGATCAAGTAGGAGGATGTGTCTGGTGGGCCGGCTGGAGGCAGTGTTGTGTAACTTTTCTGGAGGGCGCAGCAGCAGCATTTACTGATGTATGTATATCGCCCGATGAAAGGGCGGATATGACCAATGGAGTAATCAGAATCCTTTTTTTATGGCTGGGGTGAGCCCCTGCAGTATGGCAGGCCGCTGGCCTGAGAGAGCTCTTGACTGGCGTGCAGAATGTGGGCCCCCCTCCATGTACTTTGCAGGGGGGCCCCCTCAAATTTCAATATGGCACTGGTGCAACACAAGAGGGGACGGGAGCTGCTGGCGAAGAAGCGATGCAAGAAGCAACTGGAGGGGCAGAACCAGGCTGTATAGAATCTGGGAATGGGAATGCAGCACCATGAGGCACAGACTGGAGGCTCCTTTGCCAATTGAAATAGAAGATGAAATTGCTGAATATTCAGCGCTGCAATACCTGCTTCTGGTGCACACATCTTGGCCAGTGTAGATTGTGAAATTATATGTGATTAAGATGCATACAGTGTCAAAGAGGAGCAGTGAGGGAGGGAGTGGGGGGACGGGTCAAGCAGTGGAGTGGGAGGGAGGACGGGTCAAGCATTGGAGTGGGAGGGGGTTGGGGGATGGGCAAGTAACACTGGGACACTAATTTTAAAAAATCATCTTATTTTGAATTCAGATAAAGAAAAGGAAACTGACGCCCTCGGAAAACAGCATCTGATCTTTGACCTTGGTCTTTGAAAGCACTGCAAATGTGATGAGATATAAACAAGATTTACAGGCCTTTTTAGGGTAAACATCATTTACATTGCATGCCATTACAACGCGGTCATTACAACGACAGCGATGTTACATCACAAACCATTACAACGCAAGTTGTTACAATAACTTGCTGTAGGGGGCAGAAGCTGTTGGATTTAAAATCCAACACCATTCCTACTGTTGCACAGACTAGAGTTGGAATAGTAAATTATACTATTCCCACAGCCAGCAACAGCAAGTGGCTGTAACGACTTGCGTTGTAATGGGATGCGATGTAACAACGCGGTCATTGCATCGCATGCGTTATAACATGGCCTATTCCTTTTAGGAGAAACTGAGCTCGAAACAAGCGAAAATACAAGTGCTCATGTAAAGTGCTCTTGAACATAGAAAAAAGTTGTTCCTAAATTGGGGCATGGATGGAGAGTAGTAATTGGTCCATGATCTCGAGAACGGTAAACACAGGAATGCCATGGACAAATGTGGAGAAATAACATGAGAGAGATGATGAAGCCAGCAAATGGGAAACCTATGGGTGGGCGGAAACCTACATATTGGATACAACAGTTTCTTTAAGACAGCGCATGCACTGTCTGGACAAGACTAAAAAAAGGGAGTAATTACAAGTGTAAATGGGCAGGGGAGAGAATGGGAAACAAGCATTGAAATAGCCAATAGGTCTCGCTTTTTGGACCCTATAAGTATTTAGTTATGCAGCAGAATACCCTTGGTGCAACAACACCAACTGTTGCATGGCTAAACACTTATAAGGTCCCAAATGCGAGACCTATTGGCTATGCCAATGCTTGTTCTAAACTTTACCATATAACCTCAATTCCAAGGTGAATTTACCTATCTTCAAGTCAGAGAACTCTGGGCAACCGAACTTTACCAATCTGCTTTCAGCTAGCATCACTGCGCTAAGAGAAGCGACTGAAGAATGTTGATTTGAAAAGTTTCGAGTTTAGGACCCTCCCTTATATCCAGTTGGAGGTTAACCCCATAATTCATCCTCTTTGGTTTATCTCTTTTTCTTTTTTCCACCGATAAGTCTGAAGTGAGAAAGGAAACTTGTGGCACTATACAAAACTTAAATCTCTGGTCATTTTGTTTACAAAATGTTTTACAGCTTCTATCTATCCAACTTGTTCGGTTTGCTCTCTTTACAGTTATGTCAAAAGCAGTGGCGGCCCCTCCGCTTAGGCGGAGGAGTATCGCCCCACTCGCAGTTATTATCATTTTATGTTTTCCTGCTACGGCAGGTTTGAAGGCCCTGCAGGGCTGCTCTGTGAGCAGGGCAGGGGAGGGGTGGTGTGCCCACTCCAAGTGTGCATGAATGTGTGTCCGGCCCTCTGGGGCCGGCCAAACATTCATGTGCACTTCGCATGTTCTCCACGGAGGCTGCATTACAGCCTGTGTGGAGAACATGCCCAGGCTCCCAGTCACCGTCTGAGCGCCGAATCCCGGTGCGCAGACCAATCACAATGCTGCATTGCAGTGTGGTGATCGGTCATGGGGAGGCTGGGTGCTTACCAATCACAATGCTGCATTGCAGCTTTTTGATTGGTATGGGCAGCCTGGGTGTGCTTCCTGGTGCAAGTCCGACGGAGGAGAGACGTGGGACGTGGCGATAAGGTAAGTGGTTTTTTTAACCTTTATTTTACATTCCCCTTCCTCCTCATCCCCCCTCCCTGCCTGGCCACCCCTGAGCCGTGCCGACCTCCGCTTGTCAAAAGTCTGCAAAATCAAGACATCCAGTAGGTGATCTTTTCAGGTCTGATGTTAGCCAGGACCGTTTGATTGTACTAAAACTATATATGTGTAATGAGTTAGAGAGACTTTCAGTCTGCCCACTTCATCGAATGATTGGCGGTTGTGTCATTCACATTTTTATTCTGCCCACTACAGCATACAGCATAGGGCAGTGACTCATCCCTCTTCAGTCACTGGCTAACTTCACTGTGAGTGACAGCATTCTGCTCTCTAACAACATGCACATCTGGCCACCAAGTAGTTATCTTCAATGCCAAGGACTACTAAGTCTGTGTGCCTTTTTTTAGACCAAAAATATATTATTACTTTTGCCAATGTCTTTTTTTCCTACATTTTATTTCTGAGGGCCCGGCAGCTCTCCCAAAAATAAAGTTTTACAAAAAACCACGATAAAATAAAACAAGCATTGACAAAGCCAAAAAAGCTGGCAGCCAATGAAAGACCTATGGGCTTTTCCACTGCTTGTGTACTAGTGTAACACAGCCACAACATATACCCCTTGAATCAATATAATAAGAAGGTTACTGGTGAGGTGTGCTACAAGCAGCCAACAGGGCAACGAAGAGTCATTGCAGTCACTTTGGGACAAGATGGTTGCAGCTGGTGACTTCAGAGTCAGTCAAGGAGAGTAGCTATCATTAGAGCAGTGACACAGAGGATCATTGGCCAGAGGTGGCCACTGGCCACCTTTGTGCTTGCCTTACTTCCCAATCAGTAGGGCAGGATGGCCTTTTTATTGTTCTTGTTTGTTTTAGGGTTGTGGCACATTTGCTCTGCCACCTAGTCAGTTTGACAAGTAGTGCAAAGAAGAGCTAAAAAAACAAGCGCTTTCTAGATCTTGTAGGAGAGAATTGGAAATTGTGAAAAGGAAAAGTGCTAAATGCACAGTGATATGCAGGGCTTTAAGTGGTATGAAAAATCTGGGGGGGTCTCTCATAGGGGCGGGCCGATGTAATTAAGGGTGTGACTTAAAACACTTTAGCTAAAAATCTGTACTTGGCATAGTGTGCTAGTGTGACTGGTATTTTGATGCTTCTGTTAATGCATCCTGATATAAACAAACATTACACCTAGAACGAGCCAGGACTATTGGCTTTGTCAATGGTTGTTAGTTGTATAAGATAAATAAGCAACAACTATGCATTCTTTGCATAAAAGATTGAAAATGCTTCACTTCTTGCAGTGAGGTTGTGTAGTAAGGAGCAGGTTCGAGCCTCACATTGGCTCAACATCCGGTGATTCAAAACATGAATATGTCCTTGTGTAATGTAACTGGATTGCTCCAAGTTTGAAGAATATAAACCTGAAAATGAGTCTCTTTGAAGTTGCATAAAAAGCAGTGACAGGTGGTACTATTGCAGGGTTACGCCCTCCTACCCTGAAGGTAAAAACGGAGAGCCCGAGATTGACCCGTCTCGGTACCCGCTTTTAAGAACTAGCACCGGCGGGGCCCGGCCCACTTAAAGCCCTGCAAAACAAGTGGGTCCTGACTGAACACATCACTCCAGGCATTGTGGGTAGATCTCTGGCACAATTTGTGAATGGAGAAAAGGTCACCCCAAGCCATCCATGTAAACAAGCATTGGAAATGCAATAGGTCTCGCATCATTAGAGTTAGTGCTTTTAGAATTGTTTATGGGTTTTTGTTGTAAATCTTTAGCATTTTTGTTTCCTGTAGCCAATGGTAAAGAATTACAAATAAAAAAAGCCATAAACATTCCAAAATGTTTGTCTTTTTTTATTTATTTTTTTAAATGAAGTGTATGCTTGTTTGTGTGTGATGTGTTGTGTTATTGAACCCAAAATATAACTCGCTGAGAGGTAGCCCAAAACTGGTCGTGTGGCACAGCATATAATGCACAGTATTTTAGGTCACGTGTAAGCCAAACATATAATTACTTACGTCATTACTAGTTACAATTTGTGGGTCGCACCTTTTTCAGAGCAACCCTCACACACATTTTTTAGCCCACCTGAAGGGTTCGTACTAAGAATTTCCAACCAGAGCTTCATTCGGAAACTTTTAAAATGTTGAGAGTAGAACGGAGGAAAGGACACAGTAGAACAGTCTGAATCATGCAGACTCGCTCATTCTATATATATTTGTTGTTTGTGCTTCAGTCAGCCTTTCTGATATTGGCACGGGTTGCCCTGCTGTGAGGTTATGGGCATAGCACCGGTAGAATTTCACTTTTAATTTTAAGGAAACCTAGATTTGTAAGAAATTGCCCCGGTGCGGTTGCTAAGGTGATGGCAGTGTTCTTTTGTTTTTTAACGCACTAGGAGGGGGGAGGAGAGTGCAACCAAGAAGTGAGGGGGCGGAGCTGGGGGAGGCTGTGAGAGAGAGAGTGGGGAGGAGAGTAGGAGGAGGAGGGGGGAGGAGAGTAGGAGGAGGAGGGGGCCCAAAAGAGACAAGACGGAGGGAAGTCAGAGAAGGGGAGGGGGGAGGAGAAATGCGACACGGCGGGCTTTTATTTTTTTATTTTAAATGACGTGTATGCTTGTTTGTGTGTGATGTGTTATTGAACGCAAATATAACTCGCTGAGAGGTAGCCCAAAACTGGTTTGACCTCTGACCCTATGCATCGATAACACCTTTCTGTCCCCCATATTGCATTCGTTGTTATGTCATAACAATGTCATTCTAAGTTATGTTTCCCAAGGTCCTTTGCTGGGTTATATGTGTGACGCAAGATCACACCAACTCTGTGCCTTACTGCGCTATTCACAATAAAATACATCCAATTAAAGCAGAGATGGCGGTAAGGATGCCTGCGTGACCTGTGCAGCTTAATTAGTGGCCCCTTCAAAATCTGTAGCTTGAGGGTGGTGTAGGCGTGCGTTTGGTGCGCTTTTGTAAGAGGGGGTGGCCAAAACACGTCAAGAAAAAAAACACAGCCAGCAGCAGTGAAATAATGGAACACTCAGTGTAAAATGAGGTAAGCATGCCCACGTCTCCTGGGCAGGAGTAAAGCACGCATTCTCCCCTTCCAAGGGCTGTAATTAACCCCCCCACCACCTGCCGCGCAGCTCAGTAAACAGCAATTAAGATAATCTCATCTTCCTGATTTAAACACCGGGCGCCGCTTGGTAACCGACGGCTGGCACGGGGCGTGCCTGGGATCCGTGCCAGTTCTCGCCGTGTGCACGACGGATCAGTGGCATGAGGGGGCGTGGAAGGACTGTGCGACAGAAGTGTGACCCGAGCTGGCCGAGTTGCGTGTGAGGACGTCTGTGAAACAAAGAGCATTGCACAGAAACGGAAATGACGACATGGAATGTTTTGCTTTGAGCGCACAAGACTACGTTCAATAACTAACAGTAACCCATAACACTGGACTAACCTTGGGTTCTGGAGCTGCGTGCTGGCCAGCGTAAAGTGCCTCGACGCCTCACTAGGGGTAGTAAGCACTACATAAATACAATTACAATTTACTATGTAAGAGATCCAGCGTGCAATGGCTGCGAGGATCTGACACGAGGAGAATGCAATGAGAAATTGCCCCGGTGCGGTTGCTAAGGTGATGGCAGTGTTCTTTTGTTTTTTAACGCACTAGGAGGGGGGAGGAGAGTAGGGGAGGCACGGCCTAGCGGCCGTGCAACCAAGAAGTGAGGGGGTGGAGCTGGGGGAGGCTGTGAGAGAGAGAGTGGGGAGGAGAGTAGGAGGAGGAGGGGGGAGGAGAGTAGGAGGAGGAGGGGGCCCAAAAGAGACAAGACGGAGGGAAGGCAGAGAAGGGGAGGGGGGAGGAGAAATGCGACACGGCGGGCAGGGGAGGGGGCGGAGCGGGGAGAGGGTGTGAAAGCAGCAGGGGCAGGCAGGCGGCTGGGGGCATGTGCACGCGCTTTTAAGCGGATGCGCATTGAGCTTGAATTTCACGGGCACTGCAATGAATCGCCACGATTCCTTGCAAGTTGGTTAAAGACTGTTTAAGCCCCCATAGTCTCGCAAGCTCGATGCGCATGCGCATCGACAGGCGAGACCTAAAAAAGAAATGTGCCCTCTGTTTCTGTTTGGCTCACAGATGGGCATGCAGTTATAAGCAAATGCTTCAAACCACATTGAGATTTTACTGTAGTTTGGCAAATCCATTGGATATGTAGTGTTTTACGAGGACCAGTTGCCTGGGGTAAATACAGATACACATACAATGGTTTCAATTATGAAAACTGGCTTTTGGAAAAGAATGATCAGTGTGAGCATTTCAGCTCTACTTATAAGCATTGCTTAGTGGGCTTTGACAGGGGGGGCTGCTTCACTGCACTGTACATTTGTGGACTTACTTTGAGTCTGTGATGAAGTTGATAGATCAGTCATATGGAGGAAGTTACTCAGTGGCTGTTACTAAGACGTGATCAAAGTATACTAAGAAAGCTTATGGTACTAATACTAAAATAAATCTTTATTCAGTAGCAATCATGACCATATAAGATACAATCATGCAATAGAAAAATCATCATTACAAATCCAATTAAAAGTTCAGTTAAAACACAACACCTTCAGTTTAAAAGTTGAGATAAAATGAAACACTTGGTCACAGGTGATTAAAAGTGGGCGAGAGAAAGACAATGCAAAAACACGGATAGCCATTCAATGGTCAATCAGGTCTAGATAATCTTCATCTGAAGGTGGCCCGCACAAAACTTGTCACTGCACAAATTGTGAGTTCATTAGGCAGTAGCTGTAAATACATAAGCGAACTCTGGCTTGCCTGAGCTTCAAGCTCTTTAAAAGGGGGTGCAGGAACTGCTTTTTTGGGAGGGTAAAATATTTGCATAAAAGGACACATTGTAACGTGTCCTGTGGAGACCTAGAGTCGCAGCCACAGGCTCATCTCGTGTTTGGGGAAACAAAACCAGGCAGAGGTGCCAGAACATTCTGAAGCAGGTTAAACCTAAAACGGGTGACTAAAAACCTGTTGGTTGCCTTGTAAGAGTAGAGGTAGCTTTCCCTACCCTGTACTGTCTTTAACAAGGCATGCGCTCTCACGGTTTCCAGAGCTTGGTGTTTTCATGGTGGGCAGAGGTATATTTAAAATACAGTTCTTTTACAAGGTTAAGGTCCTGAGGCATTACTGAATCACGTGAAAGAAAAATATCTGGCCTCCCTAGAGCAGAAAAAGACTCCTTAACATACCATACTCAGGGAACTTTAAAAGCATGCTCTAATGGCAGGCAGTCTGAAATAATCAGGCGATTTAGGTCCTTATTCTCCCTAGACCAAATAATAAGGACTACAAAGGCTTAACTGCCACCTGGTCGGCTAAGAAATCGATGCCCAGGTCTTCATGTACTACGTAGGAGGGAGTACTTTGAGGGACCTTCAGAATGCGACGCAAAAACGTGTCCTAGCCAGGCGCTAAAGGGTCCAAGCAAGTAAATATCACATGCAGGCGGTCTGTGAAAAAACTATGATTAAAAGCCTTGGGGTCTATTCGCGACCAGCTAATTGAGCCTGACAGTGGGAGCCACCAAGAGCTCAATTTCAGGGGAACAGTATAAAACGTGATGTGTGATATGAGTTTGAAGGGGTATGTATCGGCACTATCAATGTATTTATCTTATAGTCGGTGACCTTGATCATTGACAACGATTTTGAAAGTTATCATATTTTCCCAATTAAACATTGCTCTAAGACACTTATGAAATTGTGACCTGTGCCACTACATCCTACAGAGGCCCAATAGTTTACCAGACCAGTTTGCCTAGAAACTTAAACTAGTCATTAATATGCAAAAAAGACACAAGCAGTGATATTTAGCAGATCTACATTTAGTGGGAAAATCGTATTTGCGATACAGCCAATTAGCTAATGTGAACAAATACAGGTATTTGGGCACAATTATTGGCTGTATTCTAAAAATAATAAGACATTTTATTGAATGCCGTTGCTTTAATAAGTGATATGGGTGTGAATTCCATTACTAATTGCATGATGTCCCTTTTTGGTACCCAAATCGGGCAAGTACAAATTACACACTGACTTCTTAGCGCACGATGAAGTAGTATACAATTCGATCTACTTACTAACTGTTCACATGACAATTGCCCATTTGCGATTGACTGTAATCCACCATCCCTGCATTAGCTTTCCTATACAGAAATTATTTATTTTAAAAAGACGCCCATGCCCATTAAAGAGACAGGTGCTGCTTTTAACATAAATGTATCCCTCTGGACCACTGTCTCTTGCCCAATAGGCCATTCAGTATCATCCATAAGCAGAAGCGGTCCAGGGTCAACCACTGCTTCCACTTTTTAAATCAGTTATCACGCCAATTTGTGGTCATTTTGAATAGTTTGTGGCTGTAGTTGAGATCACGAACCAAAAATACAATCACTTACTCCTTGCAAAGAGAAGAGGAACACCTATTTCATATCAGAACGGATGTAACCCATTAACAAGTTGAAAAAAGTGTTGTACTTTTGTGGAAAGGATTTTGTACTTTCTGGAAAGTAGTTTTTTAGGAGCAAAACCTGACTCACAAAAACTGTAGTAGATGAAGCCCTAGAAATCCAGTTTACACTCAGTCCGGATCAACAGTGCTCGAATATGGCTTCCTTTAAAACACTGATTGATGGATGAGCTAGAAGTCCAGGGGTCTCATTTATGAGGCCATGCGTCACTTTTACACCGTCGGTGGGTCACTTTTTGTGACGCACCAGCAGCGTAAAAAATGTGCCTAGTTGCACCATACTTACAAAGTGACGCATCTAGGTAGATGCGTCACTTTGTAAACCCCTGCGCTACATTATACCTACGCCAGGTATAATGTATGCAGGGGGGGCATTTTGACGCAAGAAAGGGTTATAGAAGTGACGCAGTGAAATCTATAAGATTTCACTGCGCCACTTCTAGGACACAAATGCGTCAATTTCTCACGCCTGCCTCACAGCAGGCGGAAGACTGACGCAGGCCCTTTCACATGGGGCGTGCCCCATGTGAAAGGACATATTGCTGAAGTTGCGTCACTTTTGTGACACACTCCAGCAATGCGTCACTTTTGCGCCATACAGATACGTCAGAAATACTGACGTATCTGTAACTCCATCATCCCCTTTTGTATCGCTTTGTTCGCCCTAAGTGTGGCAGGGTATGCTCAGACGTGAGTCCCTTGCTCACTTGGCCACTGGATTCAAGATAGCCTGGCTGATGAGGATTATGAATCCGAAACCGGTCCCAGGATGCTTGTTTCCGGTCCAGGGAAGACATGGCATGGCAGTTCGGGCTGGACTGTCCCCATGAGGCACAGGGTCAGACTGATTTGCATATTGCCAGGTCTGAACTGGGGTGGCCGAGTGAGCTAAAGAATGGTGATGGATTAAACCCAGATCAGTTGACTGGGGGGGAGTGTTTGATTTGCTCAAACGCTCCGTCCATCATCCCCTTTTGAATCGCTTTGTTCGCCCTAAGTGTGGCAGGGCATGCTCAAACGTGAGTCCCTTGCTCACTTGGCCACTGGATTCAAGATAGCCTGGCTGATGAGGATTATGAATCCGAAACCGGTCCCAGGATGCTTGTTTCCGGTCCAGGGAAGACATGGCATGGCAGTTCGGGCTGGACTGTTCCCATGAGGCACAGGGTCAGACTGATTTGCATATTGCCATGTCTGAACTGGGGTGGCCGAGTGAGCTAAAGAATGCTGATGGATTAAACCCAGATCAGTTGACTGGGGGTGAGTGTTTGATTTGCTCAAACGCTCTGTCCATCATCCCCTTTTGTATCGTATCTGTAACTCCTTGCGCCATGATGCGTCATACTGTAAATATGACGCATCATTGGTGTCGCAAGGAGGGCGCAGTGAAAAGTGACGCATCGCGGTTTTCACGCAGCAATGCGTCACTTTTCATAAATGAGGACCCAGGTGTGGAGATGGTTCCTCTGGCTCTGAAGTCTAACCCTCGTGTAGGTAATGTGATTGGCATTACAACATATTTTCAGGTTAACTATGGTATAGGCGTCTCTATTAAATTTGTTCTTTATTTACAGGGCTCCTCAAAACCGTAGGGACTGGTATACAAAGACATTTTTTAAGGAGTAGAGTATGCAATCATTGCATTAAATTAAATTTCAGCAATCTATTGCTTGTTTTTTTTAACCCTAGATCACATTTTCATTCACCATCTCGGACTGCTATGAATATATCAAAATAAGCTAAATTCAGAAGAATAGTAAGGGAAGCAGATTGTCAGTCCATTGTGAAAAAGGTATAGTGTGCTCGGTATCAAAGATGTTCGTCGAAGACAAATTACTAAGGCATATGTAGGTCATGTGAAATCATGAGATACGAAAAGACTTTATGCAATGCCGAATGTTTCAACTATGTGAGCCTCTGAGACCTGATCTCACACCCAAAGATGAAAGAAAGTGTAGATCCCTCATTGTATGTAGGACACTACAGCATGTTATGTTAAACTGCCCATAGTATAATTCCAATGCATATCCATTGCAATCACAATTCAAAACATTTATTTTGATGTACTGTGTATTCGAACACAGAGAACGCAGCTATATAAGTATACTTTTTACATAAACGCGGAGGGGGCCTGGCTATTATCTACCGCAATACTCTTAAGTGTTCCTCTTATGAATTGACAGATATTAAGGAAGCAGAGGCACTAGCATTCTCTCTGGAGATTCACGATACGCTTGTCTTCTCCGGGGCCCTTATTTACCGCCCACCGGGGCCCTCATCGAAGTTCCTGGAAACAGTGGGTGATGCTCTGAGTGAACTAGCACTCAGATTCTCCCACTTTTCAATATTAGGCGACCTAAATTTGCACCTAGAGTCCCCTAACGAACCTGGAGTAGGTTGTTTTATGAATATTATCGCTGTATTAGGACTTACACTTGTGAACCAGGAACCTACCCATCAGGCTGGGCATTTGCTGGACTGTATTTGTTCCAACTCTTCCAGCCTTAGAGTTAAACCCCCTAGCCCTCAGACATGGACCGATCATTTTTTTATTCCTTTTAACATTGTATGGAACTTGAAATCCATTATTAACCCTACGACGTGCTTAAACAAACCTAAAACTAAACCTATCCCTGATTGGAAATCACTAGCCAGTAGACCTGATGTAATTGATAAGCTAAAGGACAATATACCAGCTCTAAGTGACCTCACTTCAGTAGACAATCAGCTTTTCTGTGACTGGATTGCCAGAGCGGGAACCCTGTTAAGCCCATCCAGAAATAACAACCTTAAAACTAGCAAGATCAAAAAGAATGCCCCTTGGTTCTCAATGACCCTGAAACTCGAGGTAGGCGAGGTCAGAGTACTGGAACGGAGGTGGCGCCGAAACTATGATGCCACCGCCCGTAACATCTATAGGGCAGCGAGACGAAAGTACCACGCAGGAATAAAATCCGCCAAAAAAACTCACTATCTACAGGCCTTATCTTTGGCAGGCCAGGAACAAAAAGCAATTTTCAGGATTGTCAAGGACTTCATGAATCCATCAGCTCTATCGCAGGAGATTCCTCCATCTCAAGATCTCTGTAATGCGATATCTGACTATTTTGATAATAAGATCCTTGCTATCGTGAAGACTTTTCCATCAGGAGCAACTGCGACTGTGGATGCTGAACAGATAGTAGAGATGACGACCCCTCCCTGCTTTGAGAAATTTTCTCCAGTATCTCTCGAAGAAACTTCCAAGGCTATCTTGGCTTGTAGATCGGGATCCCCCTTTGACCCTTGTCCCCCTTCGGCGTTGCATACTTTAGTAGAGATGGTTAACCCCATAATCAATAGGATTATTAATTCCTCTCTAACAACGGCAAACATTCCTAATGACTGGAAGCTTGCAGCTGTCAAGCCTCTCCAAAAAAAGGCACTTGCTGATCCCACCACCCTTTCCAACTTGCGCCCTATTTCCCTGCTACCCGTCCTGTTTAAACTGACTGAAAAGTTCGTCAACAGTCAATTGACTAACTTTTTCGAGAAGAATAACATTCTCCAGTCTAATCAGTCAGGATTCCGGTCAGAACATTCTACCGAGACAGCCCTGCTTTTCACCGCAGAGACCTTACGGGCGGCAATGGACCAGGGAAAGAAGGCTGTCCTTATCCTACTTGACCTGTCGGCAGCCTTCGATACGGTCTCACATAACATCTTAGTGGACCGGTTGGCTGCCGCAGGGGTAGGAGGACAGGTCTTGGCATGGCTTAGGAATTTCCTTAGCAATAGACGCCAAGTCACAGTGCTGGGCCAATATCAGTCTGAGGCTAAAAACGTCAGCTCAGGGGTCCCCCAGGGCTCAAGCCTGAGTCCTGTACTTTTTAATCTGTACATGGTACCCCGAGTGAAACTGATCGCGTCCTTCCGGATCAGTTCCATTTCATACGCTGACGACACTCAACTCATACTGGTGTCGGACAGGGAGCTGCCAGGTGCGGAGGAAGATCTAAAGGAATGTCTTGCAGCTACTTTTAAATGGATGACCAACAACCATTTAAAGTGCAACGCCGGAAAAACAGAGATCCTACCAGTAGGGAATCATAATCTGTTCTCTCCAAAAATGTGCTGGCAGCGGAGGCAGAAGCTCCTCCTAATACAATTAAATCTGCCCGGAACTTGGGCATTAAATTTGACGATCAACTATCTTTTAAACCCCAAGCTGTGGCAGTAGCAGGTATGTGCTTTCAGACCATAAAAGCACTGAGGAAGTTTTTTTATCTGCTTCCGTTATCGGCAAGGAAAACAGTCGCAGTGGCCTTAATAAGTTCTAGGCTGAACTATTGTAATGGGCTATATGCTGGAGTCAATAAAACCGTTCTCCACAAGCTACAAATAGTCCAAAATGCGGCGGCTCGCCTTGTACTGCGTTGGCCTCGGAGGTCCTCAGCCTCAGCTGCACTTAACACCCTTCATTGGCTGCCAATAGGTAAAAGGATTTTGTTTAAAATTCTTTTAATCACCTTCAGGGCATTCCACCAACGAGGACCAAAATACATATGCAACGGGTTTAAAAGATATCATCCGACGCGTTGCCTGAGGTCTGCCAGTCAGAACCTACTTACCCTTCCTCGTTTCAAGCTGGCTACAAAAGGTGGGAAATCCCTCTTTGTATTGGGCGCCAAGGCTTGGAATAAGCTTCCCCCCTCTCTACGCTCATTTTCCCAAGAAATCTCTTTCAGAAAGGCATTAAAAACTTGAATCTTTTCTTTGCCCGACGACATGTGTAGGACCTTGGTGTAGTTGTGGTGTAGAATGCAGGACATCCTTTTTCTCCTCCAACTCTTCCATCTGAGTTGTGTGAGCGCCAAGATACTCCTTGGAGTGAAAGTTGCGCGATAGAATTGTCTTTTACATTACTTTACATTACATTACATTACATAAAATACTTGATTTGTAAATTGAATTTAAAGATTTTAGGTCTGAATGTTCGAATTATATAATTGACTTCAAACCATGTATAGATTTATAATAAATAAATGAAGTACATATGATCCCACGGCTGTCTTGTTTTAGAGGGCATTGATAAGATGTGCTTAAATTTGGGTACCATATGTGTATGCCAGTACACTCCAGGCCACATGTACTTCATGCAACCTACTTGGGATAAAAAAGGACACTTTTCTCTTTATCACCTGCTCTCCAGATGGCTCATCATTTGCAGGGGCAGCATACATCTAGGGCCAGATGTAGGTCGCCAATTACCGGTCAGTAACGGCCGATTTCGGCCGTTACCGACCGGTATTTGGGATTTGGCATGTAGGGGGCATTTTATTTACAGAATCTGTATATTTACCGATTCGGTAAATTGACATAATCGGTAAAATACCGAATCGGTAAATTTAACGATTCTGTAAATCAATATGTAGGTGGCACTGTAATCAGTGCCACAGGCCCGTACCGAATCGTTATTTACCATGAAATACTATTCCATGGTAAATAACGAATTCCAGTGTACATGCACATCTGTGCATGTACACCTGTGCCATGTGGCACGCAGACATGCCCTAAGGGCATGTATGTGTGTCACATGGCACACAAGGCAGAAACAGGGGTGCAACAGGGTGTCAAAGTGACACCCTGTCCCCCTTGTAAATGCGGTAATTTTACCGATTCGGTAATTACCGAATCGGTATTTGCTATTGAATCCTATGGGCTTCAAGGCCCATAGGAATCAATGGCATTTACCGATTCGGTAATTACCGAATCGGTAATTACCGAATCTTAACTAATCGGTATTTTTACCGAAATTTTTACCTACATAGCAATTCCCGAATAGTGAATACCGAATCGGTAAAATTCGGTATTTACCATTCGGTAATTTGCTATTACCTACATCTAGGCCCAAGTCCTGGTATCTTCATTTACAAACTATGATAATATGGTGCTTTAGTCCTTATTTAAAACCAACACTACATTTTTCAGAACACTGCAGGCATACGTTTCATGGTCTAAGTCAGCTGCCATGCTCTCTCTACCAAAGAAACTCACAGCTGATCCGACTACCCCTTCGGGCTCCAGTGCTTGTTCTCTACTTCCTTCTTAAACATATTGGCATGCCTTACATAGGTTCTCAGCTCCAACAACTTAATTCCTGTCAATCTGGATTCTGGCTCTTACTATTGAGAAATATACTACTCACACCTAACTAACCTTATTACCTCTGCAGACCACGACCCCCTCTTTTCCATCCTTAAACGAGGTCTGGACGGTGAACTTTGTTCCGTTCTTGGAGTTTGCAGAGTTTTCTGCACTCTGCACTCCACGGAGCTCGCAGAGTGCAGAAAACTCCACTTTGCGATGTTCAGCTGACTTTTTCCCCCACTTGAGATCCCGAAAGATAAGTTCGCGATCGCGAGTGGTAAGTTCGCCAGCGCAAGCTGCCGCTCGGGTAGAATTTCTACCTGAGTGGCAGGAATAGCAGCATGGCATCATGGGCCACTATTGATATAGGAAAGAATGGGATACATTATACACAGACACAAAAAGATCTGAGGCCTGAGACATCCATTCAATGTTTTCAATTTAGAGATAGTTTTTAGGCCCCTGTAACAATACATGCCTCTACACAGAAGTAGTGACTAAGGAGAACAATATGTCTAGCAGAAATAAATAGATCACATTGTTCATTAGAAGGTCAGGAAACAGGTCAGGAAAAATCTTGCGGTCAGTAAGTTGAGCTACTGCATGAAGCTTGGAGCATATCTCCCTCCAGACTCAGGAAACCAGTAGTGCTTAGGCGCAGAGGCTATAAAAATAGCTTACCACAATCTCAATCTGCTAGAGGAGCAAGCTAAGATGCACCAATCACCTAAGAGCCCGCTTCCTCTGAAGCACTGTGGTTTCTTACACCTTTAGCTTGAACACGTACATAGGAAGAAATGCCAGATGTCCATCATGCTTTAGTACATACTGATGCAGATGTGCACGCTTCTGCCGAGATCACACCTAAAAGTCAGATAGCTGCTCACTCGCTATTACAGAAACCATACATTCACACCTAATTGGCTAGATGGCTTGATGGAAGAAACCACATATAAAAGGTGAGATAAGCTTGACAAATCAGCTTTAAGCAGGATATAACTACGCACTGCACAGTTAGATAAATATACCTTTGCTATGCTTAAATTCGGCGAATTTAAACCCACATAGGGGGTTTCCACGCTCATCATGTGAGACTGGGCCCACCTACCTGCGCTTCTGTTTCGTAGAAATTGCTACATCTATTCATGCTATCTTGTATGTCCTGTGTGAACATTGCTTATGTTAATGATGAACTTGTAACCTTCTGATTTGTGGTTTGGCAGAGTAAGTAGGGATGCCCAACTGAGCTAAAGGTCCAGACACCAAGTTGCATCTCCTCGGAGGTGAACTGATCTCTCCCGTAGTGACTGATTCTCACTGCAGTTTTGTAGTAAACCCAAATTGCAGTGTCAACTTGTTTTCTTGCTGTTTGTTCAGCAGATTTTCCCTCCGACATATCCACTTCTTCTCAGCGACTGCCACGTCCAGAGTACTGCCTGTTGTCTTGGAATGATTCTGCACATTCAAAAAGAAGGTAGGAAGACACTACTTTTCTGAGTCTTCTCATTACTGTGAGGATGGATAGGACTTAGGTGTTGGCATTATTAAGGTGAGAACAGTGCAAACTTTAGCCTTTCATTTTACAGGTAACATTTTGACATTGGAATATGTTATTATGTATATGTTGAGATGCATGCATGATTCTGTATTGACACAACATTAAAGGATTCCGGTGGTAAGTCTGGAAGATACTAGGGACCTGGCTAAAAGAAGGGTAGGACTTGAGGCTGAACATCCAGTGTATGTTCTGATGTTGTGGCAAAGGAAAAGGTGGAAACCTGGTGTTCATTGAAACTTCGTCCTGAGTTAGATCCGAACACTCAAGTCAGACACCTCAGACTTTAAGTCTGGAAGTCACCGTTTGTAGTTGCAAGCAGTGAAAGGTTGTCCTCTCTATGAGTCCAGGAGAAGTGACCACTAGTCTTTTTGTTCAATATGTAGTTTAGAGTAGATAAGTATGTAGTTTAGAGTAGCAAAGTATGTAGTTTAGAGCAGATGAGTGTGTATTTTAGAGTAGATAAGTATGTCTATGTAAAGGTTATTAGACATTTTGACCATAGATTAATGTCTTGTTGTAGTTTTATGGTGTTTATGTTATGTAGTGTATAAACTTAGGATTTCCTATTTTGTGAGGAATGTTGTAGAATGTCTGGAAAAGAAATGTAAGTAATTGACTGAGTTAGGCAAATATCTCAATAGTTCCCGAGTGATCAATCACAACAGGGCCCCAAATTAATAGCTAAGTTTGTGCTTCTCCAGATCAGGCACTCTTAAACTATAATTCTTTTCAGTATGGATAACATGGGACTCCCACACATTGTAGTTCTCTGTCTTATGAAACATTTCTTAAACATTGATTTACGCATGTGTGACTGCAGGAATAGAGTGGAGTGGAGTGGTGTAGAGTGGAGTGGCATAGAGTATAATAGTTTAAAGTGGTGTGGCATACAGTGGAGTAGCATGCAGGAGAGTGGTGTAGAGTGGAGTGGCATAGAGTGAAGTGGTGTAGAGGGGAAGAGTGTGCAGGGGAATGGTGTCGAGTAGAGTTATTATTATTATTATTAAAGGCAATTTATATGGCCCAACTAAGCCCAATGGGCGTCAAGGCGCATAACCAAATAGTAACAGCTGTTAAAAATAACACTATACCATTATACAACTATTGCGGGTAGGCCTTGACGAAATACCAGGTTTTAAGGGCCTTTTTAAAAGAGGAGAGAGAGGACTGTGTCTTAATATCTTGGGGGAGAGAGTTCCACAACTTTGGTGCAACAATTGAGAATGCCCTATCTCCCCATCGTGCTCTTTTGGCTCGAGGGACAACCAACAGGTTCAACTCAGCAGATCTAAGCGCTCTCCCCGGCTGGTAGGGAGTAAGCAAGGCGCTTAAAGGGTGCGTAGATCTTTCTGACAGAGCTCTATAAGCTAAACAAAGAATTTTAAAGGAAATCCTCAGTTGAATAGGAAGCCAGTGAAGAGTCTTTCTGGCCATAGTGGCAGAAGAAGTATTGGGGAGTGCTAGGACAAAACGGGCCGCGGCATTTTGTACAATTTGTAGCCGCTGGGTGAGCCCCTTGTTGGCATCTGCATAGAGTACATTACAGTAATCCAACCTGGAGCCCACCAATGCCACTACTATCTGCTTCCGTGCTGGGAGAGAGAGATAATGAAGAATTCTCCTGAGTATTTTTATAACTCCCCAGCAGGTAGCGACCGTGCGATTAACCTGTAGGGTCATAGACAGCGAGGTGTTAAAGATAACGCAGAGATTTCTGGCTGACTGGGAGGGAGAAGGACAGGTTCCCAGCGCAGACGGCCACCACTCAGTAGACCAGATATCCTGGTCCTTGCCAAAGACCAGGATCTCGGTTTTATCGCCGTTCAACTTCAGAGAATTCTGAAGCATCCAGTCAGATACTGTCTGCATACAGATTCTGAAGTTGGCGGCGGATGTAGATACTGAGTGGGCTAATGACACCATAATTTGAGTGTCATCGGCGTATGACACCACTTCCATCGCCTGAGATTTTACTAGCCTCGCAAGGGGTGCAACATAAATGTTAAATAGGGTCGGACTCAGAGCCGACCCTTGGGGCACCCCACATTGCAAGGATTTGACAGGGGATAGAAATTCGCCGAGCTTGACTCTCTGCTCTCTATGTTGTAAAAAAGAGTGCAGAAGGTTAAGAGCCACACCTGAGATCCCTGCCTCCCTCAACCGAGATGTTAAGATGGAAGGAGACAGGGTATCAAATGCTGCGGTAAGGTCCAGAAGGACCAATACCGTAGTGTGTCCGGCATCTACCTTCATACGGATGTTGTTTACCACCATGGTCAACGCAGACTCCGTACTATGGACTTTGCGAAAGCCATGTTGGTATCCATCAAGATACCCAGATGAGTCAAGAAAAGTAGAAAGATGACAATTAAGGTGAGACTCAAGTATTTTTGCGGGAGCGGGTAACAGCGAAATCGGTCTAAAATTTTTCAGCTGTTCCGGGTCCAGCGTGGGCTTCTTGAGTAATGGCTTAACTATCGCCCTCTTCCACAATAAAGGGAAGATGCCTTGGGTGATAGATCCATTCATCACCTCTAGCAAAGGTGGCAACAAAGTAGCTCTGCAATCCTTCAGGATTTTCAGAGGACATGGATCCAGAGGGGATGAGGATTTGATCCTGTCAAGAAGATTATTAAGTTTATCCAAAGTAAGGGGCGGAAATTCCATTAAGGTGTTAACATGGTCACTAGACCAAGCTTCCAAGCTCTTCAGGATTTGAGGAGAGGAATCATCCATATTAGTTCTTTGCGTTTCCAAAGCCGTATAGATATCATCAATCTTCTTATAGAAGAACTCTGATATGTTGTCGCAAAGCTCCTGTGAGCCCACTACAGGATCCGGCACCTGAAGAGTACAAAGTGAGTCCACGATCTTAAATATCTCACTAGAAGAAGTAAGGGAAGTAGTGAGATTGGTAAAATATAGCTGTTTTTCTTTAATGACCGAGGACTTATAGTCAACTAGCAATTTCTTATGTAGTTCCCTATCCTGTGGATCCCAGTTTTTCCTCCATTTCCTCTCTTGTCTTCTGCATCCCTGTCGTTGAAGTCTAAGAGATTCCGTATACCAGGGAGCAGTGGGTTTACGGCGCGCAGAGTATCTATAGGACAATGGAGCTAGTTCATACACCGAGTTGTGTAGAGTGGAACAGCATTGAGTGGAGTGGAGTACAGTGGAATAGAATTGACTAGCATAGTGTCAAATAGCATAGAGTGGATTGGAGTGGCATATGGTAGTATAGTGCATACTTACAGTGGCTTAGAGCGGAGTGTCATAGAGTGGAATAGCATAGAGTGCAGTGGTGTAAAGTGGAGTGATATAGAGTGGAGTGGTTTTCAGTGGTGTTCAGTGGAGTATCGTACAGCAGAGTGGTGTAGAGTGGAGTGGAGTGGACTGGCATAGAGTAGCATAGAGTGGAGTGGCACAGAGTGGAGTAACATAGATTTCAGTAGCGTATAGTGGAATAGCGTACAGTGAGTGGAGTAGTTTGGCATAGAGTTGAGCGGCATAGAGTGAAGTCGCATAGACTGGAGTGGCAGAATGGGAAGTGGCATAGAGTGGAATAGCACATACTTTAGAGTGGCTTAGAGTGGAGTGGCATAGAGTGGAAAAGAGAAGAGTGCAGTGTCGTACGGTGGAGTGATGTAGAGTGGAGTGATGTATAATGGAGCGGCATAGAGTGGAATAGCATAGAGTGGAGTGGCTTAGAGTGGCATTGAGTCGAGTTGCATAGAGTGGAACAGCATAAAGTGAATTGGCATGGAGTGGTGTATTTTGTAGTGGTGTACAGTAGAGTGGTCTATAGTGGAGTAACATAGAGTGGAATGCCATAGAGCAGAGTGGCATAGAGTAGAGTGGCATAAAGTGGAGTGGCATAGAGTGGAATAGCATAGAGGGCTGTGGAGTACAATGGAGTGCAGTAGAGTGTAGTGGTATTCTATTCTATTCTGCAGTTTTTGTATAGCACATGGCTACCAATTTGCCTCCCAGCGCTTTCACAGCTACAATAGAACAGTTCAGATATAACATTATTCTTGAAATAGCAAGGTCTTCAGTGCTTTGTGGAAAGGAAGGTATTGCTCCAGGTGGTGTAGTTCCAGGGGGAGAGAATTCCAGAGCTTGGATGCCAAGAAAGATGTGGAGCGTCAACCCCAGCACGATCTCTGAATCCTGGGGACCTTGAGTAAATGGGCAGAGACTGATCTAAGAGGCATACATTTGAGTGGCATGGAGCTGAGTGGTATAGAGTGGAATAGAGAGCGTGGAGTGCTGTTGAGTGACGTAGAGTTCAGTGGCGTAGAGGAGAATAACATGGAGTGGAGTGGCTTACAGTAGAGGGGCGCGGAGTGGAGTGGCATAGGGTGGAATGGGTTGGAGTGAAATACCATAGAATGGAGTGGCACAGGGTGGAGTGGTGTTGAATGGAGTGGCGCAGAGATGAAGTGGCATAAAGTGGTGTGGAGTCGAGTGGAATAGCTCAGAGTGGAATGGCATAGAGTAGAGGGCATAGAGTGGAATGGCATACAGTAGAATGGCATAGAGTGAAGTGACATAGAGTTGAATAGCATAGAGTGGAGTGGCGTAGAGTGGAGTAGAGTCAAATGGCTTAGAGTGGGATAGCGTACAGTGAATTTGCGTAGATTATAGTGCCGTAGAGTGGATTGGTATACAGTAGAGTGGCGTAGAGTGGAGGGCTGTAGAATGGAATACTGTAGCATGGAATAGAATTGAGTGGAGTGGCACAGCATGAAGTGTCACAAGGTGGAGTGGCATAGAGTGGAGTGGCATAGAGTGGAGTTGTATCGAATGGAATTGCATAGACTTGAGTGGCATTTTGTTGAGTGCTGTAGCATAAAATAGCGTAGGGGGAGTGACGTATACTTAAGTAGCATAGAATGGAATACTGTGGAGTGGAGTGGCATAGAGTGGAGTAACATAGAGTCAAATAGCGTAGATTGGAGTGGCTTATAGTTGACTGTCGTTGAGTGGAATGCTGTAGAGTGGTGTTGAGTGGCTTAGAGTGGAGTAGCCTACAATAGAGTGGTGTAGAGTGTGGAGTAGCATAGAGTGGAGTGGCGTAGAGTGACGTAGAGTCAAGTGGCATTCAGTAGACTACCATAGAGTGGAGTGATGTAGAGTGTAGAGGCACAGCTTGGAGTGCAGTAGAGTGGTGTAGAGTGGAGTGACATTAAGTGGAATAGCATGGATTGGAGTGGCATAGACTGGAGTGGTATAGAGTGTCATAGAATGGAGTGGCATAAAGTGCAGTGGTGTAAAGAGTAGTGGCATAAAGTGGAGTGGCGTGGAGTGGGATAGAGGGGAGTGGTGAAGAGTGAAATGGCGTAGAGTGTAATAGTATATAGTGAAGTGACTTAAAGTGGAGTGTTGTATCATAAAGTGGAGTGGTGTGTCGCGTCATAGACTGGAGTGGAGTGGAGTTGAGTAGTGGCATGGAGTGTTATACATTTGAGTGGCATTTCGTAGAGTGAAGTGGCACGTCGAAGACTGGAGTGACGTGTTATAGAGTAGAGTGGCCTGTCGTACAGTGGAATGGAGTGGGGTGTCATGGCATTGAGTGAAGTTTAAACAGTCTACGAAGGAAGGAGGGTTATGAGAGGAAATTTGGTCCCGAACACTTCCTTCATTAATCATATCAGATAAATTAAGTGTGCCGTTCCGATAATGATGGAAAGCAAAACCCATTTTGAGGGTACAAATGCTTCTCAGAGGTCATAAAACATCATTTTTAGGATGCAGAGAACTTCAGCCACCAAGGTAGCATGCTTCATTATAGGGCTGTACTCCTCACTGAGTGGGCACTCCAATGGCCAACAGGCCCCTCAGAAGTGAAGCGGGAGCTTCTGAATGACAGACGTGCCCTTGAGGATTTTTTCAATATATGCTATGTTAGATTGGAGAGCAGAAATGATAGTTAAATTTAATTAAGGGCAGCAAAAACTAACTCTTATATCTATATCTATATATCTATATCTCTCTATATATCTATCAATAGATAGATAGATAGATAGGTAGATAAATAGATAGATAGATAGATAGATAGATAGATAGATAGATAGATAGATAGATAGATAGATAGATAGATAGATAGATAGATAGATAGATAGATAGATAGATAGATAGATAGATAGATAGATAGATAGATAGATAGATAGATAGATAGAGGCTTATATATAGATAGAAAACGTTAGCACCGTTTGATGAATTTAGACAAACCTTTGAAAAAAAGTGCTCCTTTTTGGGTAGTTTCTTCATGGAAAGTTTTAGGGTGATTTGTCAAGTGGGGCAGAAAACTCAAATCTCTATGCATTTTCCATAGACATTTTTGGAATGTGATACTGCAAAAATTGCTGATAGGAACTACACAAAATTTGGCAGGAAGCTAGATCTTGTCCAAAAAGCGAGCTTTTTGTGATTTGGTTTAAATACATTCAGTAGGTTTTTGAGAAATTAAAATACAAAAATATTTGTATATCTGGATGGTTGGGTTAGAGGGACTCTCACAAGAGTCCTGCAAGCACGACTAACGACAGTGTTCTTATTGGCTGAGGGGTTTTTCCCCTTGGGCTACCTTGCTCCTGCAGAAGTGAAGGTCCTGCTGGTGTGAGTGCTCTGATTGACTGGCTGCTGCATGAAATAAAATGCTGCAGCGTCCATTACAAGACCCTTGGCAGTTAGTCCTCTGCACTCAAAATATATATTTTTTAATACAAGGGGGCAGGGTAATGGTCGATTTATTACCAAGGGGTTGCAGAGCCTCCCTCAGCTACTCTAGGGCCCTGTGGACCAAATTCTCTGGGGCAATTTTTTTTAAAGGGTAGAGATCATGCTGCTACCTACCTTTAGCCTCAGGGACCCGATTTGCCAAGGCCGACCGCAGCCACAGACGTTATCAGATCCCGCCTTGACTAGGGAAAATCGGCAGCCCAAATCCTCCCCGACCTCTTAGCAGCGTTTGACACAGTATCGCACAACACCCTTATCAAACGGCTTCACCACATTGGAATTCAAGGAGATACCCTCAAATGGATCGACTTCTTCCTCACCAGAAGAACCCAGAGACTCCGCCTACCTCCCTACACCTCTGAGCTAAAGAACACCCTCTGCAATGTCTGTCAAGGTTCGTCCCTCAGCCCTACTCTGTTCAACACCTACATGACTCCCTTGGCCAACGTCGTCCGAGCTCATGGACTAAGCATCATATCCTATGCCAATGACAACCTCCTCATCCTCTCACTATCAGAGGACCACTCTGCTTTGCTGGCCAACTCCTGCAGGTGCATGATGAGCATCACAGACTGAATGAAAGACAACTGACTAAAACTCAACCCAGAAAAGAAAGAAGTGCTGATCTTGACACCATTAAAAGGCCACCACAAATGTGGCACATGCATCTGCTGCGAGAATACAGTTGAAGGTGATGTTTTCAGCTACAGAGGAATACAGTAGAAGCATGATACGTTTTCAAACTGTAAGACAAAATTTGTGATATACGGAATAACCTGCCCTTCTGGGCTGTTATACATCGGAAAAACAAGCCAGGAAATTTGCCAAAGAATAAGCCAACATAAGTCACTCATCAGGAAGAAAGTTGAAACAGCTTCTCTTGTTAATCATTGGACCAGGAAATCACACTTAGAAAAAGACCTACAATGGACTGTCATCTCGACTGTGGAGGCGGATCCCCCTGGTGGTTACAGAGAACTAAAATTGTCTAAAAGAGAGGTTCTACTCATAGTCAAATTTGACACGGCTGTGTCGACTTGAATGAAGTTTCTGAACTGTATAAGTTGTAAACACGACTTGGTCTCAATAATCACTTTTACATACGGTACCATCACAAATGTACTGTGGGTGTTTGGGATTAATGAATGAACATTCTCATAAGCATCAGACTATTGCCTGCTGTAACTCCGGTATTCGTGTGGAACTGGCGTCAACACTCGAGAGAACGCACCACAGTCACCTGACGTGCCAAAACATGCTCGAATGCATTAGCCAAAGAAACTATGAAATGCAGACTTCTCTGAAAACTACAAGTCCCAGGATCCCCCTGGAGGCTGAGTCATGCTCAATGCCAAACCATTAAGTGAATGGCTCCTCCGTTTCTGACGGCAAGAGTGTCTTGTTGATTTGGGTTGCAATTATAGTGCCTCGCACAATTGACCGCATAAATATTGTATTAAAGCGGCTAGAAAAATTATATATCCCGGGAATGATAGTACCTCGCACAATTGACCACATTTATAGAAGGATCAACACCGCATTTAAGCGGCTTGAAAAACCACACATCCAAGAACTAAAACTACACATCCCGATTAGCATTGCGCATCGTTAACATGACTGCGTATAAACAAGGCTTATCGCACCTAACAACAACAGGCTCTACGATTGGCCAACGCTGATTCGCGCTTCTGAACGAGGTCCTGCTCGATACTGGTGAGTGAACTGCTAACTACTTTGTGCACGTTTAATGGAACTAACTTTTGGTCTCCTCCATACGGATTTCTCTTATGCCGGTTCCCACCTTAATATCTTCCAGATTCAAACTCTTCACCGACAAGATGGAGGTTTCTTCATTAATCAGGTAAGCGTTGCTGCCTGCACGCTTTATGTGCGTGTACGCCGCCGCCCATGCATTATATCCCAAATCACTGGCGCTGTTATCTGGTTGTTTCAGATTACCCTAAGTGATGCCTGCAAGACCCACTTTTTTTAATATCCGGGAACTCCCCGACACATCTACATGTAAGTGTTTCAGTTAGAGCCATCGTGATCTTCAGTACTTTCCCGAGTCGATAAGAGTATGGACATGTGACTAACGTCCTTCCCCCCTCTCTCTTTGCTTATGTGTCTGTTTAGATTCTTCATCTGCAATTTGTGCCATTTGTGGCAGTTGACAGTCTTAGAGCTCACTTGGAGGTAAGCTGCTGATTCTTTGTAAGACTGGTTGAGCCCTGGCATTAGCGGTTCGAATAAGGTCATTTTCTGATTAGTTTCTTTTCTTTTTTTGTAGTGAGTTTGGTCCTGATGAGATCCTCTTATACAAAGAGGTTTGAAATGCGTAGGCCATTGGGTACACCAAACGCTTTTGTTCCATCAAAAAGTTTAATAAACCCAATAGAGGATTCATACAAAAATCATTGAGCGCATTAAATGTATAAAATGTATATAACTTGGTTTATTGAAAAAGGTTCATTTTTGTGATGAATTAATGTTGTTATTTGGTGCTCAGCCTTGCTGCTCATGAGCCAGACCCTTTAATGTTATTAATGATCTTCAGGAGCAACACCTCCCTGTGGAACGTTGCCAGGTGGCTTCTCAAACTAGGACCGTAACCCACTCCGATCGACCATTCCCACAACCTTGGCATCATCCTGGACAGTAAGCTCACCAAGAACAGACAGATTGATGTGAGCTCATCCACCTGCTTCCTCACCCTTCGCAAGCTCTGTAAGATCTTCAAGTGGCTACCCATCAACACCAGATGGACTGTCACCCAAGCCCTTGTCACTAGTTGACTGGACTGCGGCAACATGCGCCACATAGGTATCTCCTTGCACCGCCTAAAGAGATGGCATACCATACATAATTCAGCGGAAAGACTCATCCTAGACCACCCTAAGCAGACACACATTACCCCCACCTCAAGAAGCTCCACTGTCTCCCCATTCAGAAGAGATGTCAGTTCAAGATGCTGATACACACCTTCAAAGCCTTACACACAAAGAACAGAATATATCAACCACCACCTGACCTCCACCTATCCTCCAGACACCTGCGCTCCGTCTCCCCCTTCTTTTCTCACACCCCACACATCCGCCACAGCAACAATGGAGGACTCTCCTTTTTCTACCTTACCGCGATGTGCTGGAACAACCTCCCACTTCACCCCTGGACCTCATCTTCTGTGCTGGAATTCAGGAAAGGACTCAAGACCTGGCTGTTCAGCTGATCCCCCACAGCAGGGATCTCAGTGCCTGGATACCCTCACGGGTGATTAGCCGCGCTTTCCAAATCCTGATTGATTTATGGACTAGCAATACATTGTTCATAATACTTGGTCCTGCCAAAGACATACCATGCCTAAAAGGCTGCCAACACGTTTGCTACATGTTTTGCAACTATTTATTCAAAGAATTAAAATAATCTGTGCACATATAAAATAAAGAATCACAACTTCTGAATTTTCTTCAAGTATTATTTTCCATAGGAGGGTGAGGACACTTATGGTCTGTTAAAAAATGTGAAGGTTTCAAAGCATGCTTGTAGAATACATACAGCAGTTGAAGGCAGCACTTTACCTTCTGTTTGTGGCTATTTCTTCATTTAAAATGCAAAAAATGAGCATCCGTACTAATATTCAACCTGGTTCTCCATAATTATTTCTATCCATCTCATGGTCTATGCGTGATAATAATGTTATAATATATTACTATGTAAAATGCAATATTGGCAGCTGGACAATTTACTTAACGTCACTTTCACTTAGGAGAGAGCTCAATAAATTATACCCTTCAAAGAGTCCCTCTTCCTACCAATTAAATAATTAACTTTCGACATTGTAGTGGATCATTTAAACTGGGATGATAACTGTTAAATGTATGAAATTTCCTGGACTCCTGGATCAGTCTTTGTTAAAGTCATGACAAAATGTTCATTGATAAGGTAATATTAAAATATGAGGAAAACTACAGAATCAAATAAAGGCGTTAGTCAACATTGGCTTTCTGATAATAAATAGTAAATTCGCTGAAGCTGAATTAAATACGTTCATTTATTCTTATGACGAGTTAATGTGAAAAGTTTCAAATATTCATATTTGTATTTTAAAAATAAAGTTGAATGTTTGGTATGAAATCGCTGCTACTGGCTAGCACAATTTCCGTTCATGATTTAAGATTGCAGGATGATTAGATCAGTTTTAAGTGGCTGTTTATGAACTTGCCATTTTTAAGTCAATTTGATACAGCGATGACATTTTCAAAGTCTGTATACTTGAACACCAAACAAAATTACAGAATATTACTAAAGCAATCGTATTTTGAGTCCCATCTTTGAGTAAAGATTTTCAAACAAGTTGACATTATTTATTTTTTCTAGGTATGCATATATATATACACAACTATAAGTTGTCTCTATTGTCCAAATACATGATCTGCATTGCAGCATTCAAATAAATTGAGACACAGGTTACAAAACACATGAACTGCATGGCTACAATGTAAGATTTAAGTTCTGGCACCTAACATATTATTCATCTATTGTTCCCCACAATACACAATCGCTTTGGCTGAAAATAAAATGATTGTTTGCAGCCTGGCAACCACATGAAGGAGCACTGAGGCCCCTTCTAAGCTACAATCGAAACTTCAAAGGCTTTGAAGACATTGAACAGGCAGGTTTAAGCAAGCCAAAGAACAAAAGGCCCTTCCATCCCCACTGAGGTGTCGCCCAGTCAAGAACTACTTCGCTCGACCTACTTTGCGTGTCAGAACTCTTGGCAGCGACAAAGGCACATTCTGCCCATCATGGTGTACCCTGGGTTCTATATCAGGAGCGCATATGGGCATTTACGGCACCATAAATCAAGACTAGCCTATCAGCGAGCAGCTGGCACATGTGCTAATAACTATAATTATTAATCATGTCAATTTCACACCCTTCAAGTGTATACTAGGCACTCTCTATATGGAGCATATCGCTGGCGCCTTGAGCAGTTTATAGTTTGAAAATATGATGTGCCGCAGGTCTTGGGTAATTGTCTTATGACAGCGTTGAACGGCCTACAATTGGGATTGCGGGGCACTTCAGCCTGACAAAAGTGGTGTCCTTGTCTTCTCATATATATCATTGTCACCACCGCCATTGTTTGGGAAGCGGGGGATTCACTTTCAGCATATTGCTGGGTCTCTGGCTGCTAGGTCACCATTACTCTTCTCTTAAGTCAATGTGGGGACATTTACTTTGATGAGTCCTTTGTAGGTCTTTTGCAGCTCGACTTTTGACCATAAATATAGTCTTGTATGCTAGATTCAAAGAGAGGCAGGACCAGCTGTGGGTGGACAGGTTGAGCCTTGGGCTTGAACATAAAGCCAATTCAAGAAGGCAACTGGCATACGAAAATAAATATTCTTATCTCAGTGATTTTAAATCAAGCAATGGCCTGGTCAAGAACAATGGTATAAGACCTAATCACGAGCTTCTGAAACATAAACACACGTTCTAAACATTTCTTATTTATTACTAGCATTTTACAAAATATTTGACAGATACCAAGTACATGCATGAAGGAAGCTCCCTTTTCCACACTGGTGTATTATTCACTTGAAAGCACTATTTTATGCCTGCCGCAATTCTTTAGTCAATATCTGGACGCATCCCAAGTAATTTGCATGTTAACTTGACGTTACAGCGTGCAGCCATGCCCTGCAGGGCGAACAAGTGCATAGGACGCTCACCGCTTGTTCAGAAGCAGGCCCGGCATCCGCGGGGCCAGTCCCTGAATCACTCCCGCTGTCTCCACAGCTGCTCTGTTCGGATGACCCCTAGAAGATTTGAGGGCCATTAGGAAGTAAAAACAAATCTATTAATCAAGCGCAACGAGACTGTTACAATTTCACACTTCCCTTCCCGTCGTTTCACACATTTAATGGATGTAGGTGTCTGGGAGGTTGGCGACATTCGCAAGCAGGCATCAAAAGCACACACATACAATGCAAGGCAGCAAGTAAGCACACGCCACTTTCAAAGAATACAAGAAAGCAAGCCCAGCACTGAAGACATTGTGAAATAAAGCTGGTCCGCCCCAGGCGAGATCCAACAAAAGCAGTTTACAATCAGCTCCTTATAAAGACAAATGTTTCAGACACTGCCCCATCTCCAAAACAAGGTTAGGATATATGCAAACGGCAACTTTTAACATGCTAGAGTCTGTAAGTACACGTGTGAAAGAAAGCACCACCTTCGGTTATGTTTTCTAGGTTCTGTTAAAGGTGATTAAAATGGCCACAGCGAGCACGTTCACGACCACTTCGCTAGGGTCAAGATTTAAGCCTTCATTACCAGTTAACCACCATCGAATGCAATAATTATCAAGACGATACAAACCGACCCTGGGGTATTCGATTTTTATCCGCTTCGTTAATTATATACTTTCAAGAATTTTGGAGAAAAATATGCAGTTTTTGTCTCATTACCTTCCAAAATAAACATGCTCTCTCAGCTACCCTAATTGTAGTATGTGCATTTACATGTCTGGTATTCATATACATTGTTTGTCCATCGTTGTCTGATTTTATGTGTAGGCATGGCATGCAACCTTAGGACCACAATATTGGCACATCGTTTTTTCCTTTTTTGCTTCTGTTCCTCTGTACTCTGAGGGCCTGATTGATTATAACTGGCTCAGTAAAGGGTGATCCCTGTGCAATTGGAAATATAAGTTGTTCAATGTTTATGATAATTACTGGGTGCGATAAAGTCCACAACCCTCCTTAAATGTCAGCAGGTCAAACCTTCCAGAATTTAAAGAGTGAAAAGAACCGGAAAATACTAGGAGAAGCAAATTTTGGTGTAGTAGGAATCAAAATCTTCATGTTATGCCCCATTTCAGACCACACCATAGGATGAGCAACACTTATTGTACCTTATAAATTCAGAACCCTTGGATGTAAAGATTTTACTGGATATGATAATTATCCCGTCCAACACTGCAGCACTGAATTTCATAAATGCTTTTGCTGTTCATGCAATTCCTTGCTACACCTTTAGGTTTTGATAACTGGGCAAATCAGTGCACGATCCCATATTTCCATACTGTTCATGTCTGATCAACTTGGATGTAACTTTTGCACTCGATAAGCATGGCAAAGGCATTCCAGAATGTTGGATAGTATCCAACAGTTACGACTTTCTGAATGCAAACCTAATTTGCATTGCATTTTCGGGTCACTCCACTAATTCCACCCTGGCTGATATAGTCACATTACTGTTGATAGGAGAATAGGCAGTCAGTGATGGAGTGAAGAAGTGCCTTTACTTTGATGAGGGTAGATACCGGTAAGCTATTCTACAAGCCATTTGTCTATCAACATGGAAAACAATAAGAATTTCTACAGTGGAGTACCATTAAAAGATCTCTGGAAGAAGCAAGAGTTTATTTTTGTCTGACATGCAGCCAGACTTGGAACTCCCTCCCGGCCCACCTCCGCCTGACCCAAGACCACCTCGCCTTCAGGAAGCAGCTCAAGACCTGGCTGTTCGAGCGGTAGCGGACCCCCAGCGCCTTGAGACCCCCCGGGTGAGTAGTGCGCTATATAAATGCTTTGATTGATTGATTGAGCAGTTCTGTTTGGTCATGTGGTACTTGAATGACAAGTCATAGTAATGCAGAAGGTATGTCAGTTTGTGAGTGAATGTGTGTAAGGCACTTAACATACTGATTCATCTGCAGTGTGTTACTGGCAGTTTGAGGCAGAGCTGGTAACATCACAGCACATATGAATTGAAATGCTATGGGTAGAACAAAATGCCCCTAGGAGAGGAATACTGTGGCGTGCCCCTGGGCAAAATACAGACTACAGTGGAGGCAGGAGGGGATCCATTTGACAATGGTATGGCTGATATCCATGTAAGAGGAGAGAGAAGTACAATGGACTTGATTGCCTAGAGAATCAAAAGAAGCCGACTTATCCACTCATTCATCCAAGTTAGGCAGCCTCCTCTTCTTTTAGTAATGCACTGGGCATAATCTACCAGCATGAATGAAGCAACTTCACTGCTGCATTTGGGTCAGAAACCTGGCTGGTATGAAGGTAGGAGGATTTTATGGTCTCTGAGGGCCAGATGTAGGTAGCCTAATACCGGTCGGTAACGGCCGAAAATCGGTAATTTCGGCCGTTACCGACCGGTATTTGGACATTGAGATGTAGATCGCCCAAAAATTACAGAATCGGTAAAAATACCGAATCGGTAGATTACCGCCTCGGAAATATTTCCGAATCGGTAATATTACCGATTCGGAAAAGTTACCGATTCGGAAAATATACAGAGTCGGTAAATGTTCCGGTTCGGTAAAATTACCGATTCGGAAATTATACCGAGTCGGTAAATGTACCGAATCGGTAAAATGACCGAATCGGAAAATAAGAAATGGAAAAAACAACACCATTGAGATGTAGGTGACCCATAAATTACTGATTTTCACGAAAATTCGGTATTTATGAATCGGTATTTAACATGGATGGAAAGCAGGTGGTAATCAGGTGCAGCCTATAAAAAAGGGCCCCAAAATGCAACACTGGAACCAGAATGGTGGCTTTCTACATCATAGCAAGACGGCTAAGGCTACAGGCAGCAGGTGAGAGAGGGAATGGAGAAGGGAGGAGCAGGTCTACAGGCAGAGGATTACACTCTTCCAATTGACAGAGCCAGAGATACTGCAAAGATACAGACGGCACCCCCAAACCATCATGGACCTGATCAGGGACCTGCACCCACTCCTGGACCACGCAAAACCAAGGGCCCACGCCATCCCACCCCATGTGCAGGTGCTCTGTAGCTTACACCTGCTTGCATCTGGGAGTTACCAGAGTGTTGTTGCTGTGGTAGGTGGGGTGTCCCAGAGCTGCCTGTCGCGTTTATTCAGAAAGTTCCTGGATGCCATGATGCAACAAATGGAGCATTACATCCACTTCCCAGATACTGATGCGGACTTGCTTAGGACCAAGACTGACTTTTACCTCATGGCAAATTTCCCACACGTGATTGGCTGCATTGATGGTACCCACATCCCAATATGCCCCCCAGCTGCCACTGAGCATATATACAGGAACAGGAAGTCATCACACACAATTAATGTACAAGTAATCTGTGATGCCAAGTACATGATCACAGATATAGTGGCCAGGTACCCAGGAAGCACCCACGACTCATATATATTCCAAAACAGTGGGATCTACACCCGCCTGACAGCGGGTGAATTCGGGGAAGGATACCTGCTAGGTAAATTACTGTGTGCCACTCCCTTGATAGATGATGCAGACGTATGTCAATGTGTGCCTGTGAGTAATGTATTTTTCTCTCTCACATTAGGGGATAGTCCATATGCAATCCATTCCTTTGTCCTGACACCCTACCTCAACCCTACAACCCCCAGCCAGAGACGATACAATGTGGCACATAAATCCACCCGGAACATCGTGGAGCGCACCTTTGGGCTCCTGAAGAGCCGGTTCCGCTGCCTCCACAAAAGTGGTGGGGCACGGCAGTACTCACCAGTAACATGCTGTAAGATCATTGCAACGGATGTATGACGTTACAACGCATACTTTTACTCCGCGTACCATTACAACGCGGTATTTACAACGAATACCGTTACAACGCATAGCGCTTTGGGGTGCTGGATAGTGGTAAGTATAATTTACTATTCTAACTCCAGTCCCCGTGGACCCTAGGGAAGGTGTTGGATAGTAAATTAAACTTACCTCTTATCCTAGAGCGCCCCCCAGCGCAATGCGTTGTAATGCCATGCGTTGTAATGCCCGCGTTGTAATGGTAGTGCGGAGTAAAAGTTGCGTCGTAACGGGTGTATACCCATTGCAACCTGTGCAATGTTGCACAACCTCGCAACTAAGAAGGGCACAGAGGTGGAATTGGAGGACTATGAAGACCATGATGATGAGCAGGCACTACCAGCAGCCAACACAGTAGGAGTACCTACACCCACAGACCGAAGACAGAGACGGGCAGAGATCACACACAACTACTTCTGAGTAAGTATAGAGACAAAGCATGTGTTGTACTGCAATGCACGTAGTTTATTTGGCACTACGTTAAATGTCTGAAGACACAATTGTAACATACTAGTGTGCCTAGCACTACTGGGTGGACGGGGGTTACCTCACCCTCCCATGTCCAACTGAATTTGGATGACTCACTGCTTCCGCCCATGACCAGCACTGCATGATGCGTGAGGTTGGCTTTGTTCCAAGTCTGCTGTAGCAGCGCCGGTAGTCTGGCGTCTGCTGCTCCTCCGTATTTCTGGGATAGGGGTGCTGCTCCTGCTACTGGAAATATCTGTCTCCGCCAGACCTTCTGCTCCTGTGGTGGCTGCCTGGTTTGTCAGCAGCACCTCCATTGCTGTAGTGACTCTCCCCATCCCCCTCGTGAGATCAGTACAGCAGTGCACCAACCCCTCCTGCATCGCAACTGAACGGCGACACAGCAGTGAAGTCGTAGTTGCAAGACGGTGCATGCCCCTTGTCTGCTGTTGCATGCAATGCCTGGCCCTGCGCCTTTGGACGCGGTCCTCACGTAGTTCCTCACTGAGTGTCATTACACACTGTGACATGTCCCTGACTCCTTCGGCCATGTCCCTCATGCTGTCCGCCATTGCTGTTATTCCCTTGTTCATGTTGTCCAGATTTGTGTTCACATGGCGCATTTGTCTGTGCACTGCACTAATACCTTTTGCTTGCAGGCGCTGCACCTTGACCATTGTGGTCTCAAGACCACGGAATACACCCTCATCACGGCCAGTCACGCCTGCCTCCCGGAACCCTACGACGTCTTGTGCCAGCGGATCGACTGACAGGAGTGGATGTCAGACCTGGTGCATTTTCTGCAATTGCCTGAATTGACTCCTCACCCTCCCTTTCCTCATCGGAGGATGTTTGAAGGATCCTTAGCGGGGGAACGTCATGCCTCCTGGGCCTGCAGATGTCTGACACCTCTGTGTCTGCTGGTGTGTCCAGTTGTAGTGACTCATTTTGTGGAGAGCCTAGGAGCACAGGAGATGCTTCAAGTAGCATGGTGTCTGCCTCTGGTGTGGCAGCTGCTTGTGTGCAGGGTGCTGTGGGTGTTGCAGTGCTGGGCCCTGCATCCCTACCTTCTTGCTCACTCTTATCCCTGTGGGGATGTGTCTTCTCCCTCTCCTGCATAGACTTGCGTGATGTCTCTCCTGTGGACAGATATGGACAGTGTCTTAGTGGTGCTTTCACCGTGTAGATCACTATTAAATCACATTGTAAAATCTCTATTTCCTGCTCCTCCCAAGTCTCTATTTGTATTGTGTGGCATACCTGACATTATTTCATGTTTACTGCTCTGATGGGTATTCCTATGCCTACCACTCCCATAATGCATTGCAGGTGAATACTGCAGTCTGTACTGGATTTCCTCAACACACAGCCACATTGGGGGAGGGACACAGGCAAGGGGTGAGGAATGATGGACATGTCCCTTACCTTTCTTTGATGCAGCTCGGGCTGAGCTGTCTGCATCACCAATCCCCACAACGCACTCTGGCTCCAGTGTGGACTCCACCAGCTCTTCCAGATCCGTGAGAGCAGGTGCCCTGTTCTTCCCTCCACCTGTAGCATTGGCCTCTTTACTCCTTGCTGCCAATTTCTTCTTGGTTATGATCCTTAGATCATACCATCTCTTCTTGAGATCGTCCACTTCCCTGGTTGTCACTCCTATCGCATTAACTTTGGTTTGGATCCCCAGCCAGGTGTTCCTTTTCACAGCCTCTGGTACCTGCAGAGACTGCTTTCCAAAGATTTTGGGGTAGTGCTTGACGACCTCCTCCACCAGCACCTGAAGTTCACCTGTGCTAAACTTCATCTTCCTCTTCCTATCTCCACCTTCCCTCTGGGAGTCTTGGGGATCCATTTGTTTATCCTGCAGAGCTCAGCTTCACAACAACCTGTCTCTGTGTAACTGCTCTCCTGTGTGATCAGGTACTCTGCACTTGCATGGGTGTGGCTACTTCCTGGTTGTGGGGTGGGGTGGATGCACAGGATTGGTAGATTGGTCTGTTGGTTGGCTGAGGGGCGTGGTGGAGGCACCTGATTGGTTGATACATCAACTGCCTGATATTTTGTATCCCCAACTCGGTATTTACCGAATCGGTATTTACCGATTCGGTAAATACCGATTCGGTAAGTTCAATTCATTCCTATGGGCATCCGGGCCCATAGGTTTGAATGTGTATTTCCGAATCAGTATTTGCCGAATCGGTAAATACCGATTCGGTAAATAACGGGTCGGGGTTTCCGAATTTTACCGAATCAGTATTTTTTACCGATTTTTTTACCTACATATCATTTCCCTTTTCTGAAATACCGATTCGGTAAAAATCGGTATTTAAGAATCAGTAAAAATGTGTTACCTACATCGGGCCCCGAGTGATTGACACTGTAGTGTCAAACTTTTACGGAAAAGTAAAAATGTTTAGACAGCTGGGTGATGAGGTATTAATTTGGCAGCTTATCAGTGTTGAAGAGTTGATGTGAGGTTTTGTTATGTTGGGAGGATTTCGTTAATTTTGTGAAATGGGGAATGATTATTGTGAGTAAGGTGGCAACAACGTTGAAAGGTGCTGCTTTTCTGACAAGCTGTTTAATAGTGAAGGTGTATAGATTATCATCATTGTAGGAAGTTGCTTTGATAGAAGAGATGGTTTTGGTGAGGCCATCTGTGGTGACATGTGTGAATTTATGCCATATCGTTATGTCACGCCATGAGAGTGTAAGTGTGTAAAAGAGAATATGATGAAGGACAATGGTATATCATTTGGTGATGAGATTGTCAACAAAGTATCTGGTGGCAGTGAATTTATATAATGGATACGAAATGATGTATATAGAAAGAAGTTGAGGTCATGTATAATAGATTTGAATAGAGCATAGTGATTATGTTCATTTCTGAAGATCATACTCAATTTTTCTTTGTCATGTGCTTTCAGTGTGATTTTTTCTCTTATGCACTTAGTTTTTCAATAGACTTTTAAATATGTTTTACTACTCTTTAAAAGGAGTTTAGGTCTGTGGTATATCAGGACATTAAGGGACTGATTCACAAAGGTAAACTTGAACTTTAGTGTAAGTTTACAATTTTTGGCAATTCACAAATCAATTTTATGAGTAGTCAGTCAGTCAGTCAAAAATTCTTTGTTTTGCCATGAGCCATAAAAGAAGCAGCAAGAATAAAACATTTACCAAATATTTAAACCATTAAAAACCAAAAGTTCCATTATTTACAGAGATAACAATAATAAATAATTTAAAATTCATTCCAGTTTTAAAATATTTGTCCTTGCCCACCACATACGACACAAAAACCTGGAGACTGCAAATACAATGTGCAAGTCCGTATTTGTTTTTAAAAGTCTGTAGACTTCATTAAAGTGCCCAGAGCCCAAGTTCTTGCACAAGTTTATAAGCTCTTTCTGACGTATTTTTCTGTATCCTCAGCAGAAAAAGAGCATGTGCAGGTCAGTCTCCTCTTTGGCTGGACAAGCAGGGCAGCCCTGGTCCCGCCCGGGTACCCACTGATTAGTGTATGCATTGAGCGGGAGACAACCATATCAAAACTGTAAATAAAGTTTCCTAGCCAGGGCTGGATAAATAACATCAAGTACAGTCTCCAGCATATATGTACATTTCACATCTAGGAATATAGACAGCCTGGAGCCAGCCCTAGGACTGAGATATAATTTGTCCATTTGAACATCCCAATATCTTCTTATCAAGACCTTCCTAGTAATGCTTGCACAGGCTAATCTGGGATTCTCCCACAAATCACAAAATCCTAGAGCAATCAAACAGTTTATAACATACATAAGCCACGGAAACTTACTATACCCCGAAATGCTAAGGATCTCCTCTAGCTCAGTTCTATATACAGCGAGTTCCGGGGTGGCCAATATCCTTCGCCAAAAAAGAAGTGGCCTACATCCTACAACCTGGGTGATTGGTCTTACTCCTAGGTCCATGCGGAGAGGGAATAAAGGGGTGCTCACCGGGAGCCCAACTATTTGTCTGAGAAATTTGTTTTCGGTGATCAGCATTGGATTTATGTTTGAGTGGCCCCATATCTCAGCACCATACAGTGTTGCACTTCTCACCTGTGTTTTAGAAATCTCTAAGACGGGGCTCATAGGTTTGTGATGGGTGTCCCTGAAGACTTTGGCCAAACCCCCCGAGATTTGGGTTAATTTAAGATTTGCCTTTGTGAGTTGGGGCCCCCAGGTAATTTTTTCATTTAGGGTGAGCCATTCAGATGGGGGCCGGGATAGAGCGTTTTCCTGGGGTTAAAAAACATATATTTGGTTTTCTCTATGTTTATCTCCAACCCCCTATCCTTACAAAAAAGTGAGAATCCATTCATTATTGTTTGTAGCCCCATTGGGGACTTAGACAGGAGCAGCATGTCGTCAGCAAACATCAACACCGGCACACAGCCCCAAGCCAACTTCGGGGCATCGATGTTCTTGCATTGGCTCAGGGCACGTATGAGTAGACTGCCTACCTTTGTATGTGCAGAGTCTCCGCAGTCGTAATGATACTACTTTTTTTTTTTTACAGAGTTTTATATAGCGCAAACTTGAACCGAATCGGGTATCAGAGCGCTTTACATAGCACCAGTTGCGTTACACGAGGACACATTCATTTTTTTTTTGGTTAAGCACGCGGAGATTACGTGTTTTGCCCTGAATCACAGGATGTTTAGCGTCATTGCCAAGACTCGAACCCAGTTCCCCAGATTCGAGAACGACCGCCCTAGCCGTTAGGCCAACTCATCTCCTTATAAAAATCATTTGTGAATCAATCAATCAATCTACTCAGATTTGTACAGCAGGTCTAATCACCTTGTAGGGTATCCTGCTGCTTAGATCTCACTGGGATCAGTTGAAGATGCAGGTCTTGAGTCATTTTCTTTTTTTATGTTTAGAATGCTTTATTGAGATGAAATACCAAGTAAAACATCAGTATAAATTGTACAAACAAAGGTCAAGTAGTAACATTACCAAGAATTGGAATAACAACATTAGGACTATATGAAGTAATATATGATGGAAACCAATTTGAACCTTCTAAACCTATACTTAGACAAGTGCAATTTAGTGTTTAAGAAGGAGGAGAGGAAAGAAAGAAAAGGAAGGATCTTGAGTCCCTTTCAAAATTTCGGAAGAGAGAATGCTGTTCGGAGGTAAAGGGAAAGGTCATTCCATGCCAGGTAGAACAACGATTGTCCTCCACTGTTGCTTCAACGGATGCAGGGAGTGTGTGTGAGGATGAGGGAGGTGGATCACAGGGGTCTGGAGGGTTGGTGGAAGGTCAGGCAGTGCTTGATGCATGCTGGTCCTTGGTCGTGGAGGGCCTTGTATGTGAGTCAGCAACTTGAAGTGGCCTCTTTTCTGGATGGGGAGCCAGTGGAGGTTCCTCAGGTGGGGGTTGATGTGAGTCCAGTTGGGGAGGGTGAGGTTGAGTCTGGCAGCTGCGTTCTCAATCATCTGGAGTTTCATCAGGAGTTAGGTGGTGATCCCTGTGTAAAGCGTGTTGCCGTAGCCCAGCCAGATGGTGACTAGGGTTTGAGTGACTGTTTTCCTGGTTCTGGCGGGGAGCCATCGGAAGATCTTTCAGAGCATGCGGCGGGTTTGAAAGCAGGCGGAGGAGACGGAGTTGATCTGGTGTTTCAAGGTGAGGTTGCTGTCCAGGATGATGCCAAAGTTATAGAAGTGGCCTGTCGTAGTGGGTAAGGGTCTGAGTTTGGAAGGCCTCCAGGTTTCGTTCCATGGAGAGGTGTGGTTCCCTAAAAGCAGCACTTCCGTCTTATCCATGTTGAGCTTCAGACAGTTGGTCTTCATCCAGTTGGCGACACTCAGCATGCAGTTGTGGAGGTTTGTACTAGTGGTGGAGTGGGTCTTCTGAGATTGAGAGGATGAACTGGGTGTCATCTGCGTAGGATATGATGTTGAGGCAATGACTTCCGACGATGTTGGCCTGGGGCATCATGTAAGTGTTGAACATGGTGGGGCTGAAGGAAGATCCTTGAGGGTCACAACAGATGGTGCTCTTGCAAAACAAAATAAACTTGCACTAAGGTGTAAGTTTACTTTTATGAATCAGGACCTCAGTATTTAGATGCATAATTTTGGTGTCAGAGGGCTTTATTTAGCCAGCGTGCCATACAGATGTATTGAATCAATCTATACATAGCTCAATGTTTTGTGTAGGGAGCAGTTATAATGAGGGAAGGAAATATTTCAGTTACTCCAGGAGGATAATTTTAGAGGGACAAGTGGCAACATCAGTGCTTAATGTGAGTCAGTGGTTGCCGGTGGGACCACTGGCATCTATTTTTGAGGATCAGCACTTATTTTTCCCTATGTAACATTTTGGTGGTATGGTCATTTTCTGTTTTGTTGTGGAAAATTGTTGTGCAAAATTATGCCTTCATTTAGGATGAACTTCTCCAAGTCATCCATAATGTGTGTTGATCTTGTTGTTATCTAGGTTTCATTGATGAAAAGTGCATCTAGATAGTTTTTAGCGATTTGAGGTTTCAGATATACTGGGGTAAGTGTCTGTGATGTCATTTGCATGGAATATGATAATGTAGTACTCATTTGAATGAGTGTAATGACAGCGACTCTAGTGTGTTTACAGTGTATTGCTAAGTTTTTGAATGTAAGATAGATTGATAGGCTCTGTGTGAATTGTTTGGTTATGAGATGCTGATTTTGGGTTCAATTGGTGGTTTGATTATTGTTGTTCTGATGTATTATTTCTATTTGTGATTTTGATTTTAAAAGGTTTTGTCTTATTATTGATTGGTTTGGTTATCAGATTTGTAGAAATCCAAATCTTGAGATATTGTGGTTTACTTCTCTGCATAAGGTAGTGTGTTTTTTGAGGCGCTGCATGCACACCGATAGGATTTTGAATTAATGAGTTTCCTTTCCAGGAGATTGTGTGTCTAATCTAGGTTGATGTCCTTTACTTCTAGGTGCACAGGAGCAGGGGCATTAACCAGGGTTGATTGCAGCTGGACGGGGACTGCTTAGTGTCAATTGTGGTTTAAACAGTTCCGCAAAGTTACTATTTTTGTTTCTATTGAATGCAAGACGTGTCCTACTCCATCTTGCTGATTTCCTTTCTATTTAGGTTGAGCACACCAGGTTTATATTGTTTCATTCAGTATAAATTCATTGAGAAAGGCTTTGAAATAGTTTTAATTATTTCCAGAGAGGTCTTTCTGCGATTGATTAGTCAGTCAGAAAGCCACACTGAGGTTCGTGAGATGTCACCACAAAACCGCACTGTGTTTGGTTGATTGTTGTCAGCGTCAAGCTGATAGGTTGACCTTTGACAGAGTCGCGCTTACTTAGTTGTTGTTCATTAGTTTATTCTGTGTGAATATTTTTTTTTGTTGCAAAAACCAATGGGTGCTTGTAGAAAATTGGGGTACGGATAGAGGGGGGGGGACCCCAAATTAATCTGTGCTTAACCCTCTGGTAACTTGGCACCTAAAGAAGTCAGGCTTAGTTGAGAGGCAATGTGTAAAGTATTTATGCAGCACACAAACAGTCAAAAAGTGAAAACACAGCCCAAGAAAAATCCAATACTAATTTAGAACAATAGATTATATGTAATTTTCAAGGTTTAGGTAAAAATAGTGCTTAAAAGCACAAAATGCCAATTGTCTTATCTGTGCGGTGGACCGGGATAAAGTTATATGTTCAGGCTGGCCACGATGAACGTGGGCAGGATACAGGGACCAAATTGATGCCACTGAAAGATATACCTTAAATCCTGGTAGCGCAGCATTGATCTGTGCAGTGGTGGTCCCAGAGAGTGATGCAAGGTCTGCGCTGAGGATACGTTGTGAATCGGGGGGTCTGATGAACTGCGAGGGCTGCTATGCGGACTTGCATTGAGGCTGCATTGCACTGCATCAGTTCTGAGAAGGAAATGTAGGTCCTCGATGAAGATACATCGTCCAGTGTTGCTTCCGATAGGAGGGCCGCAAAGTATGAATGCATCAAGTTTGCATCCTAACACCTTTTAGACCCACTTCCAAGGGTCCAAGACTGGAGGGGCACATCTGGGTTATGACTCTCAGCAGTCAGAGTTCAGGTGCAGGGGTCAAGATGGTTGGAGCCTTTCCTGTCCCTGAGGTTCTGATCAGGAGGCTAGCCAGGACAAGTGAGCTGGGCCCTTTCCCATTTAGAAAAAGAAAGGGGAAGTCACCGACTTGGTAGATTTAGGCATCCCTAGGAGTTCTGATAGTGTTATCTATGTAAATTGCCTAAAGCCACACCAGGGCAGAGCTGATATGAACATGATCATGGTCACTGATGGAGGCCAGTAGGAGGAAAATGAACCCCTCCCTGAAATACTGTTGAATAACCCAGAAGATGGTTCAGTAGAGGATGTTATTTTTATCAGACTCACTTACTGTGTAACAGCAATCCAACTGAAGGCAAGTCCTAGGCCAGTTTGCTGAGCTCTTGTCTTTGACCCCTGGTAGTCAGACAACATAGTGTACCCGTGATGTGGACACTTGTGACAGCCTCCCTGTGAAAAACAAAATATGCAGACTGTCCGATCAAGTCAAAGTCTGCATCAAGGCTGAGGTCAGCAAGATGCTACAGCTAGGGGTGATTGAACCCTCTGACAGTCCCTGGGCTAGCACCAGTTGTATGGGTCTCCAAGCCTCACTCAAAGGATGGAAATCCAGAGATGAGATTTTGTGTGGAATACAGGGGTTTAAAGCAGTCGCTAAAACTGATGCACACCCTATTCTATGAGCAGACGAGCCTATTGACAAGCTGGGTGCAGGCAAATTCTTGAGTACTTGTGATTTAATATCATGACACTGGCAGATTTGACTCACCCAGGGAGCAAAGGAGAAGTCACCATTTTCAACCCCTGAGGGCCACTTTCAATATAAGGTGATGCCTTTTTGTCCGAAAAATGCATCTGCCAATTTCCAAAGTTTGGTGAATCAAGTGTTTTCCGGTCTGGGCATCTTTAGTGCAGCATATTTAGATGATATAGCTGTCTTAAGTTCCACCTGGGAAGATCACCTCATTCACCTGAGGGAAGTTTTACATATCCTGCAGCAGGCAAGCATAACTATCAAGGCCAGTAAGTGCCAGATAGGATAGAGTTCTGTTGTGTACTTGGGCCACCTTGTAGGTGGAAGCCAGGTGCCACCTCTCCAACCCACAATCCAGGCCATTCTGGAATTGAAGGCTCCCAAAACACAACCTCATGTCAGGGTTTTCCTTAGCTTCTGAAGGGGTGTGGGACCATTGTGGCCGCCCTCACTGAACCTACCTCCAAAAAGCAGCCTAAGAAGCTTATCTGGACCGTAGGATGACGAAAAGGCATTTGAAACCCTGAAAGTGGCTATGTGCTCAGCACCTGTCCGGAAGGCACCAGACTAGGGAAATGAGTTGATTGTTCAGACAGATTGTCCAAACAGATGCTTCTGAACAAGGGATTATGCAGTGCTGTCACAAACCAATGATGAGGGCAAGGATCAAGTAGCGTTGGAGTGCCAATGAGAGAGAAACCTTTGCTGTGGTTTGGCCCCTGAAAAAGCTGAGACCCTACTTGTCTGGGTCTCACTTCAAGGTACAGACTGACCTCAGGCCTCTCAGATGGCTGATGCAGATGAGAGGAGAAAACCCTTAGTTGTTGAGGTGGTCCATCTTCCTATAGGGTATGGACTTTACATTGGAACACAGAACAGGAACCCACCATGTCAGTGCAGCTGGCCTTTCCAGGTTTTTCCACTATGACGATGAGAACTACCAGAGAATGGATTAGTTGCTCATTACCTTGCGTTCTGGGGATCATGTAGGGAAGTGCCCTTTTTGTATGGTCCCTCCCCCCCATATTTTGCTCCAACGCTGATGGGTATAAGGAAATTAAACAACAGAGCACAGCACAATAAACAGTTCCAACTGACTATTTCATTAGTAGACAGTTTAATTTCAAAATTAGCAAGCAAAGAACAAACAGTATAACGCAGTCTTGAACATAGGTGGATCAATTCTTGATATGTTGACATGTTGATGAAGCATACACACAGCCGACACGTGTTTCGTTGTTTGACGACTTTCTCAAGGCTGTTGATAAAAACATATGGTGTACAGCTGAAATTTAACCCAAACGGGGAAATATTATTCAGATTTACCGGTGTCAACCATTCCATGTCACTCCTAGTATCTTAAAAGCTCTCTCCATGTACTGGGTAACACTGTAGGTGGCACAGTGTTTACATTGAGCATGGCGTAAGACTGTGTAGGATTACGTTTGCAAGCTCAACAGAGGTGCTAGCTTTTTCCTTGAAACCACTGCCATCATTTGTATATAACTGTGATGGGTATAACCTTGAAAGTGCACTGGAGCATGCTGCCCAGGCCCAAGTACCAATGCTCTCCCTAGAATTGATACATGTGAATGGTCAACCCAAATGAGATGTTCTACAACCCCCCTTATAAGTTCCTTGTGTATGGTACCAGTGGTGCTCATGGCATGGGTGTTAAAGGGATCACCAGGGCAAAAAGCACTTTATGTGCAGCCCTGAGTGGCCCAGTGAACTGATGACAGCAGTCCTGGTATTGCTGACTGCAGGAGCAGTGCAAACTGCTTGAACTCAACTTTGCCCTCACTATGTGTGGCAAAGTCAATGCAGTATCTTTAATATATGCCAGTCACCGCTAAGGAAGGCTGCCTGAGCCCAGGGGGCAGGGTGCATTCTGTTTAAGGCGAGGACATATAAGTGCAAGCTTATTTGTCCTTATAGTGGCCTTGTCCATTAAAGGCTACTATAAGTGATCAGTGGTCCATCGGATAACTTGGGGGCTGCGAGCCGGTAAAACTCAAGGTCGCCACCTCCCTTATGGTACTACCGAAATATGTCATGCTTGGTATCAAACGACGTTCCTCGTTAACCCTGACTCACTCCCACCTCGAGGACAATGTGGCGTGCACACCTAATTGGCAACCTCAGAGATTGTCCACCAGGTTGACCCAGCCTCTCCAGGGCTCTGGCTGCCAGTCTCCTGTTGCTGCCGCCAAGACAGGAATCGGGTCCCCTGCATGAACAATGGCCTAGACGGGAAGGAGGTCACACCTCTCTCCCTGACAGGATACCTAGTGGAGTGGCACATCAAGGCGTTGAGCTTCAAAACTTCACCGCCTGCCGCATGCAACCAGGAGGAATCAGCCCTCCCCCTGCCCCAGGTGCATCTGCACCTCTGCAGGTGGGAACATTAGGTATTTAGGAGGTTTACACCCCAGACGGCTAGTCACACCTCTAGGGTGGGCTACCTGGTCTGTACAGCTAAGGAAGGTTTCTGCCATTTTTAAAAGTGTCAGAATAGAGGGCACTGGGTAGAAAAGATGACACACTTCCGGATGAGGTCACCATTGGCCATTTGCATCCACACCCCTAACACCCCAAAATCTAGGATTTAAGAGGCACAACTGGCACCAGAACCTCAGTTCTGATCTGACTTGCTTTAAAACAACACCTCAGTAGACGGCCAGATTCGGGTAGGTCCCGCACAGAGAAGATACTCAACTTGAGTTTCTCTCAATTGCTAAATTAGCAAGAACCCTGACCTGACACGGTTGGGGAAATCAATTCCCCTACTGAGGTGCCTTTTCCCAGAAGGTATATATTTCAACCTCTTGCTTTCATCACTTAACAGGACTACAGTTCGAGTCCAGACTTTAGGGGACGTGACTAACTTTTTTAGTTTCACATAGTCAAAGCCGTCCCTTATGAGTAGATGATATTTAGGTCCTGATAAAATGCCTAGATCCACTTGGACTGTACAGGGCAGGAAACATATTGATTCCCTGCTCTCCTTACACATTCCTTTGAACTGAAGTGGGTATTATTTCCCCTCTCCAGTCCACGACTTACCTGTTGGTGTATTTTGTCATGGCACAAGAACCCAGTAAATAAACTACATTTTTAAATCACACTCACTCTCTCCCACCTCTACTCACTACACATAAGCCCCCTTCAATTACTCTTAGCTTCACGACAGCAACCAGAGAAGACCTCCGGCAAAGATCCCCCTTGTGGGGCCCTTTGGGCATTGCAGCAATTGCCCAACGAGGAGCTGCCCTATGATGAAGCATCACACCTTTCAGGGTGTGTGAGGGCCCTTGCTCCTTATTGGAGCTATCCCATTGCAACTACGCATTCTCTCTTTCTAGCACCAGGTTTTAACCCGTTACTGTTACCCATTTACCCCATCTTTTCTGACACAAAAGCCCCCTCCCCCCTTTTCCCTCTCCCTAATCTTGCACATAGGAACAGCATACTCATTTTGTTTTCCACAGTGTACATTATTGACATGTATTTTTCTGAACTGAACATGTATTTTTACCTGAACTGCAACTGTGTGCAGTTCAGGTAAAAGCTCCCCTGCAGTGTGGGCATGGGGGACCCTGCAATTTTTTACACCTCAATATTTACTTCAATCAGAACGCCCACAATTCGATGAATTGGAGATAGTGTTAAACCTCAATTGCATTATGCAATGTGTCCACAAAGTTAAGGCACCTCCCAACACATCAAGAATCAGAAATATAGTCAATTATGTAAAGAACCCACTCAATAAATGAGTTCTAGATCTGCTGAATTGTTAAAGGCTATTCTTACATTTTAAAATAAGGCTGTATAGAGTCACTGCCATGAAGGCTCTTAGCAAATTGGGCATTACAGTGCAAAAGCACAAATTATCTTAAGTCCCAAGTGGGTAGCAAAATCAAGAGAGAAATAGGCAGCATTTCCTGCAGCATCTAAGTCTTCAGGAAAGTCTTCTGACTTTCCCCCAAAATCGATGGTTTTTACACAGCATTTTTGCATATGACATGACCAACATTGCAGATTTGTTGTGGTATGATCAAATATGTTACATTCATAGCAAATTAGAGCACAATTCTATTCAATATCATTTTGCCTTAGCAACTAGGCACTATCCTACTGCATGAATATTGTGTGTGCCCACTCTATGCTACTGCCATCTGGAGTTGAAGATGGTGAAACATACTAGATACATGAACAACAGCAAACTATTATGAATGAATAGGGTACAGTGAGGTAGCCGAAGGACCTTGGAAACAGGTTCAGTTTTGTGACTCGGCCAGGGAAGATTCATCAACTCAAGCATGAACTATGACAATTGAAATTGATCAACATGGTTCCGCCTGACTGTCTGCTGCAGATATAATGAACAGTGTAATGTGCAGGGGGGGGAGGAGACATCTATTATTGTTTTTTATGTGCTGAGAAAACTCAAAACTCAGAAAGCCTCTAAACATTCATCATCAAATGGTACTGATCTCTAATTTTACTGTAGGTTAACCTTACTAAAGGCTTTGCAATGAAGGAAAAATGTAGAATTCATTGACTACAGTAGCAAAGATTTCCCAGAAGCATCCTTACTTCCCTTTGACTAGTAGTAAGATTCAGCTTCAGAATTGCAGAAACTCATTTTTTGAGACTTTTCTTGCCCTTTTTCAATGTGATGCCCAAGATAAATCACTTCCTTTTTACAGTACTGCATCGTTCCAGGGGAAACCTTTTAAATGATTCATTAGTGCAATCACATCAAGTATACAATCTTCTTTTTTCATAGATGCCACCAATTGTGATCTAGATATTAAACAGCACTGAATTATAGAGCAACTGCAAACTTACTGAATCTTTCTTTAGGATCTGACTAACAACTGAAGGACTTGCAGTATGCCAATGTGGTATTCAACACCAAACAATATATTTATTTCGGAACATAAACATGAAAAGAAACTGGCTTTCTTCGTGTAGAGGAATGGAAACAAATGCTTGGCATAAATCAAATTCTGTTTACATTCTGCATCTATTGGAATCTGGAATGAAATTACAGCAGGATTTGATACTATTGGACAACTTGGAGCCACATTTAAAAAAAAGTTTTAAGATCTTTCACAATTCTCACTTGTTTTTTTAATTCCCATCACAGGAGAATTGCAAATCCCTCCAAGTACTTCCTGCAGACTTCATTATTCAATCATGTGTTCAATGAGAGCATTCACTTCTTCTTCTTATTACTATTCTTGAAATGTATATGGCGCACAGCTACCCGGAGGTTTCCCGGCGCCTACGGACCCGCACTAGAAAGAAGAGGGTAAAACACTAGTGGTTAAGTAGCAAAGTTTTTAAGTCCTTACGAAATTTGTGGTCGAGAGTTTCATGACGTAGTTGAAACAGGAGTGAGTTCCATAGAGAAGGAGCTAAGTAGGCAAATGACTTACCACCCATACGTGTTCATTTGATCCTGGGGACTTGAAATTTTAACTGATTAGTGGATCGCAGGAGACGTGAGGGAAGGTATGGATGAACCAAGACACCAAGATAATGTGGCGCTGAACCCATTTTGATCCTATGAATGTATCAAAGGGCTTTAAATTTGGAGTGATTTTCCATCCTAAGCCAGTGAAGGTCACGGAGTGGACCTGTAATAGAGACCATTCTAGGTAGCTGGCATAAAAGTCTGGCCGCAGAATTCTGGACCACTTGCAGCTTCTAAATCACCTCCTTACTTACTCCCAGATACAAGACGTTGCCGTAGTCCAGTCTGGACACCATCAGATCCTGGATAACGTTTTTTTGCGTGGAAGGTGGAAGCATCCAGAGAATTTTCTTGAGCCATTTTAAAATTGTAAAGCAGATTGAGGCGACTTTGACCACTTGCTGTTTCATAGACAGCTGGTCGTCAATGATTCGGCCAAGGTTACGAGCAGATTGTGAGGGGGTGGGGAGGTCACCCATCTGAGGTGGCCTGTGCTGGGGACCCCAAAGAGTGTTATTTCCAGATAAGGAGCTCTGTTTTCCCTCCATTAAGTTTCAGCCTGTTTATGTGCATCCAGCCAGCTATCTTTTGCAGCCCAACCTGGAGAGAGGACACGTTTGAAGTCTCCTTGGAAGACAAGGAGAAAATAAGCTGGGTATCATGCTCATATGAATATATGGTCAGCCCAGGCTCCTCTGCTATAGTGGCCAGCGGGCTAACATAGGTGTTGAAAAGTAATGGGCTGAGTATAGAGCCCTGAGGTACTCAATTCAATTTCAATTTATTTTTATTATGATTTGGGGAACATGGGTCTGAGAGCTTGCAGTTGAGGAAAAAGCCTGGAAGGTCCTGTTATATAAAAAGCTAAACAACCACTTGATTGCTGATCCGACAATGCCCCTAGAATGTAAGACTTGTAAAAGAGTTGTGTGGGATAGTTTTGAAAGTTTGTATTATTTATTTCTAGTGAAACCTGCATTTGGGTTTACATTTATCGTGACAGGTTTGTCACTTTGCCTCTTCTTTGACAGTATATCTTAAATCCAGAGGCAAATCATCTTTTGCAAAAAGTGGGAACAACTGAATTTGTGAGTCTTGTGATCTAATTTTAAACACTTTATCTTGAGTTAGCCCTCTTCAGGTATTACTTGAATATAGCATCATTCAAAATGTGTCTCCGCTACAGCAATATTTGTTTCCTACCATCATGCTATTTACTGTTAGGGGCATTAATCTACCTAAAGAGAGCTATCATCATCTTTGTACTTATTTTATTCAGCCAATGCACATTTTTCACTTCCTTGTTTGAAGGGTTACATTCTACCCTCTGTTCACAATTACTGATGCCTCAATGTCTTCTGTCCCCTCCAGCAGGAGACACCAAGTTCCAGTTTGTTTCCAGGTATCTTACTACCTTGAAATTATGCATTTCCTAATGCCAGCATCAGAAGGCTATTCACAAAGAAGAAAAAGTCTTGCAAATAAATGGTGATACTATGCTGTGACTCTGAGGGTGATAGAAGACATTTTATAATCCACAGTGTGACTATCACAGGCCCATCCATTTCATCAATAGTACTGGCAAAAATCATCTTGAAATTCAAAGAAGATTTTGGGTGGAGCAAGCATGGGAAAGGGTTGTGCTCCTCATCTGGTGTACGCCTATGTTCACCATTGATTTTGAAACAACATCAATTGCTCATGGCAATAATCCCTTCCATCCAAGTATTAAAACATGATGTTGTTACATAGATCAAACACACAAAAAATGATGGAAAAAATGCTTGCGATAAGTTTAACCACTGGCTCGTAGTAACATTTCAACCCATCATTCTTTTTTGGGTTGTTTGTGTTCTGGTTCAGACAGGACCTGGCTTGGTATTTCAGACTGGACTGTTCCTATTGGAGCAGGGTGAAAACTGATTTTCATATGGCTTGGTCTAATCTGAGGTGGCAAGGTGGGCAAAAGAAAGATGGGTTGAAATTCTTCCCCAAACGATTACCAGTGATCCGACTTATTGCAAGCACCCTCTCATCAACTTTTATGTGTTTGTTGTTACATAGATAAAATTTCATGATTTGGGAAGGTGCAAGACAAGATGCTACATTTTTTTCTGGATTAGATAAATGATTGTAATCTACACTCTAATTTCACGAACACAATGAAAAGAACAGAATTACCATTTTAGATCTAATGATCAAATCTAAAGACGGTAAGCTACATAGAATTGTTTTCACAAAATTTACAGATAAACAGTCCTTGCTATACTCTCACATTCATCATGCATATACTCTCAAAGAAGGACTATTCCTGAGAATATGCAGAAACTGCTTAGATATGTAGATTTATAAACAGGTAATGCACAAGAAGAGTCATTGAGCAACAAGATGTCAGAACAAGATTATACTGCACAGTTCATCAATAAGGCTCATATGAAAGCCTGTAATAATAACAGGGAGACCCTCATTAGAACTACAAATAACTAACAAATGCAAGAGTCGCAAGCATAGCTACTATGTCCACCCCAATTGAATAAAGTTCTTAAGCAACATAGTTGTATCCTTAATACTGGTGATACATGATCTTAGAAAACGTTGTTTCTTTCAAAAGAGAAGCAATATTATCGATCAAGTTATCCATACTGACCCACAATAGACACTCAGAAGAATGATCACAGAAGACTCTGAGGTTTGCTGGATATAATAGCACACTGTTCCTGTTTCTGATTCCGGTTTGCTCCCTTGGTTTGTTTTCTTTAATAGGAATAGCCTGCTAGGGAGGACCCATATTGTCTGACTTGGTACGCGGTTCTCGACGCGTCCATGCTCTTGTGGTCTTTTGTTTTGCTCACTGGGTTAGCATTGTATTGTGTTTTCTTGCTGAGTAGGCTGTACCCTGTGGATCTTACTATGCAATCCAATCTAGACGCAAGTACCCACAGTGCTTCAATTCACACTTGTTTTGATTTGCATGTGGCTTTTGCAGCACCAATGCCTGCTTGGTCACTCACTGTGTTAAAGGAGTAGTTTGGTACATTTTAACAGTACCTGGTATAGGCTCTGTCCTAACGGGCTGACTTTAGATTGTGTTGCTATTTTGCATTTCCAACCTTTATGCAACCTATGTTTTAAGTTCCTATTGATTCTATTTTCCTTTATATCGGATCTTTATGATGGAGTACATGTTGCCCATTATTATTAGTATCAGATTCTTAATAAACCCTTTTTTCTACAGAGCGTTGGCTCACGCCATAAGCGGTTGCCAGGAGCCGTGAGTACCCTTTCGATTTGAAACGTGTAAATCTTTGTGATTTCTTGATGTAAAGCCCATCGCCTATGAGAGGGCTCTATTTAACACACATTTATATTTCATGTAGTGTTTTAGTATATTTATTGTTTAGACCTGTGTTCAAATCTGCACTTATAATTTTCTCCACATCTCTTTCTAACAGGAGTGCGACACCTATGCCTTGGTGCCATCACATGTTGAGTACAGGTATATGGCTGTATCGTCCATTGTAAAAATTATTTATTCTTTTTCACTTTATTAATGTGCAGTAGTTAGATCTAGGTCCTGAAGAAAGCCGTAATTGTAAATGGCTGAAACATGTCGACACATCTATTGAGGGCGCCTTTTGCACTTTCTTATTCCTTGGTACCACAGGATACTGATTAAACATAATTTTCCTTTGGTAATCAATTTTAATTCACTTATCACTGCACTGCACTATACAGTCACTATACTACGGCATGCTTCATTGATTACAGATCTATTTTTACATCTTTGAGCTCCTCCTTGACGACAGCAAGGAGGTCTAGCTCCTTGGTTGCACCAACATGCAGCCGAGAAAAGATCCCCAAATGATGAAGCATATCACCTCGGTGACTGATGGGAATCTATTCTCTTAAATGAGATTCTTTCCATTTGATATTATCTCTTGTTTTGTGCATTTTTGTTGGTTGGTCTTAACTTTAAAACCCTTCTTTGGTTTAGACCCGCGGATTCTTTGTTATTCGCAAACACTGGATCCCCCATGGATTTTCCGATCTGTAAGGCCTGCCATTCATAGGCACATATTTTGGGGTTTGCAACTGTTATAAAAGAAAAAAGGTAAGGCCAGTTGCTGGGTCTCACATTATGTTGTGTAAGAATGGGTCTTAAATGTAGCAACCTTGGAGCTTCTTGAAAACAACAAAACAATGTAAAACGTAGCATATGTTGTGATGAGTGATTATTACAAGGGCATTTAGTTTGTTCAGTCATTAATATGTAGAAGGTAGCAATGCGATGAAGCCTAAAACGTGTTAAAAAATTTCAGCATTGGGTGTTTAAAACTGATGATAAATACTAATGTAGCTCCCTCTCTGGTATCAATTCACAATATGCATTGAAACTTGTTTTATGATCAAGACTTGACAATCTCTAATGCTCAAAGAACTGCATACACAGATGTTTAATCTCTGCCTTGCTGAAACTTATTAACGTTTCTGTCTCATCGAAATAATATGACCTGTCTTGCAGGCGGCATGGGGTCTTTAGATTACTGATCTAAGGCATTTCCAGTGTCCGCTCAAGTGATAGGCAGTCTGCTACTGCTTTCCTGTTTAGGATGGTGTCATGGTTGGTCCATATGCCATGGCATGCCAATGAGGGTTTTACTCCAATCAAATCACCTATGTCTGGCAGTTCGGAGTGAATACCTCAGACATGCAGCTAACTAGCAGGCACCAAAAGGAGTCGCTTAAGGTACGCATTGTCTTGCATGATTAACTTTTTCACATTTGCATGGCCCTACAGACCTGATGCATACATTGCTACGGATATACACTTGGCACAATATATCACACACAACTCCTTCAAAGGTTTTAGACCCAGTTTGGATGAGAAAGAAACAAGCACTTTGATTGCCTTTGTGAACTGGTTACATCTCACTCCATCTATTGCTTCTCGGTCCCTCTAGAGTTAAAAATAACACCCAAATACGAAAGTGGGTGTGTTTGATTTAAGGTTACATCTTGAATACTTACACCTTTCCTCAATGTGATTGATGTACCACACATCACCATAAAGAAATTCTTAATGTTGACTTTTAAATCCAAATCTCCCATAAAGTCTGCAAATGTATCCAGTAACAGCATTGGTTGTACGTGCCATAAGAACCTCATCATCTGCATAGAGCAGTGCAGGTACTAGGTCATGACCAACCTGGGTCCTGTTCATACCAGCCTCCACTAACACTTTATTTAAGTTATTGATGTATAGGGTGAAGAGGAAGGGTGCAAGAACACATCCCTGCCTACCTCCCGTTGCTATAAAAAACTCATCAAGTACTCCCCTTCTATTCCAGATCTGACTCTGGCAGTGGTACCAGTGTAGATGTATCTAATGATGTTAATTATATTGATATCCTCCCCCCATGTCCTCCACCAAGTGCCATAGCTTAACCCCTTGGCCGCGGCGGTAATTCTGCCGCGGCGCTGCGGGGGCGGGGGGCCGCGCGGCGCCGACATGCTGGTGACGGAACCACTCCGTCACCAGCCACGGGTGGGCTGTGCTAATGACGGAATGTTTCCGTCAAGGCCCCGCCCACCTAATAGAACACGCCGCGCAGGCGTGAAATCTACGCCGCGCCGGCGAGGCGGCCGGGCCGTGACGGAACCACTCCGCCATTAGCACAGCCCATCCGTGGCTGTTGACGGAGTGGTTCCGTCACCAGCATAGCTGGGGTTAATGTGAGAAAAATGGTCGAATGCACTCAACAGATCCATGAAGCCTAGAAAAAAAGACCCCCTTTTGATGACTCTGTATTTCGAGACTAAGAGAGACAGGCTAAGGAGCTTTTCCACAGTGCCTATGCCTCTCCAGAATACATATTAAATGTCAACCATAATGCCTTCCTCTTCAGCCCACACCTCCAACCTGACCAGAATAACTATCAGAGCATTAAGCAGGGAGCTCGCGCGATAGCAACTAGACTCATTATGGTCCCTCTTCGTCAAGATGGGAACTATCAGAAATTGGGACCAAGTCTCCAATTTACCAGTTCTACAAGTGGCCTTTGGAAACTTGGTCAACAGGGGGCCCCAAAACACTGTGTTGGCTTGAAACAGGTCTGAAGGTACCTCATATGGGCCCGAAGTCATAGAATTGGCACACTTATTTTGACCGCAACTATTTCTTCAAGTGTAGACTCAACCATCCTATCATTCTGGACATGAGCATTTTTGACAACGCAACCAGTGTTCTCAGAGTGAGGCTCACCATCCTTTCCCATGTACAAGGTGGTCTTGGTAGTGCTGCCCAAAGAGAAGAGTCCTGGAGCGAATAAATAAATTATTAAAATACGTGTGTCTTATATAGGTCTACATCATAGATGTGGGCACATTAAACAGTGTCCCAAAGTCAACAGCACCACCCCTGGTGCAATGGTGACTTTTGTCCACACCCAGCATGGCCACAAACGTATCTTGTTCATCCTGTTCACCAGAGTCCTGTTTTGCTGTGAGATGCATGGAGCAGTGTACACAGTAAACAGATGCCCACTCGCTGACAGTAGCAATCAGAGTCCTGCTGCCGGTGAGGCCAAGGTTGCATTGAGCCCAGAACACACAGGAAAGCATGGGTTGGAATTAGAATCAGGCCTTTATGGCTCACTTTAAAGGAGTAGCCACCCCTTCCCTATCCTGACAACACGATGCAGTTTCTGGTGCTTCAAACATACTCCTGCATTGCCTAGCGCCCACTGCCGTGACGATGGGCTCTGTACCCTTTCAGGAAATTCCAAATTTTGTTCTGCAGTTGATTTAAAGTAGGTGTTCATGTATGCATGCTGAGGTCACCTTAAATTGTGCTTGGGGTTTAAAGGCAGCCAAAAGGTACTGAAGCTACTCTAGAATACATAACTAAATGTGCATTTTAAAACGAACTTAAAATATGCATACTGCCTGAGTTTTCTAGATATGTATTTCCAGTTGCACAGGGATGCACATTTAAATGTGCTTGCTGCCGTGGCCTTAAAAATGTGTTTGCAGATTTTGGGCCTCAAACATGTTCGCAAATAATTTAAACAAGCATTGGCAAAGCTAACGTTTGGCCTTCACAAGCTGGTGAGTTTTTTTTAATGTATTACAAGCCTATGCCCCAGAATTAAAAAAATGATACACGCAATAAACATTCACAGATGCAGCTGTTAAAGGTAATCATGTATAAACAAAACTTTTAAAAAGGAATGCAGGAAAAATAAATAGCTGGCATGTAAAGGTACCCTCAAAATGTATACAATGAAGTTAATCACACACTGTATCAGCTTTGCCGGAGTGGTTCCGTCACCAGATGTGAACAATGTGCACAGGCTTTGTGCAGCCACTCGAAGTGGAAGGAGCCATTGGGAAAAGTGGGCTTCCAATTGCTCGATGCTGTATGCTGTGATGGTAGAAAGCAAAATGTGAGGAGCAATTTAACAAGGCAATGGATGAGGCCTACTGATAAAAAGTTCCTTCCTTGTGGGTATATTATGTACGATTTGATTTGGGGAAAAAACTGCTAAACAGTGTGGACCATGCAATCACCTTAAATGTGCTTGATTATCTCGGTTTCAAATATGGAATTTAAAATAAACGTTTAAAGATACTGCCCATTGTTGACTTAAATTTGTGTCTATAGAAGTTTTCCAGGAATGTGTCAGCTGCTTCGAAAAACATATTTGATCGTGCACAAAGCAGTCATCCACTGTTACTTTAAAATGTGAGTTCCAAAGAGCCTGCCGCAGTCAGTGTAACTGTTGATGAACCCTGATGGCCCATCAAATAAGCATTGACGTTACTTTAAAATAGCTTGTAATGTGCTCGTTGCAGTCACCAGGAAATGCGTTTAAAGTCTGCGGCTTTTCAACAGTCTTGCAATGACATCAGTATATACGCTGCAATGCGTGTGATGCAGTTCCGTCCGTTAAAAAACGTGTGTCAGCATTGTAGGTTTTGAGCACAGGCCTCGGTCTGCCAATGTCCAAGGAAAAATATGATATAGTGGGGGTTATGTCCATTCATAATCTGACTGGCATGTAGGCAATACTTCTCCCGATCTCTAGTTCAGAAGGGGGTTTTGGAATGAGCTCATACATTGAGGGATGGATGCACACTACCTGGTGTTCCAAAGCCCCCAGATCATCACCAGTGATGCAAGCAGGCTTATGTGTCTTGGTTGAAACTGTCATTCAGGGGCGCAGTTATGAGCGGAGTGGACCCATTGCACTTTCAAAGTGATGCGACTCACATGATTGCTTGTAAACGCTGGTGGCTGATGAATGAATCGTTAACCGCATCGCTGCGGCGGCTATTCTGCTGCAGCGCTAAGGGGACGGGGCGGCCGCGCGGCGGCGGCATGCTGGTGACGGAACCGCTCCGTCATCAGCCGCCCGCTCAATAGAACGCCCAGCGCAGGCGCGGAATCCGCGCCGCGCAGGCGCGGCAGCCGGGCCATGACGGAACTGCTCCGTCATCAGCACAGCACCACCGCAGCTGATGACGGAGCGGTTCCGTCATCAGCATCGAAAGGGTTAAAGGTGTATGGCATGAATACCTGCTGATAACTCAACTGAGTGCCTTTGGCCCTACACTCCTCAGCACGTCTCATCCAAGGTGTGAAGAAAGATGATCACATCCCCCTGACTTGTCAAGCTCCATTGGCTCCTCTTGCCAGCCTGCGCTATCTTCAAAATCAGCTGCGTCTTTTACAAAGCCATCACAACTAGCACCCCGGCTGATCTTGCAGACAAGCTCACCATCTCTGGTGGTTCTCAGCACACCTGCAGGCGGACACCATCAGACTGCAGACTAAGTAGTGGAAAAAAAGAAAAAATAAGACAACAGGCCTTTTCTGTCTATGCACCCACCATCTGTGACAACATCCTCCTATTCATCAGGACCACCGCAAGGCGGTAAACATCCTTTACAACGCAACTTTTACCACGCAGTGCCTTTACGACGCAACTATTACAACGCATGTCCTTACAACGCATTGCGCTGGGGAGCGCTCTAGGATAGGGAATAGATTTAATTTACTATCCAACACCTTCCCTACTATCCACGGGGACTGGAGTTGGAATAGTAAATTAAACTATTCACTATCCAGCACCCCTAAGCGCTATGCATTGTAACAGCATGCGTTGTAAAAACTGCGTTGTAAAGGCATGCGTGGTAAAAGCATGCGTTGTAATGTCATACATCCCCGCAAGGCTGCTCTGATTTAGGAAAGAGTTGAATACTCACATCTTTAAAGAACACTACATCACAATTCATTAACTGTTCACAAGTCAGCGTTCTCTCCCATTACTCACCGACTTTAATGGTTGCTCTTGACCATTTACAGAGTTTTACTGCTTTGTGGCTAGGTTGGAGCTATAAAGCTGCCATATACAGACATACAAACACACAAACATTCATAAGAGAGGGAGGGATACCTCACAACAGAAGTTTGTAAAATGGAGCAAAATAGTGCATTATGGAGTCTACTTTTGGATGTAGGTTCTGATGGGGCAAGCATGAACTATTCCGATCCTTTAATGATGTTCTAAGCAAGCCTAACTGTCCCATGGATGTTTGTCCAATAAAACATTGAACAAGAGTGGCATCTTTTCCTGCACAATTTACATGGCAATCAGCTAAAGAACACAGGTATTAAAGCAATACAAACATTTGGGTATACAGTTTCACATGGCATAGCCATTCATCTTTTATTCCAAAACTGTGACAAAGACTTGTTCCTGTCACTTAATATACCTCAAGCATATCTTTCCATCTGGAATCCCCAATAAATTCAAGTGGCTAAAGCTTTACTACAAGCCCACTTACGCCATCTATCTCTCACTACCAAAACACCAATTTGTACATCTTTAATAAGTTCACAATGCAACAGCAAAAGACCTGCTTGCAATGAACAACTATTATAGCATAATGTAAGAGCTAAGTCCTGTGATAGCGCCTCCAAACTAGAAAAGATGACAGTTATAAGAGTAGATCTTCAGTGTTTTATTAGCCAAGAGAAACTTGTCGAGCGTTTTATGAGTACGCTAAAGAAAGCAGTTCAGCATGCCACTCTTAAGAGGCTCAGTTTGCTAACGGTTTTGAATTCCACCCTACGAGGCTATCGTTCAACACCTCACATGACCATAGGCGAAAGTCAGTGACTTTGATGTTTGGGAGAGCAATGACAACCAAGTTACCTCAATGGGCCAACAAAAAAGAAGGAGGTGAGACTGCAACTGGAATGAAGGGCTTGATTAATAAGGAAAAGGTGAAAGCCTATGCTGACAAAAGGCGACATGAAAAGAACACTGAGTTTAAGACAGGAGTCATAGTGATCGCCCGCCAACTGTGAAGGAGAAGATCTGATGGGCCATATGATGCTGCACCTTTCCACATTGTGTCCACCAAGGGACATATGGTGACTGCAAAGCATCCTGTGAAGTCTATTACCAGAGACTCTCTCACTTTTTGCATTTGATTCCTCGGTCTTCTGATCAAGAGGGTGAAAGAAAGACTGAACCTGAAAAATCAGTGACTGCTTTTATTTCTATACCGTCTTTGAAAATCTCTGACAGTGAAGATGACAGTTCCCACCTTTAAGTAACCAGATCAGGTCAGATAATTAAAGCGCCAAGAATGTTGATTGTAGATGTATGATTGTGTGTGTGTTTATGTGCGTGTGTGTGTGTGTATATATATATATATATATATATATATATATATATATATATATATATATATATATATATATATATATATATATATATATATATATATATTTATATATATATATATATATATAAATAAAAACTCCCACTCCAACAGGACTGATATATATTTGTCGACTTGTAAAAAATGCATATAGTTTATTTAACAGAGGGGGAGACGTAGTGCCTTGCAATATCTTATGAAGGTGTCCTTTTGGCTACTGTTGGACTCCATGGACCAGTGACGTCAGAACTCAATGCGTTGAAAGCATGTTTTAGAATGTTGAGCTCGCAGTTACATGCAGCAGTCTAAAAATGTGTAATACTAAGCTCCGTGTGTGGCATGGTCATTGTCGGTTACCGAGGCTGGGAAGACGCTATACTTAGGTCCTGTGACTTTTAGGGCAAGCAAGAATCTTAAGTCAGTGGGGGAACACTCTGAGGTGTTGTGGGACAAGTTTTCTAGGGGCCTGCAGCTAGGCAACATTTCAGGTCTATTTTAGCAGGCAATCATAGCAAATTTCATAAGATCACTACTGGGGTAGTTCTAAAGATGGAGCAAGGGCAATTTAGGCTCATTCATCATTTGTTGCACCCCAGCGGGGAATCAGTAAAGGTCAGCATGAACAGAAATCACTGCCCAGAGCCTTACATATAGGCGGTCCTAATTTAGTTTTAAACCTATTACAACAGATGCAAACACTTTAAAAGAGAAATAGCCTTTATCACTGCATACACATTAACACTGATAAATGTCTCCATATCCACAAACTGACATGCCATTAAATGAAAATAAAGTGAGAGAGAATTTGTCATTTTTTGTTTCATCCTGATGAGGCCAACATAATGTGACTTCTATAATTAGAAGCAACAAATAGTGGTCTAAGATTAGTCTGCATACATTTTGTTGTTTAGAGATGTCAATGGATGAGCACTAACCATCTAAAGCTCAATCCGGATAAGACGGAGCTTGTCCTCACGGGCGGCCCCTCTAATCCTTGGTCCCCGACTCATTGGCCCCCTTCCTTTGCCCCCCCCCCTCACCGGTCTCCTCCGTCCGAACCTTGGGCATCAAGGTCAGTCATGACCTCACCATGCATGCCCAAGTCAGCTCCGTCGTATCCTCCTGCTTCTTATCTCTTCGCCTCATCCGGAAAATCTCCCAGTATTTCTCCACAGATGCCCTTAAATTCATAGTCATGGCCCTTATCACCTCCCGCCTTGACTATGGGAACGGCCTCTACGTGGGCATACCTGCTTACGAAACCCGACGTCTACAGGCCATCCAAAATCAGGCAGCCCGCCTTATTCTTCGTCTCCCCAAATTTTCCCACATCTCGCCCGCACTCAAGTCCCTCCATTGGCTCCCCGTGCATTTCAGATCCTTCTTTAAATTGGCTTGCCTGGACTTTCGGGCCTACACCCATTCAGCTCCCCTCTTCATTATTTCCTTGATCACTCCATACACTCCGACCCGCACCCTCCGCTCCTCTTCTCTCTCTCTTCTCCAAGTTCCCCACTTCCGTAAATCCAGAACAGGGGGCACCCGCTTTTCGGTTCTTGCTCCCATGTTCTGGAATAGTCTTCCTCTCTCTATCCGTTCTATTCCCATCTATACTTTCTTCCGTAAAGCCCTGAAAACGTTTCTGTTTTCCCAGGCATTCCCTTGTTAGTCCCTCTGGATTCTTTGTAGAGTCAGGCCTAGTTCTCAGCGCCAGGAAGCCGCTTGGCCACAGTGCGCTTTAGCAAGTTTCTTTTTCATTTCATTTCATTTCATTTCAATAAAATGTTTCTTCATTCCTTTTGTTTACTGGATTAAAGACAGAAGGTTTTGAAGCATGTTTTCAGATGTGATTTATTTATTATATGCACAGGAGAGAATCTGGGAGTATTCAAATCATATCTTATTTTTTGTCAATGTTTAATTCTGTCATATTGTGCTGAAGTGGCTGTCTCATAGCAATCTTGTCCAGTAGGTACAACCATATTTCCCCATAGACATTAATTAATACAACCCTTCGATGAATCATTGCCCTTTGCTAACAAATTGTAATTGTAATGATAAACTGTAGTTTTATAGCACTTACTACTCCTGACAAGGTGTTGAAACACTTTGTGGTGAGTAGCGGTCTACTCTGGAACCCAAAGTTAAAGTTTAGAGGTAGTAGAATAGTAAAACATGTTTTTTTCTTTATGTGGAATAGTTGTGGTAAGTTTGTTAAGCTGGTGCTCATTGAGATCACATGCATTTCCTGTATTGTTTTGAAAGGGAAGTTAGTTGGATAAATCAAATAAACAAGGGAAGTTTGAAAAGAGTGTTTGGGATTTCAGAGTAGTCAGATAATCCTAGGTGTGGGAAGATGCATTGCAGGGTTTTTATTATAAGGATGCTTGATCTGACAACCTTATCCACTTGGGCATTCATTGACAGCTTGGAGTCCATGGCAATTCCGATTTTAATACCGCCTTGGGTTTTTTTTCGTTAGTGGTTCCATATCATCAGCCCAGGTGCAGAATGGGTCATATATTTTTCAGTTACCACAAGTGCGTATTTCAGTTTTGGGCACATATATTTTGAGGTAACTCCATGTGATGTATGAGTTTCCAATGACTTTGACGCTTTCCATTTTAAGAAGTATCTGCTTTTTAAATGTGTAGTTGTAGCAGGCGAAATGAAAATCATTGATCATTCCTGGTAATGATTTCATGTACATTTTTAAAAGCATAAGTTAGATGATAGAGCCTTGAGGAACTCCTTTTTTTATGCTGTAGGGTTTGGTTGAGAAACGAGGAATATGACTGATATTTGTTCTATGCTGTAGGTAGGATGTGATCCAAGTGAGAGATGTACTTTCTTTGCCAGTTTCCTCAAGTCAGTCGTGGTCATCATCATGTGTTGAAGGCAGCTGAAAGGTCCAGGAGACGTAAGGCAGCAACCCTATTCTGGTCTATGATATTTTCATGGTCGGCAGATTTAGTGCCTGTTTCTGGACGGAATCCTGTTTGGAAGTTGGAAAGTAGGGAATTGTCGTCAATGAATTTTGACGTCTTGTTGAAAGCTGCTCTTTCTATAAGGTTGTCCAGGAAAGGTCTGTTTGCTATAGGTCTGTAGTTGTTGGGGTTTTTAGGGTCCAGGTTTGTTTCCTTTAATAATGGCCATATGTATCCCTTTTTAAAGTCTTCTGGAGAAACACCTGTGGCTTAGAAGTTGTTGATCAGTGTTCTGACTGAGATGGTGGCTGAAGTTGTTAAGAGAATGTTTTTGATGAGTTGTGGTTGACAATGGTCTAAGGGGCAATGGGCTGGCTTACTCAGCTTGACAAAATCCAGAAATTCAGTTGGTGATCATTCTTTGAAGTAGTGTTGGTCAGTCAGTCAAATAAATGTTTATTTAGACCAATGGTCTTTAAACAACACAGGTACACATACAATCACCTTATATTAAACCTTTGCCAATTTATATAAAAGTTAAACATTATTTAAAATTCATCTGCAAAATGTGTTGCCAAAACCAACACAGTTTAAATATACCTGGATACATAAATACCACTTCATTGCTCATAATAGTTAAAAAATAGTTAAAAATAGCTTAGGTGCATAATAAAACTGCATTACCCACACGGGGCCTTTTTAACTGCATTACACATATCCTCAAAATACAATATACATTTTCAAATTTATATGAAGCTTTAACGCTATTTAAATTTCATCTGCTAAAATCATGATAAGAACAGTACCATTTAAAAATCCCCAGTATTTTTATAACACTTAATTTCTCAAAATAGCTCCTTATGATAAATTACCTGAGTACATAATTCATCTTGTTCACCCAAGCAGAAACTTTTTAACTGCAATCATAATCCTTCCAATAGCAATTGCGATATCCAGGTAGTGCATGTCAATAAGAAGTTCTACAGTTTGCGCTCGGTTCTTAATTCCTTATTTAACAAATAATGGACATAAAATCGGTTTCCGCACAGGTAGCACTTTTAAGCAGTTCACTAATGTGCAAAATATAGCATATTCCCCCACATGCATCATTGTGTCTGTGTGCGAATTCTTATTTGCGAAAATTAGGGACTCGCAAATAAGAATTCGCATAATCGGATGCATCAAAATATTCGCATTTTCCTAGCGAATCGGTAAAAATTGCAATTTTTACCGATTCGCATGGAAAATACGAATCCTAATCTGCGAATTTGCATGGTGCGAATTCGGCAAGTGCGAAAATACGCACATGATGAATTCCGAAGTGATTGCAGTGTGCCTGCCTCTGAACCTAATGACAACCACCTGTGGGCTGCCCTCAATTCGTATTTGGCAGTTTGTGGAGTCTGTTTGAACGCTGCTGGAGAGGTTCCTTTATTTTTCTGGTGACCATGGAATCAATCAATGACGTTTTGGAGCAGCAGCCCAGGAAAAGGAAAGTTAAATTTAGTGAAAAAGAATTGGAGATATTAATAGAGGAAGTCACAGCTAGGCAGGAACAGCTTTTTGGAAAAAAATCTTTAAAAGTACCTGAGGCTTTTAAACGAAAAATATGGATTACAATACAGGCAAAGGTCAATGCTGTAGGTGTCGCCCACAGAGACATCAGCAATCTCCAGAAGAGATGGTATGATTTGCGCAGCAGAGCCAAAGAAAGGATTGCGTCACGCATTAAATCTGCAAGGAGAACTGGTGGGGGTTCACCCAAAGAAATACCAACTACCCCCTGGGAGGAACTAGTAGAAGGGACTTTACCTACTGAGGCAGTGATTGGTGTGTTTGACATAGACACCTCAGAGCAGCCAGGACCAAGTCAAGGTAATTGTTTTTATATTTAACTACAATGCTTTTTGACACCTTGACTTACTTTTAATTTAGTATTACAAAAAAATTGAAAAGCACATGTTTGTCCACAGTCTTTAATAATAATGCTAAACTTTGCATAAAATAATGGCTTCATGGCACATGTAGTTTTAACAACATTTTTTTATTTAAATCAAAAAACAAGGTCCATTCAGAAAGTATGAAGAGTCACTTTTAGGTGCAGTTGTCAGCAATGCCTCTATGTATGAGATTCATATGTTCACATGTTAAAAAAACATAAGCATTGAGAGAACTTTATTTAACAGTTCACTTCCACTGTTTCATTTGCAGATGCAGATTTGGATGCAGAATTCATTCAATTTGCAGAGTCATTTACACAAGATTTAATTAATAATGCGGGAAATAACTTAGACCCACCACCTTCACCCATAGTGGAGCCTCAAAGTCAAAGACGCAGAGTGCGTCAACTAGTAGACACAGAATCTGAAGCAAAGGACAATGTAAACACTGCAGTCCAAAATACTGAAGTGAATGCTGAGCCTCCTCAAAGGGTTCCAGGCAGGCGTCACAGACTGCAACACTTCTTCCGGCGTCGCAGACGTCCTTCCCAAAATCAGGAAGCGATGGCAGACTTTGTAAATGGCAGTCTCATTGAGAGGAAGTTATTAAAAGTACAGCGCCTGCAAGGAAAGGATATAAGGGTTATCAAGGGTAAAATCACCAATATGGTCAAAGACATTAACATTATGAGTACTGCACTTGTCAAAATGGTCAATGTCTCCTCTGACAAAATGGAACGCATGACATCAGCAATAGAGACTCTATGTCAAGCAATGAATGGCAACTAGGGTGCAGTTTTACAAAGAGCAACAGTTGCAAATATGCAGTCCAGCACAAGAGCCATGCACAAAATGTGCAATTACACATCCAGAATGATAGAATCTACTGTTGAAATTCAAAAGGATATGAGGAAATATTATGGTGAGCTGTCCTCTGGCATGAAGTCAATGAATGCCATCATTTCTGAGCACCTTCAAGGTTCAAGTGCTATCTCTCATCCTGAGTCTACACTCACTGCATCTTCCTCAAAAACTACAAATGTACATATTATAGCAGCCTCAGAAAGAAGAAGTGTCAGAAATGTTGCCAAAGATACCTTAAAAAAAATCAATTCAAACCCTGTGCAAGTTAAAGCATTGGGATTGAGAGGAAGGAAAAAATGAGAAATAATTGAGAGAAGTTGATAATTTTTGTTTCAAAATCCTAAAAGACAATATCAATACCTTTGAAGATTAAAAACCAATGAAATTTTTGTTTAAAAACAGCAGATATGTTTGATTAGTTTATGACATTACATTAATTGTGATTTGAAATAAAAACTTAGGTTACAGCAAAAGCATGTTTGTTCTGTGTCATACCTTTATTTAAAAGTAATGCTGAGTTATTTCTGCTCTCCTTCTCCTTCCCTCTGCTGCATCAGGACCATTGATTCTAGGTTGGGGTTGGTGAGGTTGGTTGTGGTTGTTTGGGATGTTGTCTTCAAATTCCAATCCAAGCCCTCTTTTCATGGCCACATTGTGCAGCATGGCACAAGTGGCAACTATTTTGCAACAGACCTCAGGACGATATTGTAATGCACCTCCAGTTTTATGAAGTATACGGAATCTGGATTTCATTATTCCAAATGTCCTCTCAATCACATATCTGGTAGAGATATGAGCTTGATTATAATTCTGCTCTTTACGGGTTGTTGGATTGAGATAAGGAGTCAGGATAAATGTTCTCAAACCATAAGCACTGTCACCTATGGAAAAGATTTAACCCATTCAGATAATTCCAAACATGTCATATTTCTCTATGTCTGTAAACAATATCATCAACTTTACATGATAACTTACCCAGTAAATATCCATCTCCAAAATGTCCTGCTTCCAACTTTGTGAATATGGCACTCTGTTTGAATATGTAGGAGTCATGAGCACTTCCAGGAAAACTAGCCACTATGATTGAACCTGTGATTATGGTTTTAGAATTACAAATGGCTTGAATATTCAATGAATGGTACAATTTCCTATTCCTAAAAATGTGCTTATTTTGAGAAGGTGGGCATATGGGAATATGAGTACCATCTATGCAGCCTATGACATGAGGAAAATGAGCCATGTTATAGAAGTCCAACTTTGTCTGTAAAAAATCCTCTTGAGTACTTGGAAACACTATGTAATGCCTGATCCTTAGCAACATAGCATTTAAAAAATTTCTGAAAAACCTAGAAAGGGAACTCTGTGACACACCCCCAGCAATGGCAATCACACCTTGAAAAGAACCAGAAGCCAGTAGATGCAGGCAACAAAGTACTTGGACATGAGTAGGAATGGCTTGTGTTCTAAGGGTGGGTCTCTGTAGTATAGGATCCAAATCAGCAATTAATTCCAGTATAGAATCAACATTTAACCTATACTTGTCATAAATTTATGCTTCAGTCTGCCCAAATAAATTTATGCGCACTCTAAATATCCTTTCACTCACTACTCTGCGTCTGAATGCAGCTCTCAATCTCCGCCTACGTGCCAAAACTATGACTGCAGCCATGGTGAAAGAAAATGTAATGGTCAGAGTGTCAATTATATACCTAGAGCAATCAAAAACCCATGTGCGTTTGGTTTGGAAAAAAATAACACCAAGTCTGAGCTCTTCTTATTTTAGGGAATGCTATTTGCGAATTTTCAGGGAATCCCTAATAGCGTTTTTTCATGCATGCCATTTTTCACATGCCAAATGCGATTCCTTAGTGTTTGCGCATCATATACGAATTCTAAAAATGCGAATTTCACAGAAATGATGATGCATCCCAAAATTGCATTTTGCATTCGCAAACGGACGATTCAAACGATTCGCTCCGTTAGCGAATACAAAACACAATGATGCATGTGGGGGTTTGTGCTCAACCCACATGTATAGTTCCCCCCGGGTTGGATCATTTCCATTTTTGTTTTCTCATTCGTATAACAGGGGTAGAAGTAGTGGAGAGGCTGTCTTAATCTACACCTGAACGTGTTGATGCTGTTGGCTTTCTTGCATGTTACAAAAAGAATACAACATGTCTGCTTTGGATGTTTAATGATTTGCCCGTTTATCTGAAAACTCATGAGAAATGGGATGGGTTTTGAAATTCTATGATTATTTTATAAAATTCTTTATTGGCACGTTTTTCGCTATGATTCTGTTTGTACAGTAACTTCTTTTAGCTTTTTTTATTCTTCGCTTGCATATTCTGTTATGTCTGTGTATGTATTTTTTGTCTTGAGGGTTGTTTGTTTTGAGTCAGATGCGTTGAAGCTTAGCAACTTGTTGTCTTACCTTATCTAACTACACATTCATCCAAAGGCTTCTTTCCTTTTTTCACATTTTGATTTTTTGGGGTATTAACATATCAAAATATTCATGGAACCATCAGTACAACTTTTGAACTGAATTTATTGTGTTCAGATCTGAGTTAAGCTGGCTTCGTAGGTCCTCAAAATTTGTTATTGGGTTGATATGTAGTTGGAGGTAAGGAGGGCATAGCTTGGTGAGTTGTGGTGTCTTGTGTTGGAAGGGCACCAAATGGTGGTCTGACCATGTGACTAGGTCTGGGTTGATGAAAATGACATCAAAGATTGTCTTGCAATGTGTGTGGATTTGGGGATGGGCTTAGTGTGTTTAGGCCAGTGAGGATTGTTCTGGGGTGGGACATATTTGGTTTGCCAAACCATATGTCCAGGGCACTAAGGATGCATAGGTTTGGATATAATTAGGCCTTCTTGTTTCATGATATTAATTGTTTCAACATTTTCGTCTGTGTTTATCCATATTTATTTTTGGGCCAACTCATTGATATTTGTCCGTATTTAGTTAGAGTTTTTGGAACATATGAAGTTATAACTCGTAAATGTCCATGTTTATTTAACTGCTAACAATACACATATACTTTGATGCTTTCATGGTTTTAGTGCATTACGAAGTCAAATATAATAAAACAATGTACCCAAATTAAAATATTAGCATTATAACTCAAACAAATATTGAGCTGTGGAGTTATTTAAGGTACTCTCATGCTGCTATTAGACTCTCTATGCTGTTAATCTGCATAGCTATTGGCCTGCAGTACATGAGTGATAGCATTGAGAGGCACTGAGAAGTAGCCACATTATCTGTATTTTCCCACTTTTAAAAATAAATGCAGAACGGAAACACTCTATTTTCTGTCTGTATTAATCTGTAAAAATCTGTGAAAATGGAAAACTAGGAGCCCTAAATATATTTTTGGAAGACATGAAACTCTGTCTAGAAAGGTGCTTGGGAAGTACATTGCTAGGTGTTGGTCTGTAAAGAAGTAGAAAGTTACAGGAAAAGGTTGTGTTAGGGTTGTATTGGACAAGGAGATTCTCACAACCCTCTAAGAAGGAAGACATTCTCATACTTGGTGAAACTTGTTGGTTCCTTAAATATGATGGCTAAGCCAACTTCTGTATGTGATTTTGCGTCACAGTTTGATAACCTGGTGGGACAGCTTCATGCAATATCGGTCCCATGTCTTCCCCAGTCATGAATAAATTTTGAAGAGCAAGTCAGGTTCGGTATCTGTCAATGGGGCGGAGATGTTGTACTGGTTTGTGGAAATGGATCAAACATTGATTAGTAGTCATTTTAAAGAATGTGTTATGGATGTGGTATGATTTTGTGCTGCAGGAAAATGAGTATTTTCCTTTGAAGTTTTATGAGGTGTGCTATTTCTGATGGTTTTATCTGTAGCAGGACAGAACACGTGTTGCTTGTGGGTGTCATTATCCTAGTCCCTCAGGTTTAGAAGATATTTGTTGAGTCTGTGTGTCTGGGTGGTGGAGAGAGAGATTGAGGTGATGGGCTTTTAGATGGTTTTGAAAGATAGTGTTGTTGTGTGATATAGAAGGGGATGCAAGGTTAGGAAGAGTGGAGTGCTTTCTTTTGCTTATCTTGAAGGTGGAAATTGCATGGGTGGGGGGGTGGGGGGCATGAGAGTCATGTTTTATGGCTCCGAATTCTGCAACGGATGATAAAAGGGTGAATGCTGCTGTTGTGTGAAATGAACAGCTGGTGCCTTTGTTGTTTAGAAAGTGTGAGGTTGAGCTGGTTCAGAATGTATTTAGATGGTGCTGCCATGGAGCTGAGAGGTTGTATGTTAGTATTTTGTGATGGATGAGTGTTGGACCTGGCCCTTTTTGCAGGATCACCCCTCGATGATTTTTGCCTTCTGTTGCAACCATTTTTATTGGCAATAGTACTGCATTTTTGCTGACCAGCGTATGAGCGGCTGTAGGAAATGAGAAGGAAAGGCACTGTTTCCAAAGTTTGTTTAGGCTCAAACTGTTAGCAAGGAAGCGGGTTGCTAAGGTCTCTCTTCTAGCATAGTATCGAAAGATTGAGAATACAAGTAAGGATTGGGACAGTTTAAGAAAGGAATAAGCAAATGAGTATGTGGTATTGTTTTGGGGTGAAGGAAGAGGAAGAAAACTCAGGGAAGAGGAAAGGAGAATGCATTGCTCTCTGAAGGAGCTATATGGGAATAGTTGGATGACAGCGCTGAAGAGGCGAATAAAAATATAACACTGGGGTGAACGAGGAGTGGGTGCTGCATTCGAGCTCAGTTACAGGATGTGTTGTGAAATAGGTGGAGAAACAATGTTGCTGTCATCCAAGGGGAACTTTCAAGTTTCCCAGCAACCAGCGTCCACCAAAGAGTTGAGGGTTGAGGGAAGCTGACTGAGTAGGACCAACATGCAGGGGAGAGGAATTGGAAAGTTCATAAATAGAGAAGGAACAGCGGAATAAGTGAAGGAACATCGGAGAAGTGAAAGAAAAAGTTAAAGTAAAGATAAAAAATTTCAAAGTAGTCATTTGTTGATTGAACCGTGATCTTACCATTGTTAAAAATTGAAACGAAGGGGGGGAAGGGAGTTGTCACCAAAAGGTAAACAGAGCAGGTAGCTTACAACCATGCGGTATATTAGTTATACCATAATCAATCAATAACATGGAAATGATTTCCAGCTAATGGTCAGTGTAAGTCAGTTTTGTGGCAACCATTTCAAGCACCATGCTTTTGGTCTGTGATGAGCATTCCTGGAACCTGGTCCTGTATCAAGATCTTATCTTTGTAATTCATAATCGAAAGTAGAGCAATTAGGAGGTACACGTTTTAGAAGAAATTCAAACTAGACTTGTTTAGGTACTTGGATAGAGAGAAACAAACCAGCGTGGTCCATCTTCAAAGAAATAAGCCTACAGGTCATGTGAAAAAAGTGTAAAGTGTAACAACAGTGTATGATAAGCAACATTAAGGGTCATGCATACTTAAAAGCCTTCAACCCCATATAAAAAGATACACACTCGATAACATCAGAGAATTACAATACTTACATTAATCTGCATGTTAATAATATACAATATGATAAACTATATAGGTGACATCGAATCAAAATAAGCTTGTGATTGTAAAAACAAAAATTAAGAAGGAGAGGGTGTAAAAACAAAAATTAAGAAGGAGAGGGTGTATCTCATTGCGATAATCAACAGAATAACAGGTGAGTTCCAAAGAAGTAATCCATTAAGAAGTATTTGACCAGAACAAGAATGCAAAAATGTAATAGGAAAAGCACGAACTGTGAGGCAGCCTGTCATTGATTAACAGTCTTTATGCTAATGCTTGAAAAATCTCCCTTATGACTTCAACCTCTGTGACAGTGCTTCGGCACCACATCAGAGGTATAACGCTCTACATAGAATTCACAATAAGGGAATACCTCTGGCAATCTTGCTTTAGTGATACTTCAATAAATGAAAATGACTTCTGCAGCATGTAATCCAGTTTCTCAAGAATCCTCAGGAGCAAAAATCAATTTATGGTCTGATGTCATGCTATACCTCTGGTGAAGGCTGTAAATTATTCAGCATTAAGCTGATAAATAGGAAATCATCCAAAGTTTCAGCTGGTGTTACCATTCTAGCTAAGAGTGGTAGAAGCGTTGTTTTTGTTTGTGTCCATGTAATATCATTAAAAAAGGCTAAATATGAAAGACACAACAATCCTTGATAAGCAGTATACCCAATTGAAGGGACTAGAACATGGAGGACATAAATGAAAGCTTCTGGAATGCCTAACATGCAGATGACAGTTTGTAATAAGCCTGACAGCCAGCAATAGCTGTCTTATCCAAAATATCAGAATCAGCTGTGTTGGGGACAAACGTCTCAGGGTGTAGAGATTTATTCTCTGACCATTCACACAATGGAAAGTGGTAGAAGGAAATCCCATTTTTTAAAGGAAGCAATTCATCCCAGCTCCAGTGCCTCCCATAGTCTTAGCAGGAAATGCTCAAAGCAAGTCACAAAGGATGACAAAAGCCCTTGATGGATGAAATGCCCACATAATTGGACTGGAACCTGGATGATGGAGATGGAATCTTTTGGAATTCCCATTAAGTGATTGATTTTAACAAAAACAAGAGCAACCCATATGTCCCTGTGAACTGGGTATAGTTAATCACCCAACATACAATTGTTCACAAGGAACAGAATTTCTGTCGTGCCCACTTCAGCCGATCACTCCAATAACCAACTGCTTCTCTTTACCAGTCACTGTATAATATGTCACTGTTGGTTATAGTCACTACACTGGGGCACATAAGTCACTTGAGTCACTTTTTCATCTTGTATATAGTGTGAATACGCAGTAATTGTTTTACTTCTCTTTCTTATGACTATCTTTTGCAAATAAAAGTTATGCCCATGTTCGGCTGCAGTGGGCACGACAGAAATTCTGTTGTATGTGGGCTACAATTTAACCTTGATTGATTCATTATCTTAACCAATGAAATGCCGCTCTAACTATATCTCCAATTGGATGCAAGAAACGTACACTCCTTGCGTAATTTTCACTTTTGTTTTGTTTAAATGAGTTCCTTGTGAATAATTGTATGTTGGCTGATTCATTAAGTGATTGAGACTTTGCTATATACCTGATAGTAAGCAAGCCCAGTATCACAACAGTTCAGTGTTCCAAGTGAACACCCTTTCAGTAGAGTATTCAAACATCTTCTAAAGGAATTACTTAAGCATATGTTAACAAGAAATACATACTGGAATCAAGTCCTACAGCTGGCTCATAATTACCTCAGTGGAGGCCATTAGACTAGCCTGCAGGGCCTTTGTATCTGCATCTCCTACTTACTGCCTGCTTACCTTTCATACACTGTGTGCGCTGTACACTCTCATTCCCCTTTTAAACCATTGACTGTTGTGCAAATGCACTTTTACATGACCGCGTCTTTTGTTGTAATTGGTCAAAAGGCAGTTCTGCTTTGCCAAGACTCTACTCTTTCAATGATAACATGGGTTCTAGACACTCTTCCTATCATCACTCCATTGTAGACTGAGGTAAATCAAATGCCTTTTAGTAGGTCTTTCTCTTGCCTCCAGACCATATTTTTTCCACAGCATCTGACTGGGGTACATAAAAGAGTCATTTTTGGGGGAGGGGGATTCTTAAGTTTTGCCTTTTTTGCAGCTTTGTTGGGAACAGATCCTCATTGATGGAATCTGAAATCTCCTCATTCAGTTTATTCCTAATCCTGGGATTGTACTCCTCACACCAGACAGTTGTACTGCCCTCCTTGGAGTAGAATGCAAAGAGGCTGAAGTGGGAGTAGTTCTCTTTTGCTTCCTGCAGCACCTTTTGCTGGACATGAAGGCTCTATAATTCCTAGTGGGCTGGTGTTCCTTTTATTCTTCTCATGCTGGGGCATTTTTATGCTTTGGTTGAGGTGTCATCATATTGTCGAAGTCCCAAATACTAACATCATCTCTGGCTTCTGTTTAGCTTTTAGTCACACGGCTTACATGTGACCACCATTACATTACATTTATTTGGGTGATGACTGAATAACTCCTGAATGAGGGAATCCTTTGTCATCTTCTATTTTTGCCCCATCTCCCCAGTGCAAATCATGTCTAACTCAGTAGATGTAGAAGATGGTCCTGAAAATTCTTCCTGACATTTCTTTTCCATGGATCTGAGCTGCGAAACACCCAAATACTCAACTGCATAGGAGTCCTACTCCTCAGAAAATGGTGCATGTGCCTCCTGTGGCATAGTCACTTTTTGATGTGGTGGAAAGTTATACGAACCATTAGCCACTGAAACCTTAGAATGCCCTTCATAATGTTAAAAAGTATGGAAACTTTATTCCAAGGCCCTACACTTCAAAGGAAGTTCTGCCCTATGTGGACATAACTCAGTATTCATTAATTTTAAAGAGCTGAAAATGTGTTTATATTTTGAGAACCTTATTTTGATCAACAGATGTAAAATGGTGCTTAACGTTCTCAAACGTGATACTGATTCCGCAGACTACCGAAGAGAACCCAACAGCATGTAATGTAACCAGATTTATATAGCGCATGGTTACCCGGAGGCATCCCAGTGCTAAAACACAAAGAGCCAAGCTCACCAGAGGGAGTAGGGGGCAGGATCACTTGGGGAAGAGAAGAGTTTTCAAAAGCTTCCGGAACCGTAAATAGCAGGGTTCAGCCCGCAGTTTCAGGGGAAGAGCATTTCACAGAGTGGCTGCGTTCACAGAGAATCGGCGGACTCCTGTGCGTGCCTTCTTGACCCTCGGCACTCTGGCCAGACACTCGTGATTGGAGCGTAGGGACCTATTAGCCTTGTAGGGCAGGACTAAGCTCTTCAAAATAGGGGGTCCCTTACCTTGAAGAAGTTTGTGGGCAATGCACAGGGATTTGAACTTTATCCTTTCATGGATGGGAAGCCAATGGAGAGATTTAAGAGCAGGTTTTGCTGATGTCCTGGCCGAGGTGCCCATAAGCAACCTAGCTGCAGCGTTCTGAATCTGTTGCAGTTTATTAACTGTGGCTTCAGGGGCACCCAAGAAGATGGCATTGCTGTAATCCAATCTGGACAGAATCAGTCCTTGGATTAACAGCTTCCTTGAGGGCTGCGGGAGGAGAGACAGGACTTTCCGTGCCGAGCGAAGTAGGCCGAAACAGATTCCCGCCGTTTTTTTTTGCTTGGGTTTTAAACGAGAGGTCCTGTTCCAGCCATACCCCTAAACCTTTGATCTCGTTTTTTGGGCAGGGAGGATCACCCATGCAAGTAAGCCAAATGGCATCAGGTATTGAGGTCACCTTATGCCAGAGGTCTTCAAACTTTTTTACTCTGAGCCCCCCCTAAGCAAAATGTTTTGAGGTCGGGCCCCCCTCCAAAACTTTATGGCTAGGATTGGGGGAGCGGGAGTGACATGGCTGCGTTCAGGGAGCGGGGCTTATGAGATGATTTCAGGAATATTTTTTCTATAGCTTATGAACTGCACCAAATATGAAACTTATAAAACGGCAAATGCTTCAAACAAAAACAGATATCCCAAACAAACTCTTCACCATAATTGGGGTGTTGTGAGCCCCTCACACTCTTTGACCCCAATGCAACTATACTTGCTGCACTAATGATAACTGCATTCCTGAGTATCAGGCTATCTCCTCTGCCTCTTTTACCTCTTCCCCACCATGATGGATCATCACCTCTGTCCTAATGCTTGAAAGGACAATACGCTTGGATGCCCCTATTTTTAAAGGTAGCCAGTCATAATTGTGATGCAGTGGGCCCCCCAAATTCCTGGGCCCAAGTCCTTCTGCTTCTGCATCTACTCCTTTACGATAACAAGCAGTGGCCACTTACACACTTGGCAGCAGTACCAGCTATACTAATGTCCCTTTAAAAAAAAATACTTATATCGTCCCCTTCTTTGGGGTAGCTCTCTAAAGAAGCGGTCTCTGGCCATTTGTAAACCTAAAAATAAGTTTGCATAGAGTGCTCACTATTCTGGGCCTTCTCTTTGACAATATCTATGAATCTAGCTCCTTTCCTCTGTCTCCTAGAGGCCCCAAGGATCGAGAGGATTAGGGCTCTGCATCTGAATGCAACCCTGCTGGCCTTCTACCAGCCACCCCATGGACTCAGCTTTCACACAAAAAACTTCCCCTGAATGGTTAATACTGACTTTGACATGCCTGTGCCTGAAATCGAAGTGCGTGGTGGTAGTGCAGAAAGTTAAGAAAGAAACCGGCCTTCTAACCAGCCATTAATTGATTGAGTCACTTAAAGCCAGGGCCACTGGAATTATGAGTTTCTGCAGCAGCAGCGCGTTCCACATAATTATCAGTTTACTGCATTTGCTACATAATCTCCAGATTTCAATGACAAAAAACTTGATTCTAGCTCAAACGGAACAAAAGTTACTTAACCCCTTCCACGCTGATGACGAGCTGGGCTCGTCATGGCGTAGCCTCCCCGCACGCTGATGACGAGCCCAGCTCGTCACGTAATATGCGCTTTTAAAAATCTCCGCGTACGAGCGGAATTCCGCCCGCACGCATGCGGTTAAAGCGTGACAAAGTGTTCCGGAGCAGTGGAAGGCCCTGCAAAGACTGGTAATCTTGTAGTTGCTTACTGCTGTATTTGGGTGTTAAACTGGTAATAATGAGGTGAAATATTTCCCCTGACAGCGTTACCGTGAGTTAAAAAGACAAAATAATGAAGTAATGCTAACTATAAAATGTGGCGCATTGTGCCGCATAATTGACCTTTTCTTGCTGGATAATTTAGTCAAACCTGCTGCATAATTTTGTTTTTTTCTGCTGAATAATTCCAGTGGACCTGCTTAAAGCTTTATGGTGGCAAAGATCTATTCTTTTTAAGATGTAATGTAACAGAGTTATCAGCTGGGATCTGGAATAGTGGAGACACTTAAAAAAATGTCTGCATTAGGTACAGTGTGATTACTTATTACTAAAAAGTACATTTTGTAGGAACTTGTTTTATCTCAATCACTGCATCATTTTCCAGCAGCCTACCTTAGAGTATGTAAATACTGTTTTAAAATAACAACTTACCTATTCACAGTGCTTTCTGCCACAGGCTGGGACTTTGTAGTACTATAAACAGGGCCATTGGAATTATGCGGCAGGAGAAAGCCAAATTATGCAGCATGGTTGACTAAATTCTGCAGCAAGCAAAGGCGAATTATGCGGCATATTTTGTGATAGCATTACTGCACTATTTTGCTATTTTTACACTTGCTAACATTGTCCTGGCCTTTATTGCCCCTCATAAGTACCACATTAACACCCACATATAGCAATAAGCAACAGAAAGGTGACCAGTCAACCTTTAGAAAGGGCCTTCCACTGTGAAGTAACATGTGTTGCAGCATTTTTTAATCTGCAAATTATGCAGCAGACGATGGATTATGTGGCAAATGCGCGAAAACCATAACTATGCGCAGTGAGTGCAGGGTAAGCGTGAAAGTGAAGGGTGAGAATGAGGAATGAGTTGTCAGAATGCAGGGTGAATTCCCAGTCACTTGAAGTTAATCAGCATGTTATTGGCGGGACACAGGGTTTCAGATATAAGTTAAACTATTGCTATTATGGCATTAATCAGGGAATCGAGGGTGAAGGAAATAAATAATGTGCTGATCCTGCAATAAACTTCCAGTCTTATGATTAGGGTTGCCAGCTCATTATTTTGATGTTGCAGACGGCACAAAAATAAACAGTCACCTAAAGCCCTATTTTCAGCACTTATCTGTGCCTACTTCGAAAAGCAAATATAAAGTACTTTTAAATGTGTTCTAGGGCTGCCTGAATGATTCATGACTGAAAATAAAAGGAACAGACAGAAAGTCACATTACAAATGAATACATTTTTATTCAAGACCCTATTTAGTGTCAAAGCAAGGTCTTTGCAGGCTCTTTAAACATACATGGCTGGCATTTTGTTCTATTGGCAACCCTTATTTGTATTCCTTTTCATAAAATGCATTTTCACACTACAGCAGTAAGTTTAAAATGCAAATGTAAGGAATAGGCAGAGTCGGGGCCCAGGGGGTACTGGAAAAAGAAAAAAACACTAAGCTTAGGTACCCAGTTTCCAAATGTATGCAAATGGTCTTTAAAGACCTGTGAAAAACTCGGCTGTGCTGGAGTCTTAAGACTCCAGACACTGCCCACTCGAGCCCCCAGCAGCACACTCACTGACCTCTGGCCCCACGGCACTCTGAGGCCTTCGGAGTAAATGAAGACAGCCTGGAAATACAGCAAATAAACATCGCTGCACTTCCAGGCGTCTTCATTTACATGTGCTGGCAGAGGCCTTTGCGCCCCCCTGGGAACCCATCCACGCCCCCCAGGGGGGAGCGCCCCACAGTTTGAATAACTGTGCCTTATGCCCTTGTAGCATAATTTCAGTTTTGGACCCGTTTAGTTTGAGAGAGGACTCGCTCATCCAGGCATGTATTTTCGTCAGGCATGAGTTAAGACTATCAGGACATTGGTCCAGTTGGGAAAGTGAGACGACGAGTTGAGTGTCGTCTGCGTAGCTCACTATTTTGATCCCGAACGGAGCAACCACATCCTCCAGAGGAGACATGTACACATTAAACAATGTGGGGCTCAAGGACGAGCCCTGCGGTACGCCGCACTGGAGGGGGATTAAGGCGGACCGTGATCTGCCTTCCCAGACTTGAAAGGTGCGATTGTTTAAAAACGATGTTAACCAGGCCAGGGCAGATCCCGAAACTCCCACATCAGATAGACGCTGAATTAAGACATGGTGGTTAACCGTGTCAAAGGCTGCACTTAGATCCAGGAGGATCACTGCCACTGAACCTCCGGAATCCAAAATGCACCTCGCCTCCTCGATGACTGAGAGGAGGGCAGTATCAGTGCCCTTGCCTGGACGGAAGCCTGTTTGAGAGCTCCTCAATAGCTCATTACACTCCAGAAAGTGGGAAAGCCGAAGGCTCACCATTCCCTCTGTGATCTTACTGAGTCCTGGGAGTAATAAGATCGGTATAAAATTAGCCATTTCCAACTGGTCGAAATGCGGTTTCTTCAAAAGGGCCTTCACAATGGCCCCCTTCCAGCTGAGCCGGACAATGCCCTGCGAGAGAGAAGCGTTGATTAGATCAGTTGCCGGAGTAGCAACGGTGGTGGAAATCCGTTTAAGAATCCGCATAGGGACCGGGTCACTAGGGGAACCGCTTTTCATAACGGCTAAACCTTTAAGGAATTCTTCCGCTGAGACTGGGTGGAAAAATTCGAGCTGAGGACCAGGGGCCGGAGGGCGGCAATCAGCATCTGCTGAACAGTCGGATTGAGGCAGAGTAATTAAAATGTCCTGAATTTTAGAGTTGAAATAATTAGCCAATTCATTACATATAGCTCCTGAAGTATCTGGAGCCAGGGGAGGATCAGGCACCTTCAGTAATTCTTGGACAATCTGGAAGGTTTCTCTGGTGGAGTTAGAGGAACTTCTAATCCTTTCATCAAAAAATACTGTCTTAGCATTTCGAAGGGCGACTTTATACGCTCTAATAGCTGCGCAATATGCTTCTTTATTGGACTTGTCCCAATCTTTCCTCCAGGTGCGCTCGAGCTTCTTACATCCTTTCCTTAGAACTCTAAGCTCGGGCGTATACCAGGGGGCAGAACCTACTCTTCCCTTCTTTTTCTCCATTCTTGTTTTAGGCAAAACTAGATCCAGTGAGCTAGTAAGCCAATTGTTGAAATTATTATCTGCTACCACGGGATCCGGATCATAAGGGGGAATGGATTGTTCGAGTTTTTGTGCCCAATTTTCAACAGAAAGCTTGGACCAGGCCCTCTCTAAGGTACGTATGCTGGGGATTTGCGTCGTTTCGACCCCAACTTGCCAGGAGAAGGGACCCAAAAAATGGTCAGACCAGGGAAGGGAGAGGGAGGGGCTAGCTTCAAATGACCGTATATTAGTAAACACCGGGTCGAGAAGGTGACCTTTGTCATGCGTGGCACCAGTATTAACTAGTCCCAACTCGTAAGATCTAAGGTCGAGCTGAAGGTCTGCCGCTGCTATGTCCTGGGGGTCGTTAAAGTGCAAATTGAAGTCTCCCAGTATAGTAAAATTGGGAGCAGAGGATGCCAAGACAGTCACTGTTTCCAGAAAAGAACTCACAAAGTGACTGGAAAAGCCCGGGGGGCGGTACACCAGCAGGCCTGCGAGGGAGACATTGGGAGATACTTGTAGGGAGAAGTAGCAGCTTTCGCAATCAGAAATGCCGCTCTCCTTCGCCCTGCAGATAAATTGATCTCTATACAGTATAGCCAAGCCGCCCCCTCTGCCAATGGGCCTGTTCTGATAATAAATCAGAAACCCCGGGGGGAGCGTACGTACAATATCAGCTTCAGAATTGGACGTTAACCATGTTTCCGTAAGGAACAAAATGTCTAGTTTGTGGTCTTGTAACATGAACTTAATCTCTAAAGAATGTTTAGGGAGGGACCTACAATTCAAGAGAGCCATGCGCAAATAAGTAGGAGCAGGAGGATCATGTTTTTTTTGCTGCACTATCGGACAGCAGAGACTGCAGAGTGTATATGCAGCTCCCGGCTTGTGCACGTTACGACAGGTCGAGTTCTTCGAAAGTCTGAGTGAGAGAAGATCCCTCCGTGAATAACAAATGCGACCATCTACAGAAACGGGCCTAGAAACTGGCCCTAGGCCCGGCCGGGCTCTGACGGGCACAGACGGACTTGCCTCTGGCGCGCCTCCGGTGCGCCATGGCGAGCCCGCTGCGCCCGCCCGCTGCGCGGACGGGAGAGGAGGTTCATTAAATAGGGCAAAGGGAATACGCCAGGAACACTAGCCCGCCAACCTGCGTCTCCTCACAATATGGCGCCCGTTCAACTGCGCCCGCGGATCACTCCCGCAGCCAGTCCGAGCCCTAATCGGCTCCTGGCAGAAGGGAAAAGCCCAGGAAGGCGACTTGAGTAAGTGGAAGAGCAATTAGCGCAATTTAAAAATAAAATAAAAGTTAATCCAGAAAACGGACCGTGAATTAAAAACATGACAGTAACAAGTTAAACACAATACAAATGAGCAGCAAGCTTGCCCTGCTCCCGGCTTTTCGCCTCAGGAGCTACTGACTCTAGGCAGGAGCGGTGGCAGAGGAGGCTCTCTAAATAGTCCCAGGCCTAACTCGCCAGGAACACTAGCCCGCCAACCTGCGTCTCCTCACAATATGGCGCCTGTTCAACTGCGCCCGCGGATCACTCCTGCAGCCAGTCCGAGCCCTAATCGGCTCTTGGCAGAAGGGAAAAGCCCAGGAAGGCGACTTGAGTAAGTGAAAGAGCAATTAGCGCAATTTTAAAATAAAATAAAAGTTAGTCCAGAAAACGGACCGTGAATTAAAAACACGACAGTAACAAGTTAAACACAATACAAATGAGCAGCAAGCTTTCCCTGCTCCCGGCTTTTCGCCTCAGGAGCTACTGACTCTAGGCAGGAGCGGTGGCAGAGGAGGATCTCTAAATAGTCCCAGGCCTAACTTGCCAGGAACACTAGCCCGCCAACCTGCGTCTCCTCACAATATGGTGCCCATTCAACTGCGCTCGCGGATCACTCCCGCAGCCAGTCTGAGCCCTAATCGGCTCCTGGCAGAAGGGAAAAGCCCAGGAAGGCGACTTGAGTAAGTGGAAGAGCAATTAGCGCAATTTAAAAATAAAATAAAGGTTAGTCCAGAAAATGGACCGTGAATTAAAAACACGACAGTAACAAGTTAAACACAATACAAATGAGCAGCAAGCTTTCCCTGCTCCCAGCTTTTCGCCTCAGAAGCTACTGACTCTAGGCAGGAGCGGTGGCAGAGGAGGCTCTCTAAATAGTCCCAGGCCTATCTCGCCAGGAACACTAGCCCGCCAACCTGCGTCTCCTCACAATATGGTGCCCGTTCAACTGCTCCCGCGGATCACTCCCGCAGCCAGTCCGAGCCCTAATCAGCTCCTGGCTGAAGGGAAAAGCCCAGGAAGGCGACTTGAGTAAGTGGAAGAGCAATTAGCGCAATTTAAAAAGAAAATAAAAGTTAGTCCAGAAAACGGACCGTGAATGAAAAACACGACAGTAACAAGTTAAACACAATACAAATGAGCAGCAAGCTTTCCCTGCTCCCGGCTTTTCGCCTCAGGAGCTACTGACTCTAGGATGAACTATAAAAATCCATAATTCCAATTCTTTCATAGTTTGTGAAGACTGTGCAGAGTTCGCAAACTATGGGAGGTGACCCAACATGGTTCCACAAGTTCCATTATTCCTTTAACTCTGCCTAGAATCCTTGAGCTATGGTAGTGGATCCAACACAGGCCAAGAGTTTCATAGTTCCTGAACTCTCTACTGGGTCTTCAGAATTTGGATTTGGAATGCCTGGGACTGTGCTATTTCAGCTTGTGTGGCAGAGTCCTGCATCTTAAAAAGGTGGTTGCAAGAATTATTTTTCCTCTGCTGTCATCCATTCAGAGCCTTCACACCCAGGAAAATGGTTTCATGGTTGCTGAACTGGAATGGATGATGTGTCAAAAATATTTCTTTGTTCAATCAATTGTGCTTATTTTTTACCTAAAATATCTGGGGCCATATTACAGAAGGTTCCACAGTAACTTGTGCAGCCCCTCTGTAATACTGATAGCATTGGTGCACATGTAGCACCAGCACTATCATGAGAGGGCACTCACTCTTTAGCATAGGGGTGTGGCCCCATGGAAATTAAAGAATGAATTTGTCTCTGCACCCACGTTGTATTACAGACATGGGCGCAGAGGCAAATATGCTCTTAGGAGGCGCATTGAAAGTGTGCCACAAAAAGGTGGCACACTTTCAATGTGCCTCAGGGCATCCCACTCTAGGGTTGAAGGGGGTTACTATGGACCCTCCCAGACACCCCACTGCAAACAGGTGTAGTCACTCACTGTCCCTGCCTACAAGGGGATCTCTAATCCCTCTTCAAAGTGCAGGTGGGTTGCCGCCTCCACAGAGAAACACAGAGTGGCATTGAAGCAGCTGCTTCATATTTCGCTTGAAAGCGCTGCCCCAGAGCAGAGGTTTCCCCCTAAATTTTTGCCTTCTGAAATCCTGTTTTTGCTGACTTTATTTTTGCTGGTCTTAGGACTCTGTTCACTTTATCACTGCTAACCAGTGCCAAAGTATTTATGCTCTCTGCTTAAAACATGATAACTCTGGCTTATCCTCAATTACTATATTTCATTTAGTTATAAGTCCCTAGTAAAGTGGCATTCAATCTACCCAGGAACTGTAATTTAAATTCTATTAGTGGGCCTGCAGCACTACACAAATGTAATTCCTAGATACCTATAAGACTTCACTAATTCAGTCACTGTTCCACTTACTTTCCATTCTTGTAGTCTTGGTTTAAATCTGCCTATCAACATGATTTTGGTTTTCTTCATATTCATTTGTAAGTGGTTTAAACTAATATAATTATTGAAGGATATTATTAGCCATTGTAAACCTATTTCCGTATGGCTTAGTAATATGGTATCGTCGGCATATTCTTAATATTTTGTTACAACCTGAGAAATTTGGAGAATGAGCATTAACATTTTGCAGACGAAGAGGTAGATCAGCCATAAAAAGGTTAAAAAGACATGGTGCTAATAAGCCGCCTTGATTAAATCTGCCAGATGTTTTAAAAAGCTGGATCATGCAGCTGCCATCCCCTGATTTCACCTGGACCCAAGTGTTTGTATATAGGAGTAGTATCATATAAATTGTAATTTTTGCAGCACTCCCCATGCTGCCATCTTTAACCATAGCAATTTACGGGGGCCAGTATCGAAAGCAGCTTTCAAGTTGACAAAACAAAAGTATAGCTTCTTTTTATGTATTTCTCTCTACCCCATCAGTGTTAGGGACAGTAGATTTGTGATTGTTGACTGTCCTCTCCAGAATCCTGATTGATACATTGGTATTATGTTTTTGATGCAGCCCATTCTTCAAGGTCCTTACATAGGCATAATGCAAAGACCTACACCATTGGAATGTTTTTTTGTGTTTGTTTTTCAGGGTGTGCCCCATACAGACCTGAGACAAAAATGTCCCAGATAGAGTCCGAGACATTGGCACTATTTGCCCCCCTGCAGCCATTCTCTAGGTCATTAGTAGTTCCTCAAAAGGCATTAATATTGTTTCGTTTGCAAGCATATTGTACTTTCAACCATAATTCCTTGTGGAAAGCCCTTTTAGCCTTCCAGATCCCCTCTTCGTATGTTTTTCTCAAACATTTCAATGAATGCTTTCTGCCACGACAGGAGTTTTGATTTGATTGATTATATAATGCCCTTGCTAATTTGTTGAGAGCCTTCTTTTGAAAATAGAGCTTATGCGAGTACCACCTGTTATAGGTTGATTTAATGGGGTTTCCACCAACAGAGGCTTTAGCTGGAAATTTTCTTATTAAGGAGGAGCAAAAATAAGGCAAAATATCTGCCACTGATTTTCCATTTGGAAATTCACAATGGGCATAGTCTATTTGATTCTCTGCAAATTTAACTATTTCCAGCCGTTTTATTGATTGCCATATCAGCCTTTTCAAATTAAAAGCAGTCAGCATTTGTTGTAAATTATTTGACTTTGACTGATAACGAGCTGCTAGCACCAGTGTTATTTTTTGAGGATTATGATCACTTTCCAGTCTTGGGACAACTTTACATTTCTACCCATTTCAGATACCTAGTCATTTGAAATGATAAGTAGAATGATACTTAGAATTTTTGTAAGTTGGCACATTTTTTGAATTATGTAATGGGTATTTGTGCAATAATATTGGATGCAATTTTTGCAATTGAGCACTGCTCGATAGTTAATTAGGCTGGTTGCTGGATATTGATGAGTTAGAGTTTAAATTTTTCCCTGAAGATAGTTATCTTGGTTGTTTTGATCGACTTCTTTGTACTCAGCTATATAGTCCGTAAAATAATTGACATTTGTAGATGAATTTCGATGCATAAAAGCCATGGCAATTGAAGATCAATTTCTTGAGGCTTGATATCTAATTTTAGTGTGATAACAATTGAAAGCCCACCTATTGCTTGACCAAATGAAGAGGAGCGTGTTGCAGGAATGTAATATTATTGATAGCTAATCATGGCAATGGGGTCAACTTTCCAAGCTTCCTGGAACATTACAATTTTAAAGTTCTGTAAAAAGACTGTTGCATTTCAATCTTCCAGTAATCGCGTAAGGCCATGTACATTCAAGAAACAAATATCTGTAGTCCTTTGAGGTCTGGCTGAACTTTTTAGCCATCAGTCAATATATTCTAGTTTTCCCTTTGTAACAATTGAGGGTAACCAGGCCCAATCATCCATTAGGGACAGGTTTTTAGGAATTTGTTCACAGATATTTGTGCCTGAATGTGAACTTGTAATTGCAATATCTTAAGACAATTCTGGGTTAAACAGCGGACCGATTTCTCCTGTTAGGACATTAGCTTTATTTTCAAGATCCCTGGTTGTCATTAGACTTGGATGATCACTTGTCTTCGTAATAGACCTAGGAATCAATAGGTAGGGGTAGTTTGCAACATTACATTTCCTAATTATTATCCTCCACTCTGAAAAATATGAGCTGTTTTCTATAATTTTATTGACAATAACTTTACTGCGCCATTTGGTACAAGTCATTTCTCGTGGAAAAACTGTAAAGTTGTTTATAAAACGAACAGAGTCTAAGGCATCTGTTGTTATGTGTGCAAGCACTGGTATTGAGGCTATTAGTTTTAATATGTTGCCACAATTAAGGATGTCATGCAAACCCCCTGATTTGTAATCATGATATTTCTGTTAAGGCAGTTAGGACTAGGGGCCGGATGTAGGTAGCCCTTTACCGGTCGGTACCGGCCGAAAATCGTTTTTTTCGGCCGTTACCGACCGGTATTTAGCATTTGGGATGTAGGAGACCGAAAATCAGCCAAATCGGTAAATTTACCGAATCGGTAAAGTTACCGTATCGGTAAAATACCGAATTGGTAATATTACCGAATCGGTAAATTTACCGAAACCCAACGGTTTGCGATTCGGTAAATTTACCGAATCGGTAAATTTACCGATTCGGTAAAGTTACCGAATCGGTAAAATACCGAATCGGTAAATAAGAGGTGGTAAAAATGAAGTTTGAGATGTAGGGAAGCTCTTAAATACCGAATTTGCCTGAAATTCGGTATTTAAGAGTCGGTATTTACCATGGTTTGAAATCAGGTGGTAACCAGGTGCAACCCATAAAAATGGACCCAAAATGCAATTCTTCTTGCACAATGGCGGCATTTTATGTCATTGCAAGACGGCTACGGCTACAGGCGGAAGCAGAGAGGGAATGGCAGAGAGAGTAGCAGGTCCACAGACAGAGGATCACCCTGTTCATGCTCACAGAGGCAGAAATACTCCAGAGGTACAGGTTGGCCCCAGACACCATCACGGAACTCATCAGGGACCTACACCCACTGTTGGAGCATACTACCCCAAGGACACACGCTATTCCACCCCACGTGCAGGTGCTGTGCAGCCTACACCTGCTTGCGTCTGGGAGCTACCAGAGTGTGGTTGCTGCGGTAGGTGGGGTGACCCAGAGCAGCCTGTCAAGGTTTTTCCACAAATTCCTTGACGCCATGTTACAGAGGATGGAGCATTACATATCTTTTCCTGCAACCCATGCTGAACTGGTCCAAACAAAATCTGACTTTTATCAGATGGCACGATTCCCTAATATAATTGGCTGCATTGATGGCACGCACATTCCCATTTGTCCCCCTGCTGCCACAGAATATATATACAGGAATAGGAAGTCCACCCACACCATCAATGTGCAGATGATTTGCAATGCAAAGTGCGCCATCACTGACCTTGTTGCAAAATTCCCTGGGAGTACACACGACTCCTATATATTTCAAAACAGCGGCATCTATGCACGGCTGACTGCAGGGGAATTTGGAGAAGGATAACTCTTAGGTGAGACACAGTGTGCGACCCCCATAACACCTATTGCAGTAAGAAGTACAAGTATGCATGTCAGTAATGTATTTCCATTTCATTTTAGGCGACAGTGCATATGCCTTCCGCTCCTTCATACTCACCCCTTACCTCAACCCCTCAACACCCAGCCAAAGGAGATACAACCGGGCCCACAAGAGCACAAGGAATGTCGTGGAGCGGGCTTTTGGTATCTGTAAAAGCAGGTTCAGATGCTTTCACAAGAGCGGAGGTGCAAGGCAGTATACCCCCATCTTCAATAACAAAAGAGAGAGTGAGGGAAAATTTACACTTATTTATGTGAGTTGGGAACTCCTGGTCCCCGGAATTAGTTACAAAAAACAATGGAGGAGTATCCACTCAGAAACAGAGAAAAAAAGGTTCTCTGGACATGGGCTTATGTGCTCGATTCAGCACAGTGTGCCCCAACCTGTTTAAGGATAATGCATATCCTTATAGAAGACCCCTCACTCACCAACCTGGTTGGTGACATGCTTCATCATCGGGGTCCCACCCCATAAGCAGAGTGCCTACAGGGTGTGCTGCGACACCTGACTACAGTGGAGCTGGTTAGTTTTTCTTTTATGTGTTCAGGGCGATCAAACAAGTGAATTTAAAAAGGGCCAAAACTACTCACTGCAAGTATTTATTCTTGAGTGCTTGAACCCTAGTTTAAAAAAAATGTGTAACACCTATGCCTGATTAGGTAGACTTTGGTGTTAAAAGTAGTGTTTGATAAAAATAGCCAAGTGTGCTATGTGAAATGTGATAAATGCTATTGATTAAAAAGGTCTACATGTTTCAACCATTGTATATATTCATTGGTTTTCGTCAGGACCGTGATGTGAACTGGGTGGTCCACACACGCTAAGGTGCGTCCTGCCCTAGTCCAAGTTGGAGTGCACAAATTGTGAACTCGTGTAAAAATTAGTGCATTTTCTTTATTCAAAGAAAAACCTGTAAAGAAACAGGAAAACAAAAAACAGGGAGTGGTCACATACAGGGGTTGACGAAACATATGTACTACATTTAACGTATATAGCCATTCTTTTCCCCATTTGAGTCAGTAGATGGGGTCGTGCCCATGTTTAAAACAGTGGAATCCATCTATTGCTCAACAGTACTACAGTGTTTTTACCGGACTGTGACTGATAGTTATTCGAACAGTGCCAAAGAAGTGGTGTCGACCTAGTTTTGGCATCTGGAAATAGCTAGTGAAAAGTAAGGGCGGCATACTATGAGTGAGTGATCATACTGGTGTTGCGAAGTGGACGGCTGCCGAGAGTTGTGAGCAGTCGTGACGTCGCTAATGTGAATTGCGACTGATACATTGCTTTTTGCTTACGCTTCCTTGCGGTGCTGCCGCTTCATGGGCACCAGCGCCTCCAAGACGGCAAGAGTCCGTCTCCTGAAAGTCGATAGACAACAAAAAGAGAGAGATGCCCGGTTTTAGTTTCCTGGCTGTATTTAGCATTTGGTATCGCCAGCGGGCTCATGTGCGAAAAACGGGAGGAAAAATTGTTTCCTCATTCAGATCGGCCACACGTTACTTACTTGCAGCTTCTGATCATCAGACGGTAAACCTACTTGGTTCCGGCTGGCGGTGCCCCGAGGAGTGACCGGGATGTCTGTGGATGCCGGTAAAGTAAAACTCGAAGCGTTTCCTGGTTGGGCGTGGCCTCATCACGTGGTGTGGTCACGTGGGTCGCAATAGACCAATCGGGTTCTCGAAGGAGGTGGAGCCCCCGGATGATGCCACTTGTGGGACACCCCCGCGCCGCACGGCCGCCAGCTGCTGCGTGTGCCCCCCTGCTGTGCCCCCTGACTCGCTGCCAGCCGCGCTGCCGGCTGACCCTGCCGGCGTTGCTCTGCTCTGTTTTTGACCGTCATTTGTGCTTGTTTTTTCCCTCGCTGTTTTGCCCGGATTCTGTGCTGTCTTGACCGTCATTTGTGCTTGTTTTTTCCCTCGCTGTTTTTGCCCGGATTTAGTGTTGTTGTGACCAACATTTGTGCTTGTTTTTCCTTCCCTCGCTGTCTCGGCCCGTATCAGTGTTGTTTTTGACCACCAGCTGTGCTTGTCTCCCTTGTAGTCGCTGCCCGCTCTCCCCCGTGTTTCCCGCCTTCCTCGCCGACCCCGCCCCTTTTTTCATTCTGTTCCCTCCCCGCTCCCGCCTCCCAGCTGCTCCGCCCACCCGCGCACTTGGCCTTAAAAGGCGACCGTGCGACACAGGTGAGTGTGACCCACTTGTGGGACACCCCCGCGCCGCACGGCCGCCAGCTGCTGCGTGTGCCCCCCTGCTGTGCCCCCTGACTCGCTGCCAGCCGCGCTGCCGGCTGACCCTGCCGGCGTTGCTCTGCTCTGTTTTTGACCGTCATTTGTGCTTGTTTTTTCCCTCGCTGTTTTGCCCGGATTCTGTGCTGTCTTGACCGTCATTTGTGCTTGTTTTTTCCCTCGCTGGTTTTGCCCGGATTTAGTGTTGTTGTGACCAACATTTGTGCTTGTTTTTCCTTCCCTCGCTGTCTCGGCCCGTATCAGTGTTGTTTTTGACCACCAGCTGTGCTTGTCTCCCTCGTAGTCGCTGCCCGCTCTCCCCCCGTGTTTCCCGCCTTCCTCGCCGACCCCGCCCCTTTTTTCATTCTGTTCCCTCCCCGCTCCCGCCTCCCAGCTGCTCCGCCCACCCGCGCACTTTGCCTTAAATCGCGAACGTGCGAACGCGCAGCGGTGACGCGCAGTGGGCGCGCCGATTGTGCGCCGAAGGCGCGCCAAAGGTAAGCCCGTCTGCGCCCGTCCGCGCCTGGACCGCGCCCAGTGCCAGGAACCCTGGCCCCCACCGACGAACGCCGACCCGACGGACCTACAACTCCGCCGATCTCATCGCACTCAACACCGGCCGCATCCCAGGATGTCATCAAGCCGCCCCGAAGCACACCCACGGACCCTTCAGCTGCCACGCCTGCAAGTTCACCTGCATCCGGACTCACCCTGCACCAGCACTTGCCAAGCCGAACATCAGCAGCAACCACCTCAAGTGCATCCTGCTCAACACCCGCTCCGTCCACAGACATGCCGTAGAACTCTGGAACCTCCTCGACACCACCGCCCCCGACGTTGCCTTCCTCACCGAGACCTGGATGAACGCCTCCTCAGCCCCAGACATCGCCATCGCCATCCCAGAGGGCTACAAGATCATCCGGAGGGACCGCACCGCCAACCTGACGGGAGGAGGCATTGCCATCATTCACAGAGACACCATCCGCATCACGACCAACACCGACGACACCCTAACCACCGCTGAACACCTGCACTTCCAGATCCACACCAACCCGCAGACCACCCTCAGAGGCACCCTGATCTACCGACCCCCGGGTCCACGCACACGATTCAGCGAGGACATCGCCGACTTCGTCAGCCCGCATGCCCTCCCCTCCGCCGACTACATCCTCCTGGGGGACCTCAACTTCCACATGGAGAACAACAGCGACCGCAACACCATCAGCCTGCTCGACAACCTCGCCAACCTCGGACTCAAGCAACTGGTGACCACCCCCACCCACCTCGCCGGACACACACTCGACGCCGTCTTCTCATCCAGCAAAGACGTCACCTTCAGCCACGCAACAGGACTCCACTGGACGGACCACAGCTGCGTCCACTTCAGCTTCAAAAGAACGACGATCCACCACCACCAGCAACAGGTTGCCCGAAGAAGCTGGAACAAGATCACAGCCGACCAGCTCACCGCTTCCTTGAGCCAGCACCCCCCCGCCAGCTCAGCGAACCCCAGCCAGGCCGCCGACAACCTCACGAAGTGGATCAACAACTGCGCGGACGAACTCGCCCCTCTGAGAACCCCGCCCAGAAGACCCTGCAGCAGAAAAACACCATGGTTCACCGAAGAACTCAAGAGCTCCAAGAAGAACTGTCGAGCCCTCGAGAAAGTCTGGAGAAGGGAACAAACGACGGACAACATGACCACCCTCAAGCTCGCCACCCGGAAACACCACCAACTGATCCGCGCCACCAAGAAAAATACATACAAGGACCGGCTGGACAACAACGCACACAACTGCAAGGAACTCTTCAACATCGTGAAAGAGCTCTCCAACCCCAACGCCGGAAACAATGACATCACCCCGTCGCAAGACCTCTGCAACTCCCTCGCATCCTACTTCCACAACAAGATCGCGGACATACACAACAGCTTCAGCAACCAACCAACGCAAGCCACAACCGCAACAACGCCACCCACCACCACCCTCCGCACCTGGACTCCGATCAGCACCGAAGACACCATCCGCACAATGAACTCCATCCATTCCGGATCTCCGACTGACCCCTGCCCTCACCACGTCTTCAACAAGGCCGATGCTGTCATCGCACCCCACCTGCGGGACATCATCAACACCTCCTTCGACACCGCCACCTTCCCTGAGAGCTGGAAGCACGCCGAACTCAGCGCTCTTCTCAAGAAACCCACAGCAGACCCCACCGACCTCAAGAACTACCGTCCCATCTCGCTCCTCCCGTTCCCAACCAAAGTCATCGAGAAGACCGTCAACAAACAGCTGGCCGCCTTCCTCGAGACGAACGGATCCCTCGACCCCTCACAGTCTGGCTTCCGAGCGAACCACAGCACCGAGACCGCCCTCATCGCTGCCACCGATGACATACGAACTCTGATGGACAACGGAGAAACAGCGGCCCTCATCCTCCTGGACCTCTCCGCGGCTTTCGACACTTTCTGCCACCGCACCCTAGTACAGCGCCTCGGCAACATCAGAATACAGGACAAGGCACTGGAATGGATCACCTCCTTCCTCGACGGAAGAACACAGAGAGTCCGCCTACCACCGTACAAGTCAGAGGCCACCAAAGTCATCTGCGGCGTCCCTCAAGGATCCTCACTGAGCCCCACCCTCTTCAACGTCTACATGAGCCCCCTCGCGGCCATCGCACGCCAACACAACCTCAACATAATCTCCTACGCCGACGACACCCAGCTGATCCTCTCCCTGACCAACGACCCCGCCACCGCCAGAGCCAACCTGCACGAAGGGATGAGAGAGGTAGCCGAATGGATGTCGACCAGCCGCCTGAAACTGAACTCGGACAAGACGGAGGTCCTCATCCTGGGCTCCTCGCCCTCCGCCTGGGATGACTCCTGGTGGCCCCCCGCCCTGGGCACCGCACCCAAACCGACGGACCACGCACGCAACCTGGGCTTCATCCTGGACTCCTCCCTCTCCATGACCAGACAAGTCAACGCCGTCTCCTCATCTTGCTTCAACATCCTGCGCATGCTACGCAAGATCTTCCGGTGGATCCCCACCGAGACGAGGAAGACGGTCACCCAGGCACTCGTCACCAGCCGACTGGACTACGGCAACGCCCTCTACGCCGGAACCACCGCCAAGCTCCAGAAGAGACTCCAGCGGATCCAGAACGCCTCGGCCAGACTCATCCTCGACATCCCCCGACGCAGCCACATCTCCGGACACCTGAGAGATCTGCACTGGCTCCCGGTCAACAAGAGAATCACCTTCCGTCTCCTCACCCACGCACACAAAGCCCTACACAACCAAGGCCCGAGCTACCTCAACAACCGGATCAACTTCTACACCCCCAAACGCCTCCTCAGATCAACCAGCCACGCCCTCGCCGCCGTCCCCCGCGTCCGAAGAGCGACAACAGGAGGAAGGTCCTTCTCCTACCTGGCCGCCAAGACCTGGAACTCACTCCCAACCGACCTGCGCCTGACCCAAGACCACCTCTCCTTCAGGAAGAAGCTCAAGACCTGGCTGTTCGAGCAGTAACGGCACCCCCCCCCAAACCAGCGCCTTGAGACCCTACGGGTGAGTAGTGCGCTCTATAAATGACCTGATTGATTGATTGATTGATAGTTATAGGAAACGAAGAAAAATGTTTTGTTTACGTTCCCATGGAGAGTATGGATGTAGTATATCCATTAGGTTCACAAAGGATATAAACATTGAGGCATTATAAAGGGAATTGGGAATTTAAAAGAATTGGGAATTTTAAGAAGAACAGAGGGCAGAATCAAGATTTATAATCAACCGGATTGGTTGCGCAATTTCTTGCTGATTTATACAATGTTTAAGGATACTCCTTGGTACTACTTGTAATTGAGGACAGGTTTTCATGTCATTACACTGTTCCATGGGATATTATCGTTCAAGCCTGACTTGTGGGAGGACAATCTATAGACCCATCTTTGTTCTTTTTCAAACCGCAAGGAAGCGTAAGCAAAAAGCAATGTATCAGTCGCAATTCACATTAGCGACGTCACGACTGCTCACAACTCTCGGCAGCCGTCCACTTCGCAACACCAGTATGATCACTCACTCATAGTACGCCGCCCTTACTTTTCACTAGCTATTTCCAGATGCCAAAACTAGGTCGACACCACTTCTTTGGCACTGTTCGAATAACTATCAGTCACAGTCCGGTAAAAACACTGTAGTACTGTTGCGCAATAGATGGATTCCACTGTTTTAAACATGGGCACGACCCCATCTACTGACTCAAATGGGGAAAAGAATGGCTATATACGTTAAATGTAGTACATATGTTTCGTCAACCCCTGTATGTGACCCCTCCCTGTTTTTTGTTTTCCTGTTTCTTTACAGGTTTTTCTTTGCATAAAGAAAATGCACTAATTTTTCCACGAGTTCACAATTTGTGCACTCCAACTTGGACTAGGGCAGGACGCACCTTAGCGTGTGTGGACCACCCAGTTCAATATCACGGTCCTGACGAAAACCAATGAATATATACAATGGTTGAAACATGTAGACCTTTTTAATCAATAGCATTTATTACATTTTACATAGCACACTTGGCTATTTTTATCAAACACTACTTTTAACACCAAAGTCTACCTAATCAGGCGTAGGTGTTACACATTTTTTTTAAACTAGGGTTCAAGCACTCGGCAGCCGTCCACTTCGCAACACCAGTATGATCACTCACTCATAGTACGCCACCCTTACTTTTCACTAGCTATTTCCAGATGCCAAAACTAGGTCGACACCACTTCTTTGGCACTGTTCGAATAACTATCAGTCACAGTCCGGTAAAAACACTGTAGTACTGTTGCGCAATAGATGGATTCCACTGTTTTAAACATGGCAACGACCCCATCTACTGACTCAAATGGGGAAAAGAATGGCTATATACGTTAAATGTAGTACATATGTTTCGTCAACCCCTGTATGTGACCACTCCCTGTTTTTTGTTTTCCTGTTTCTTTACAGGTTTTTCTTTGAATAAAGAAAATGCACTAATTTTTACACGAGTTCACAATTTGTGCACTCCAACTTGGACTAGGGCAGGACGCACCTTAGCGTGTGTGGACCACCCAGTTCAATATCACGGTCCTGACGAAAACCAATGAATATATACAATGGTTGAAACATGTAGACCTTTTTAATCAATAGCATTTATCACATTTCACATAGCACACTTGGCTTTTTTTATCAAACACTACTTTTAACACCAAAGTCTACCTAATCAGGCATAGGTGTTACACATTTTTTTTAAACTAGGGTTCAAGCACTCAAGAATAAATACTTGCAGTGAGTAGTTTTGGCCCTTTTTAAATTCACTTGTTTGATCGCCCTGAACACATAAAAGAAAAACTAACCAGCTCCACTGTAGGCAGGTGTCGCAGCACACCCTATAGGCACTCGGCTTATGGGGTGGGACCCCGATGATGAAGCATGTCACCAACCAGGTTGGTGAGTGAGGGGTCTTCTATAAGGATATGCATTATCCTTAAACAGGTTGGGGCACACTGTGCTGAATCGAGCACATAAGCCCATGTCCAGAGAACCTTTTTTTCTCTGTTTCTGAGTGGATACTCCTCCATTGTTTTTAGTATACCCCCATCACCTGCTGTAAGATCATTGCTGCCTGTGCTATGTTGCACAATCTTGCTGTGAAGAGGGGTACTGAGGTTGAGTTGTCAGACTATGAGTATCATGACGACGACATTGCTGTGCCTAAACCACAACCTGCTGGAGTGTCAACACCAAGTGATGGCAGATACAGACGTGAGGAAATAACACACAACTATTTCTGAGTAAGTGATGGGACTGAGACCTGTATTGAAAGCACGAAAATTTGTTTTATTTTGTATATTTCTAGGTATGGTAAAGAACAAAAGTGCAACAGTAAGCATTTCACTGCAATGCTCACAGTGAGCAAACACACACAGACAGGTGTTGAATGCTCCCACCGTAGTTGTATATTGTCACTAGGCAGGTTTTAAAGGCACAAATGTGCAACACAAACTTCCTAAATTCAAAAATGTATGTCCAATTGCAGTGGCCCATACTATTAAGTGTTCATTTGCGGCCACGCTTTGCACTCCCAGATGTATGTGGCTCACTCTGTTCACTGGGCGTTTGGCCTGTAGCCTCACCCTGTCACCTGCTGCTCCTCCTTGTCTCTACAGCAAGGGGGCTTGCCATGCTGCTCCTACTGGTGCTACCTTCACTCTCCGGCACGTCAATAGCAGCAGTTTGTGCAGTGTGAGCATTAAGTAGAGCCTCTAGCGCACCGGTCATTCCGGCTATGCCCCTTGTCAGGTGATTGCTGTTGTTAGTCAGGACTTCCTGACTGTTCATGCTACGTCTGCATAGCAGGGATGTGGCTGTTGCCAGGCGGTGAATAGCTTTCTCAGTTCTCTCTGCACATTGCTTCTCCCTGCGCCGTGATGTTATTTCGGAGTCCAGTTTTGTGCACAGTTGCTGCATGGATTGGGTCATGTCATGTATCTCTGTAGCCATGCTCTTGTGAACTTCCACCAGTTCCCTGATGCCCTTACCAATTTCCTGCATGTTGATGTTGAGGTTGCGCATTTGTCTTTGACAGGACATGATGCCCTTGCCCTGCATCCTCTGAATCCTGACCTTGGATCCCTCCAGGCCTTGGAAGACACTGGACCCCTCCCCACGTGCACCTACACTCCTTCCTTGTACTGTGCGGCGTCTAGTGGAACTAGGTACAGGCTCTGCGCTGGGCTGCAGTGTGGCAGAGATGTCAGCTCCAGGCAAGTCATGTGACTCTTCACCCACCATTTCACCAGCAGCTGTCTCCATTTCCATCAGTGGGGAAACGACATGCCTCCTGCTAGGGTGTGCAGTAGGTGTTTCTATTTCCAGTGATGCTGGCATTTCTGGTGACGAAACCAATAGTGGTGACTGTGAAGTTCTTGGGGATGCCTGCATTTCTTCACTGATGTCATGTTCTTGGGAAGGTGGCTGCCCACTTGGAACACCTGTGTCCTGTGATGCACTGGGACCTGGCTCATGACTTTCATCCCTCTCGGGTGCCGTGCCCTCTGCCTCCTGTGACTGCCTTCTTGATGTGTGACCTGTGGACATATGAGCACATATCAGCTAGGTGCAAATGTCTCACAGACACTACAATACAACTTATGCAATTGCACTTATTACATGCTGCCTGCCCTTCATTATGTCTGCAATCATTTGCCTAACTTGGTGGTTACAGTGCTGTGTGACATGCTCTTTCATGAACTGACTACATGTACCATGATGCATTGCTACTGTTTTGCACAGACACACTGGGACTGGGGTAACTTAGCTTCAAGGGGTGAGGGATGGATGAGGGTATGAGGGGGATTGCTGTGCATGCATCTTACCTTTTCTTTTTGCAGCTTTCGCCGAGCTGTCCACTTCTCCCAGTCCATGGACGCTTTCTGGCTCAAAGGTTGTGGCTACCATCTCCTCCAGGTCAGTGAGGGGGGTGCTGTGTTCTTTCCTCCACCTGTTTGCGAGGCCTGTTTGTGGTGGTCAGCAATTTATTTTTTGGTGCGGCTCCTTAGGTCATAAAACCTCTTTTTTAAATCTTCAATGACTCTGGTGGTCACTCCCACTGCATTGACTTTCTCAAGGATTTCAAGCCAAAGCTTCCTTTTTGCTGATTCAGGCACAGAAAGGGACAGCCTTCCGAAAAGTCTGGGGTGCACCTTTACCCCCTCCTTCACAAGGACCTGGAGCTCTATGCTGCTGAATTTGAGCTTTCTTTTTCTTTCTGTCTGCTCTGTGTCCTTGCTGCTTGCCAAATTTGATTTTAAAAGTGCACAAACTCTGTCTGCTGCTGCTCCCAGTCTCTCTGCTCCAACTGCCTCTCCAGAACCTTCTAATTAGTTGCAGCTGCCTGTGAAGCCGCTTCCTGGTAGGAAGGGGGAGGGTGGTTGCACCTGATTGGCTGTTGTGTTAAGTCTCACTTTTGCTTGCTGTCCAATTCGGTATTTACTGAAAGTCTGATACCGAATTTTACCGAATCTGTAAAAAATACCGATTTTTCACCTACATCTCATTTACCGATTTTTAAATACCGAATCGGTAAAATTCGGTATTTAAGAATCGGTAAATGACATTTACCTACATCTGGCCCTAGGTGTCATACTTTGCGTCACCAGATGCATGAGACGATATCCAGTTGAAGTAGATACATGGAATGTACTTTGATTTTCTGCACTGTCTTTTTGAACCGCTGGTGGAGAATTGTACATCACCTTCAGATTTATTAATGAATTTTCTTGTTGCTTTGAAGTTATATTTTGCCTAGCCTCCTTCCATTGCGGCAAGAGTTCTACATTATCTTTGTTGTCTTGTTATTGTCCATGCTCATTTTCCGGGTTGGGAAGTTGATTTATCGGGGTATCTGCACTGTGGTCTTCATGTACTTCTGTTTAGTCCACTGGGGCAATTTGCTGAATACCTTTGGTTGACACCAACTCCATCACACTTGATTTTACTTGTCAGGTTTCCAATGGAATTGCTTTAGAGATTGGGTAGTAATCCTCTGGTCTCTCAGCCTTACCTATCTTGGGGGATTTTTTTTATTTTGTTAGGTGCCGTTCCTAGCCTTTTCCTTGGTCTTTGGGTAGCCCATTTGTTTTAAAGGAGGTAGATTTGTAATATTTATTACTTGATTATCTTCCCTATCGTGCACTCATGTTATTTGCATATCTTCATTCTCATTTATTTTCTTGGTCCCTTTGGGGGCCGGTATTTTACGTGATGTTCCTTGTCCTGCTACAGGAAGTTTATTGCTTAACACTTTCAGGACAGGTTGGGTTATTGGTGTGTTGTTATTCATGACACACTTGGCAGGCATTATTTATAAGCCCCGGATACCCTTTTCTGGCAATACAGTTTTCATCATTTTGGATATGTTGGATTTGAGTCTTGAATTGTTCCGCTTCCTGGTACATACATTGAACAAAACCTACTAGATCAGCAGGCTTGGTATGTTGCTGTGAAGGCATAATTTTAATTTCACCTACAAGGGCCCTAACTAAGCTCGGGAGATTTTAAATTTTATCTGTAATATGTACACAGGTACAAGTGATCATTTGGTTGTCTCTGTATGATTGGGCCCTTATAACTAAGGTTGTTAAATTGAGTTGCCTAGAGTCTATACCAGAGACAAAAGGAGCAAGTGTATTGAGCAGCCCCACTTGAATATTTAGTTTATCAAAATGATAATTTAGAGCTGTGGTTACTGCATCCATGGTATTAAGCATATTCCTTGGTACAACAAAAGGAGGAGTATCCCCTACTGAGATTTCAAAAAAATCTCACTTGAGGGCGTACTTTCTGGCAAAAAAGGAAAAATTCAACCTTTTGTTTAAAACCCCTCACTCACCCACCAAGTGGTGACATGCTTCATCATCGGGGTCCACCCTGGTGACCTAGCGTCACCAGGATGTGCTTCAACACCTGTACTACAGTGGAGCGGGTTGTGACTGTAGGTGCAAAAAAATGTTTAAAATTGTCCTGGTTTAACTCAAAATATAATTTTTATTTTAGAGCAACTGAACAATGTTTAAAAAATGAAGGCGAGACCCTGGTAGGTGAGTTACGACCAGAGAGTCTCTATATGTGTTGATGTGAATTGGTCGACATGTTTCTACCAATAGGGCGGTAGCCCGGTATTCATCAGGACCAAAATCAGGTGGACGGAAGTTCTGCGCCCCCTAAAAGGCGCACCCTATCCAGTGCCCCTGAGTACCTTGTGGCAAAAATGGCCAACGGTATATGAGCTCAATCAAATCGATGAGCTGAAAAATGTGAATAAAAGGAGACTTATTATTAGGCTCTAGCGTGCTTCAACGGGCAGGGGGTAGGTTCTTCACGCCGTGAGAACATATTAGTTAACGGGCGGAGGGAAAGGCCATTCACCTACTGCTACCGGCCTCTGCTCGGCTAGTCGAGCAGAGGCCGGTAGCAGTAGGTGTTCAGATTTTTTTGAAATCTCAGTAGGGGATACTCCTCCTTTTGTTGTACCAAGTTCCTTTCAGGGGAAAAGGAGAAATCTCATTTTCACACTCAGTGAAAAAATATCCCTTGCTCTCTTTTTTGCTTTCTAATTAAGCATATTCCCTCATATACCAGTTTGAGCATGAGGTGGGTCAATACAAGATTTGGCTTCCTCATAGGTGTTTTCATCACATTTTGCTAGAAGAGAGAGATTGGCTGACTTACGAAAATTATTCATAAAGTCCGAATTCCCTTCAGTACAACGACCATGTACCAAGGGGGTGCTATCGAAAATAATTTACTCAGGAGTACGAATCAGCTTCAAATCAGTCCAATGTCTTCCAATTACGGATACTGGGCTGAAAGGATCATTTTTTAATCTAAGTTTTGATAAACTAGAACTTGTTTTATATTGTATTTCATGATCAGTAATATTACCCTCTAAATTCCTAACATTCAGGTCTAACTCTGAAGATCTCAATGATATTCGCTTTATCAAATTGAGTACGTGGCTCTTGGCTCACGTTTGTAGCAGTGCACGATGGTAGATCAATAACCGTATTGTTCACTTTTAATCTTGGACTTGTGTCCAGGTCTAATATATCCAGGAATATAAAGATATTAGTGTCTGTCAATAATTCATTCTGGTGTCCATCCGATTTGTGTTCAACACTTGGCTAGATTGGTATTGAGAGGGAGCCATCTTATTTGCTACGCACTTAAGCCTTTACAATCATTGAGTGGGGACCCGCATCAGAAGTAGATATTGCACTGCTATATGCTGGTGATTTGCTCAAATGTAAGCATTTTGGGAGGCTACAGTCAGATGTTAGATTACTTTCTGTGTCCCACCCCTGGGCATTTATGTAATTATGTTGTTGAGATTGATTTTTTAGGACTTATCTCCTTCGTTGTAACTGTAGTTGATTGCCATCAAAGCACTTTCATAGATTTTTCAGCCAATTTGAAATAATTTGCAATGGTTGATTGAGAGACAGAAGCTACATTGCTTAGGTGAGCCGCCTATGGATGTGAGCTGGGAGAGATCTGGTGTTAGTTTTGTAATATCCTCACCCACCAGGGGGTCATTTGTCACGGTGCCTACTGCCCCCAATGCCAATTTATCTGATTTAATTTTCTGCTGTTTTCTATGGGGTTGTATGGTCCCACTGGAGCATCCAGACCTTATGAATACCTTGCCTTAGTTCTTCTTTATTTGTTCAACATAACCACTCTCCTGCTTCGCTATTTCTTTTTAACTGTGCTGCAGGGGTCTACAGGGGCGTCCTGGCATCTTGTGTTGTCTTGCAAAAGGCATGTAGGGGGCCCAAGTCCCGAGTCCTGGCCCAGCGAAATGACAGTGAAATAACATCAGGAAGGTGGGAGCTAACAGACAAGCACATGGCAGAAAATACTGCAGTGATCTCCTGATGTGATTGTAGGTGAGGTAGGAATGCTCTGGTTGGCTAACTGGCAGACAAAATCTAAAACAAGCCCAAGATTGCCTAGTCTGTGCTTAGTCTTGGCTGCAACTTAGGCCATACTTAAAGCTGCTGCGAAGGGAACAACTGCCAAGGAGCAATGGGGCACAGAGTGATTAAGCGATGAAGCAATACAGAAAAGGAACCAAGGAGCTGGAGCAACAGCGATGGAACACAGGAGCAAGGGACTAAAGGAGAATGCCGGTACAGCACTGCACTGGCTTGGAGGCACTTACACTCACTGTTCCGTGCCCCACTCCAACTTGTTGATAGGTTCTAGGGCCCGCAGCAGCTGTGTCCTTAAAATCTTTAAAGCCATAACACCCACTCTTAACTCCATGGCACATGCCGTTGGAGCATCGCCCCACTTCTGACTGGTCGATTACGCAGGCCGACCTCTGGAGCAAAGATAAGGTGGTGTTACGATTGAGTCATGAGTGGGGTACGCCAAGAAAACCCTGCAAGCCGCTCTCAGCTCTAACCAGGCCACTTCCACTGGGATCTTGGGGCACATAATCCACGGAAGCCAACTACGGCCATCACACTCACTCACTCCACTCTGTTCTGCTTCAGGGGGGAAGACGAGGGAGAAAGCCCTGCAAGACACAGAATCAGCTTCACCGGCCTGGCTCCCCTTGCTGGCTCCACCCAACACGAAACAACATCACAGTTGGTAAGGAACACAGTACGTACCCACTTAATTAGACCTAGAAACATGTCTCAGGCCTGCCGCTGCAAGGCCTGTGTGTGCAGTTCTAAACTGCCACTTCAACCTGGCAAAGTAAAACGTTTGCCAGTCCCAAATTTTCATTTTTAATACATATAGGTCACCCCAAGGGTACACCCTGGATAGCCCAGAGGGCAGGGTGCAATGTATTTAAAAGGTAGGACATGTACTTGTAAGTCTTACATGTCCTGTTAGTGAAAAACTCTTAAATTAATTTTTCACTACTGCAAGACCTATCTCTTTCATAGGCTATCATTGGAGTTGCCTTATTATATTTCATAAGTGTGACTTCCAAATGGGAATAGATAAGCCAGTTCATGTTTTGTGTCTCTGGAATCACAATGTAAAACCCTAACTGAAATGGAAAGGGCTCTCCTGTTTGTTAAAAAATTTGCTGCATTAGCATGTTACTGTGTTAGCATTTTTGAAAACTGTGTTCTCCCTACTGTCGGCTTACCTGCCGGTTGGGCACGGCTTCCCTCACCGGTCCAGCGCGGATTCTTCCGTTTGTCTGGGGGGAGGTGCCACCCACTGGAAGTCAGGTTAGTCCACTTCCGCCCTGCACCGATCGGGAGGTTGGCACTCTAGCTTACCTCACTACAACAGTACATGCCTGAACAGACATGCAGCGGACGTGCCGCTGGCGCGCCAAAGGCAAGCCCGTCTGTGCCCATCCGCAGCCAGCACCAGCCATGCTGCTGGTTGCCCCTCCGATGCCCGAATTCGCTGGTCTAACTCATTAATGCTGGAAATTAGAGATAAGTGCTGCAGCTGCATTGCCCCGTCTTTGTACAATCTCACTGATCCTCCACCTAATTTTCAATGTAATAACTGCTCTGCTATGCTTAATTTGTATCCCGAACACCCCCCAGCTCCTGGTCCCACCCAAATGCATCCTACTTCCTCAAGTGCTCTAACTGACCCGCTTTCACCCTTAAAAGCCTGCCTACTTAACTGTAGATCGCTTCCCCGCCACTCTGAGGACATCTGGCTCTCCCTGACAACCCATGCCTGGGACATAATGTTTATGACTGAAACATGGGTCAGATACTCCTCCAACCCCGATCTCAATCTGGCTCTACCTCCAGAATATCGCTTCATAGGAATTAACAGAACTAACAACAAGCTTGGGGTTGGGATTGCTGTGATACTTAGGCTAGGCTGAGAAATATCCTCTAGAAAAATCCCCAATATTAACCCCTTGGAAGCCATGTACTTCTGCATCTCCCCCACTTCCAATCTTGTGCTGGCTGAAATTCTCATCTATAGACTCCCTAACTCCCCACCTCAACACCGTGCGGATTTCTATGACATAGTGGCTGATCTTTTACTCAAACACGAGCACTTCACTGCTCTTGGCGACTTTAACCTTCACGTTGATGATATCTGCTGCTCCAAAGCTGGCAAACTCTTAGAAACTCTGAATGGCCTCGATCTAACTCAAAGGGTGAAGGGTCCCACTGACTGGGTGGGACACAACTTAGATTTACTGATCACGAATAACCCTAATATTCTCACCGCCGCACCCCTTCCGCTCACTTGGTCGGACCATTTTTTGATTCCTTTTAGCTTAATTTCCTTCCCCCGTCCAACTCAGCTATCCCCTTCCCGGGAGCATAGCAGAAAATGGTGCAAAGTTACTTGCAACACCTTAGCCCCTGCCCTTGCTGGCTCCCAGCCACAGGTAAGTGGGGATTTGGATCTTGATGTTTCCAGCTTCAATGACTGGCTCTCCTCTGCACTTGATAAGGTTGCCCCTATTCAAACCTTAGTCTCCTCTAGACTAAAACCATCCGCCCCCTGGTTCACTCCTACGCTACCCGCCAAAAAAAGTCAGTACAAAAAGCTGGAGCGAAGCTGGAGACTTACTTACAATACTGAGGCCAAAGCTACCTACAGAGCCGCTATCAAGAACTTTCACAGACTAAAGCGCGCTGAAATGAAAGATTACTATGTTAAGAAGATAAACTCTGCCAGTAACTCTTCCAAATCCCTCTTTAAAATTGTCAAAGGTTTTACTAAGCCTGCTGCCCTGTCTAGTAGGATTCCCCATACCCAGGAACTCGGAGATGGCCTACCAGACTTTTTCTATGATAAATTCTGGACATTTATTCCACTTTTGACTCCACCCAGAAATACCCGGAACCTGTAAATCAGGCTCTCCTAAGGACCTCTGCCCGGCTTCTCTTTTTAGCTCAGTTGCCCCCCTCATCCTTTCCCCTGTGAATACCATATGGAACTCCTCTTTACAGTCTGGAATCTTCCCCTCTGGCTGGAAACAGGCCATGCTGATACCTATCCTGAAAAAACCTGATACTGACCCCTCGGTTTTTAAAAACTATTGCCCCCATCTCCCTCCTACCTAAACTGGCCAAAGTTCTCGAAAAAATAGTCCAGAAGCAACTAGCCACCTATCTTAAAGCCAGCCGCCTTTTACACGACTCTCAATCCTGGTTCAGATCCGGCTTCAGCACGGAGACTGCACAGCTAGAGGTGTCGGAAAATATCTGTGAATGCATGGACACAGGCGATGTGGCAATGTTAGTGCTCCTCGACTTGTCCGTGGAATTTGATAGGTCTCTCATGACATTTTGATTGAGAGACTACTCGGCCTCGGGATCCAGGGCACCCCACTATCTTGGATCAGATCTTTTTTAAATAACCGTACTCAACAGGTCCTCCTTCAGCCTTTTGTTTCCGGGGAGAAACCTCTGAACTGCTGCATCCCTCAGGGCTCCGCACTTAGCCCTCTACTCTTTAACGTTTACCTCTCCCCCTTGGCCACAGTAGTAGAATCTTGTGGAGTCAGAGTGATCTCCTACACTGATGACACCCAATTAGTGTTCTCATTCAGGGACCACCCCGAAGCTACCTTCTCCAATTTTAGACGTTGCCTGCTCAACATCTCTTCCTGGATGGCCCTTAACACCCTCAAGCTTAATTCGGATAAAACGGGAGGTGCTTTTCTTCAATCAAACTAGCCCTCCCCCTCCTCCCTTCTGGTGGCCATCAGAAATTACCCCCCTCCGGAACCTGTAACATCAGCCAGGAACCTGGGTTTCAGGTTCAATAACAAACTTTCGACCAAGTTTCTGCAGCCTGCTTCGTAAAACTCCACATGATCCGAACAATGTTCCCCTTTCTCCCACAGGACTCTCGCAAGACCGTTGTTCACGCACTAATCACCTCACATCTGGACTACGCAAACAGTATGTACGCAGAGGCTGCTGTGTACCTGATCAGACGCTTACAGACTATCCAGAATGCGGCTGCTAGGCTGATATATAATATTCCTTATCGCCACTCGATCTCCCCATACCTGAAGAAGCTTCACTGGCTTCCAGTGGCCAAACACATCCAATTCAAATCAATAATTCTGGTCTTTAGATCACTACAGAGAGCTCGGCTTAAACATGCACAGTCTAGCCACGCTCTTAGATCCAACCACCTGCGCCTCCTCGTCACCCCATGCTTTCACCACGCTAGAATGGGCGGCAGAGCTTTTGCGGTGTTCTCCGCCAAAACCTGGAACAGCTTGCCTCTGCCGCTGTGACTGACCGATTCTGAACCTATCTTCCGTCATGACCTTAAGACTTGGCTCTTCTCGAGCACTTAAACGACTGAGTGTACTCCCATCCTTCGCCTGTCCAAGCGCCGAGACACCCCCATCGGGGGTAGCTGCGTGCTCTATAAGCTCATAAAATAATAATAATAGTGAAGTTAAATTTAAAATTGAAATTCTGAAAATGCCATTTTTCTTCCCATTTGGTGCCAGCAGCCTGTCTTTTGGTCACATGACTATGTGTGGGTGGCAGTTGAGATTTGTTTATTCCTCCTAGACTGCCACACACAAAAGGAGCTTAGGTGTGACTGGATGGGCCATCGCTGACAGGATGGAAGGAAGGAGCTGGGCACAGCCCCACGTACACTTGATTAGCGTGTGTCCTGCTTCCACACAAAGGGATGCATACCCCCTGTAGTTAGTCTGAAGCAAGGACCAGGAAGGCAGGGCATCTGTGCACTTCAAAGGCATGCCTCTAGAAGCTTTTTACCACTTCAAAGGCACAACTGTGTATAAAAGAAGGCCCTCGTACACCAACTCTTCAATGCACTTCTGGACCTGTGGATACGCTGCCAGGAGGAAAGACTGCTATACTGCTTTAGGGACTGCCACTCTGCTGGTCTCATGCTCTATAGGAACTACTGCCCTGCTGTGCTGACCTGCTGCCCTGTTGCCTGGGGAAGAAGAACTGGACCTGGAAATTCAACTGGAACGCAGGACCCCAGAGTGACTCAATTTGCTAGTCTTGTGGCCTCCTGTTTTGAGCTTCAGGGACAGAAAAGACTTCCCAACCATTTCCTGAACCCAGCTGCAATGAGTTCCTGGCCTAGAAGTGTTTTATTTATTCATTAAATTAAGCTCTATTTTTCTAATCTGGTATGGGATTCTTTTTTTGGGGGGGTTTCACTGTTTACTGTTTAAATTGTTGGACAAATACTTTACACATTGCCTCTAAGTTAAGCCTGATCGTTCTGTGCAAAGCTAACCAGGGGGTTGAGTACAGGTTTATTTTGGGTTTGCTTGTGCCTTAACTTGACTAGGATTGTGGTTGCTGCTTGAACATGGTTAACACCCCAATCAACCAGTAACCCAATTCCTACCAGCAGCGTATTTACTATATTAGTGTGCACTTTCCCTGCTTGTGCCCGGTGCACCTGTTTAAATGTGCACTGTGGTGCAAACAGGGAAAGTAGGCCCTATTTTTAATACCCGCCCTGGTTTACAGAGTAATGCTTGCGCATAGCCTTCTCAGTTAGCAGAAGTAAGTCCGTCCATAGACCTGTGCACACAAAAGAAGGGAGAGCAGCCACTGAAATACTACCCAAATCAGAAAAAAATGTCACAAAACCTAAAACAAGAGAAGCAACCAGTCCTGAGGAAATCCTCAAATGGCTGGATATAAGTGGATCCTCTTTAGTAATACATGTTCCTTAATCTTCAATGAGGATGTAGCCAACACATGTTTCATCACATGGATATAGCCAATGTGTTCATCAGGGCATATATAAAATAAAGGTGATAAGCGATCCAGCAGAACAATTGCCAGTTACTATCTTGAACATTGGACTGTGTAAACCCTCTGGTTGTAAATGCTGTGCTGTTTAGATATGCTTATTCCCAAATTGATAAAGTGGACTCCTTGAGTCAGTATCCCTGAGACTAAGGCGAGCTTTGAGTGTGTGTTTGGACAAATTCAAAGTGTTATCCTCCAAAAATGCCTATGTGTATGGTATTTGTAAATTAAATATAACTTCTTGAATAGGCCGAGGCAAAATTTCAATTATGCCATCATAATTGTCATACCTTTTGAACTTTTACCTTACGCTTGGTATGCGAAACTCCTGAAATCGCACCACTACCCCACCTCACAGGAGTGCAGGATCAATGTAAATTACTGAAACACAGGTGGATGTTGTTTGCCGTACTTGTGTTTTTGCCACCATTTTTTTGTGTGAAATGGATTCTCTTATCCAGAATGGATGTGAAGATGTATTTTGTGCTGAAATATTGTGCTAAATGCTAGATTTGCATTTACTGTAATTACGAGTAATTTCTCCAATTTTCCTGAGATTTTCCATAATTTCATGAAAGCAAACAATGTCAATTTTGCATATCTATGTTCTTGAAGAGCATAGTTGTGGTACTGATCAAGTCAGGATTGAGAGGTAAAAGTAGTAGAAATTCCCTTTACAATTGGCTACCAAAATTGACCAACTGTCAATATGATTATTACGTCAGCTTAATGTTGGCCCCACTTGTTGCAAAGGACCTGTGCTATGGTAAAGTTTTTTTCTGTAGAACTGCTGCCGTTTACCACACATTTCAAGAAAGATCAATAGCACACATACATTCCCACCTTCCCACAATCAGGAATGGAGCAAGTATCTTGTGGCAAAATTCTTCCTTTCTACTGGTAGCTCCCTACACACAGAAAAAAACCCTGAAAATGGTATCTTATCTAGTACCACTACAAGTTGTTGCCATAAGCCTGCCACCTTATCTCACATTATGGAATCACTGAGCCTGGCCGCAACCATTACCAACTGTGGCAGTGGCCAGTCTCTGCAGGATGTTGCAAGGACCTTTTACCCTAGAGGGACAGCCTCCATTGGATCTACCTGCATCATACCCACAGCCACCACACCAACATGTTGCTGACCTTTTGGCTGTCTTGAAAATAAGGTATTATAAATCTGGTTGCAAGCTAAGGGCTACAAACTACATTGGGTCTTGGGTCTAGTACAAATTTTGATTTTGGAGTTGAAAAGTTCATGAACCAAACACTCCACGGAGAGACAAAGTAACCCAATCCCAATAATTCAGGTAGGTTTACGTTGGGCATACATATTCAGAGCACATCACCTCCCAGAAACAGTGCTTCTAGAGCATCACCCCCAATGGTGTAAGCCTACTAAGGAAATCAGAGCTCTTTAGTACTTGTAAGCCTACATAAGCATTGGATCAGGGGTCTCCAACTCCTTCTGTAATATGAGATACTTATGTTTATTGAAAGTCATCCCGAGCTACTAATACTAGTAGTGTTAGATTACATTAGGGGGCACCATATGCAAGTTTGTACCTCAGTGCATCAGACAGAGTTACCAGCAGTAATGTAACAAGGATTGGCATAGCCAATAGGTCTCTCCTTTGGGACCTTATAAGTGTTTAGCCATGCAACACTTGATATTGTTGCACCAAGGATATTGTGCTGGATAATTAAACACTTATAATGTCCCAAAGGCGAGACCTATTGGCTTTGCCAATGCTTGTTTGTCTGAGCACAGGCTATACAATTTCAGAATTTCCAGCATAGGCACACAAATTGTGCGAGCAGATAGTAATAACTCAATTGAAAAAAGAGATCTGGTTTCACATTGGAATCTAAAGCCAATTCAGGAACATCACAAATGTGGAGATTGTATCGCCTGTGCACAGAGTATAGAAGGCTCAACGTTTGTAAAAGGCCATATCCAATGGAAACAGAGCGAGTCTTCCAACTACAGGACGGAAAATGTTGTAAACGCATTTATTTGTCCACTTGAAAACATGTATATTTGAAAAACGAAATGTGAATAAGCAGAGGGGCATATCATGGTACAAAATCCAAAATAAGACAAGCACCCGTACAGAAAAGAATGAGTTGTGTTATGTTGGGTCACGTAATTTTGTAATGTCCTAAATATGACATTGCTGGACAAGTAATTGCAGTTGTTGTATGTTTGAAAATTCAATAAATAGATTAAAAAAAACTGTGAATTGTATAGCACAAATCCCGCATTGAAACCAAAACAGCCTCAGCCTCCCCTAGTGAGCCATTTTATCAATAAAGGGTATAGAGAAAAAGACTTCAAGTGGACTGTTCTAAATGCCCTTCAGCCCGACCCTAGAAGAGGTGACGTTGAGGCAAGACTGATGCAAAAGGAAGCATACTTAATTTTAAAATTCAACAATTTCAACCAAGGACTCATCGAAATGTCAGAGGCCAACAGACTTTAATGGCAGATAATGACAAATATTGCATGCCCTGCATCCATAATTTACAGACTCCACGGCATTGATATCACTATACAATATAGGCTTCCACTCTACAAGTACCATGGTGCACTGCGAAGCTGCGCTCAAGATTGACTAATTATGTCTCACTGTATGTACCTGAAAGAATCAAGCAGCATTCACCGGCACATTTACAATGGAATGGCGGCTGGGTGAAAAGTGGTAAAACAAAACAAAAAAAAATCAGAAGTAAGTGCGAGCCCGCTAGATATCAAACTTCATTGTATACCTGGCCTCGTAGAATTAGCTGATTTGACCTGTTAGCTACTGTAATGATGCGAGTTCCACACCGTGAGATAAGTTTGTGAATCTTTATTAGGAGCGCCGGGGCTGTGCTCTGTCTTTGCGGTCGGCGCCAGCAACAATCATGGCCGCCTTCCGCTTCCTGCCTAACTGCTTCCTGTTCCTGTGTCGGAACAACTAGAACGCTACCACATATCTCCCCCCTTTATGCACCCAACAATATTTACAAAAAGTCTTACTTCTAGTCCATTACAAAATCTTTGAATCTCTCCGGTACCTTGATCCTTCTTCCTACTCGAGTCTCCATTCCCTCGTTCCTTCTCTCTCCTTCTGTAGTCTTGTCTTCCTTACGCTCTCTCACACTCTCCCCTTCTCTGATCTTCATTCTCCTTTCACTGCAATCTTCACTTCCATTTCTTCCTTCTGTTGATCTCCTCCGTTCTCTTTCTTCACCTTCTATTCGCCTTTCTGCGCTCTCGACGTTCTCTCCTTGTCTCTCTCCACTGCCTCCAACACTTTCTTCTTGCCTTTCTCTTCCTTCTGATTCTTCTTCCTCGACAACCTGCTCCACGCCTTCTTCTACTTCCTCTTCCCACTTTACAATCTTGCTGCACCTTGCCATTCTGTCCATCGACCATACCTTTCCATCGCTCAGCAGGGCAGACCGGGCATAGGGCTCCACTACCTTGAGGGGTGGGGAGAACTTGCTTTCCCCCTTTCTTTTCCTGATGGCGAGCTTCACCCTCACCCAATCTCCCTTGTCTAATTCCGTACTGCGGGTGTTCCTTCTTTTGTCGTAATGAGCTGTGTAGACATCTTGTGCTCTCTCCAGATTCTTTCTGACCACCGCCGGGGACCACCTGCTCTGTACAATCAACTTCCTCCAGGCTGCATTGTCCTTGGTGAATGCTTCCCTACCTCTCAAGATCTTAAAGGGGCTGTAGCCAGTGCTCCCTGGTGTGATGCGGTATGCCCAAATCATCTTTTCTAGCTCTCTTTCCCAATCTAGACCGTCTTCAATGGCTGCTTGTATGGTGCCCATTATTACACGGTTGAAGCGTTCCACCTGTCCATTGCCTGCCGGGTGGTAGATCGGGGTGTGCTTCACCTCAATGCTGTTCCTGTTGGTAAATGCGACCCACTTCTCAGACGTGAATTGAGGACCATTGTCGCAGATGATGATCCTGGGGATGCCTTCACTGACGAATGTGGTGCGCAAGAAACGTATTACTGCCTCCGTGTCCACTTGTTCCAAAACTTGCAACTCCGGCCATTTGGAATACTTGTCAATTGCCACCACTACATACTTCGCAATGCCCTCCTTGTCGAGGACTGGCCCCATTATGTCCACTGACAACATTTCCCATGGACCATCCGGAACAGGGAATCTCCCTAATGGCGGCCTAAGCATACTCTGGGATTTGTCCGACTTTGCACATGACTCGCAGGCACGCACGTGCCGTTCGACCTGCGCATCAATGGCCGGCCACCAGTAAGCCTGCCTGGCCAACGCTTTCGTTTTCGTGATCCCTTGGTGCCCTTCATGGAGTAAGGACATCAGCCGCTCCAAGATGTTCTGTGGTGGAACTACCTTGTCTCCACGGAGTAAGAACACTGGGTTGTCCGCTATTGACAGCTCCTCCCTGACTTCCCAGTACCTTTTCAGCTCTTCCTTCAGATGCCTTTTTTCAGGCCAGCCATGGATGACGTATCCTTTCACTGCATCCAGATCTGTGTCTTCCTTGTAGGCACACTCCCAGTCTTGGGCACTTATCACTCCCTCGGTGTCCTGGATGGTGGCTACCACATAGCCTTCCCACTCGTGCTTCTCTTCGTCCTTTGCCTCCTCCATTGCTGCCGCCCTGCTAAGAAAGTCAGCCACTTTGTTCTGCGGCCCCGGAATGTGCTCAACTTCATAGACAAAGTCCAATAGCCGAAGGGTCATCTTGGCAATACGGGGTGTGGCATGATCATGCCCGCTCGACGTCAGGACACGGACCAAAGGCTTGTGATCCGTTTTGACTAGGAACTTGGCTCCCCACAGATATTGCCTGAATTTCTCTACCGCCCAGACCACCGCCAGCATCTCTTTCTCCACCACGCTGAACTTCTCTTCATTGGGAGCCAACGAGCGAGAGGCAAAGCTGACGGTAGATATCTCTCCGGACTCCTCTCTCTGCATCAGGACCGCCCCTAGGCCGCGGTCACTTGCGTCAGTGGTGAGGATGTACTCGGCCCTTGGGTCGAAACCTTTGAGAGGGATGGCCGTGCTCATTTCTTGCTTGAGTGCATCAAATTCTGTCTGTTCCTCCTTTCCCCATTGGAATTTATTCCTTTCCTTGAGTAGTTGTCTAATGAAGTGTGTCTTTGTCGCGAAGTGAGGAATGAATTTGCTGTAATACTCGGCCATTCCTAGGAATGACCGGACATCCTCCTTCCTTTCTGGAGTGGGTGCTTCCACGATGGCTCTCATGTTCGACTTCTTAGGCGTTATACCCTGCCCACTCACTTCATGGCCGAGGTGAGTAACCGACTGGACTCCTAAGTTGCATTTGGTCCATTCAGCGGTGAGCCCATTGTCTTGCAGTCTTTGTAGCACCTTGTGGAGCTTCACATTGTGATCTTGTCTTGACTTCCCCATCACCAAGATGTCATCCTGGAAGAAGAGTACGTCCTTCAGATCCTTCAAGAGTTTGTGCATGATCTTCTGGAACACAGCCGCTGCCGAAGCAAGGCCGAACGGCATCCTCACAAACTCATAGCACCCGAATGGAGTGATGAACGAGGTGAGGTGGGTGCATGAAGGGTGAAGTTTCACTTGGTGGTAGGCCGATGATAGGTCCACCGTGGAAAACCATGTGACATCTTTGGTTTTAGCCAACATTTCACTGATGCGCGGTAGGGGGAATTTATCTATGACAATGTTTTTGTTTAATTCCCTCAGGTCCACGCAGAGACGGACTTTACCGTTGGGCTTTTGGGCCACGACCAGGGGAGACAGCCACTCCGCGCTCTCGATCGCCCTGATGACTCCCTCCTTTTCTAGTCTTTCCAGTTCTAATTGCACCGCCTCTCTGCTGCGGAACGGGATGTTCCTCACTTTGTGCACCACTGGCACCGCTCCGTCTTTAAGCTTGATCAGGTGAGTGTATTTACTCAATTCACCAATTTGCCCATTGAATACTCTCGGATACGTTGTCTGCCACAGCTGTACATTTTCTTTGACTTCCATGTCCATGAGAAGAACTTTCTCGATGCCTCTTGGGTTGAGCTGGATCCCCAATGCTCCTTGGTCCTTCCAACTCAGTACGGACGGGCCTTTTTCCGCGACATACAGTTTGCACTGCGCGTGCCGTCCTCTGAATTCAAACATGAGCGGGCAGTACCCTAACATGGGAATCTTCTGTCCTGTGTACGTCACCGGCCTCACGTCCATGGGTAGCAGAGAATCTTTGATTCTAGTCGCGAAGTTGGCTTCCCACACTTTTCTCTGAACGATGGATATGGGCGCTCCACTGTCCGCAATCATCTCCAAGGGTACTCCACCTATGTGCATGTCTAACCTGGGTCTGTCCGAGCTGGAGCTATCCATCTCCAATATCTGTACGTCAATGTACAGAAATTCCTCCTCTTCCACCGTATCTTCCTGGTCGCTGGAGTCGTCTCGTTGCTCCTGGTCCACCAACCTCACCATGGCGTTTTTGGGCTTCCTGCGACATACCTTCTCATAGTGTCCAAAGATGTTGCAGTAGGAGCATTTGGCTCTGAAGGCGGGGCATGCCTTGTCGTTTCCTAGATGACTGCTGCTGCCACACCGGTAGCATTGTGTTTTTCCTGCTTTGTGTGACTTACTGTCTACCTGTGGTCTGGACGCGAAATCAGCTCTACCTCCACCTTGGTTCCTCCGCGACTCGTTCAGTTTCCATCGGTCATTTCTATTTGCCGTCATTACTCTGCATACCGTTTGCGACTCCTGGGCATCTCTCTTCGCTGCTTGCGCGCACCTCTTCGATAGCTCGGCCTTCTTGACCATCGCCCAGATCTCTTTGAGAGGGGCGTCGCCGTTAACCCACAACTTCTCCTGTATGTGAGAGCTGGAGGTATGCATAATGATTTGGTCCCTGATGAGTTCATCGTGCAAGCCTCCAAACTTGCACGTGAGGGCCAACTTTTTCAGCGCAACCACGTACTCATCTACTGACTCGCCGTTTTTCTGCTTCCTCTGAAAGAAGTTGAACCTGTCAATGGCGACACACACCACCGGTCTGTAATGTGCGTCCAGGTCCTCGATGGCATGATCAAACACTTCAGGGTCTCCCGCGTTCCTCTCACCTTTAACGATGGTGTCATATATCCTGAGCCCTTCTGGGCCTAAGTTGTGGAGCTAAATTTTCTTTTTTCTTTTGCTTGTGAACGGGGTGTCTCCCTCCTCTTCTAGCGCCTCCAAGTAATTAAGAAAGTACCTCTTCCAGTCTTCCCATTTTCTTTCTGGTTCTCCGCTCTTCGTCAGGAAAGGTACCAGCTGGGTGAGAGACGTGCTTTGGTTTGCCATGGCTGGTGTTTTCCTCCTGACAGTGGCTGTGGTAGTTGGCTGTCTGGCCGGACTGCCTGGAGCGTCCTGTTCCTCTCCGCCGTATTCCTTGTTCTCTCCTTCACTGTCTTCTTCTTGAGTGCTCCTAACGAGGACGGCTGTCGCCTGCGGCGCTCCTCCTGTACCTGGACGCGATGGTCCTGCTGTCTCCCCCAGTTTGCGCCTCACCGCCTGGTGCCAGGACCCAGTGTGAGGTCCCTAAGGTTTGCACTGAGTTTGTGTGCCTTTATGTCCCACTGGATTGTCCTTCTCTGCCCTTCTGTGCCCTCTGCGCTGTGTGGGCGTGATACTTGCTGGGCAGGGTGGTTTATGGGGCTCTGGTGGCTTACTTGGCTTTATTTGGCTGGGGGACGCGATGTGTATTTTTTCGCGCCAAAACGCTGCTTGTTCCAGTTCCTCTGCCGCGCTCCGGCGATTCTGCTGTCTCTCACGCGTAATGCGGGTGTTCGCGCATACGTCGCGCGTGTGTACGGGTCTTTATGGATCCCGACTCGTCGCCATTGTAATGATGCGAGTTCCACACCGTGAGATAAGTTTGTGAATCTTTATTAGGAGCGCCGGGGCTGTGCTCTGTCTTTGCGGTCGGCGCCAGCAACAATCATGGCCGCCTTCCGCTTCCTGCCTAACTGCTTCCTGTTCCTGTGTCGGAACAACTAGAACGCTACCACAGCTACGACCCGCGTTGTTACCAAGCAGCTCCGTACACAAGAGTAGCATTGTTTCCATTTGTTACAACGCATCAGAACAACCCAGCACAGGGCGTATTTCCCCGGCCAAGGTTCTTTAAATATGATTTAACAGCTTAAAACTGCACCAGCTTTAAACAATGCAATATGAGTTTCCAGGGCACAAGTCCTAAACAAGCATTGGCCGCGTGGGAAACAAGCATTGGCCATGAAAGTGAAACTGATGAATGCCGCGAAAGTGAAACTAATTAAAGTCATCGCAGCGGCCTGCTGCAGTATAGAGATGCAGGGGAAGTGGAGGCCAGCAGAGTGACGCGATCTGTGGTGGGGTAGGGGGAGGGAATTGAAGAACAGAGAGAAGCACACAAGGGGCGGAGGGAATTGAATCGCAGATAGAGACACGCAAAGCGCGCGCTCATGCACATGCACTCAAGCTCTAGGCCGGCCATGGCAGCATCTGGTAGCACTTTTTTTTAACCCTTACTAAAAGTCGAGCATTAGCACGTGCGCTGCTTTAGCCTCGACCTAAAAAGGCTTTGGCAATTAAAAATGCTTTTACATGAGTAATACATAACAGCCATAGCTGTCATGCCCCTGGCATCAGGGTGATAATAATAATAATACATCTCCCTCAACACCACACGATTAATCACTCAAATATCAACTTTAAGTATATTTTAGAAATCCAGCAGTTTCTCTCCAAACATCAGCTTACAAGTTCTGAAAATGTATAGATTTTTATGTCAAATACACACTCTCAATTTTGGCATTCATATATCAATTAAATCAAGAAAAGGCTTTTAATGTAGTCGGTTGGGCTCCACACAGGAGAGCTACTTACAGGTGGCTGGACAGCTACTGGTATCTTAAGAGTTACCCATTGGAGAAGTCTGAGCTAACTAATCCTTCAAACTCCTATAGGAAGATCTTCATGGCTCTGCTGCTTTCCAAATTCTCTAGCTAGTTTTCACTTTATCCCTGGCTATCCCATAGTTACACTATTTTTGATGCACTTCTCAAAGTTTGCTTTCTGTAAATTCTGTGGTAAAATGCTGTTTAAGATCAATAAATAACTTTTACTGTTCAGGTGCTCCACCTCTTCATTAGTATAAGGAGTGTGTGCAGCTTACTTTTGGAATTCAAGAGTAAACCAAGAATTACTATAATAGCAGGTATTACAAGAGTAGTCGCACTGACTCATAGCAAAAGAATTGTGTATTGTGTCGTTTGTGTTTAAAATCCCCTAATTTCAAGCAAAATGGACAACACTTTGAGCAGATCTGGATTTTTCAAATTAGAACCCAATTCCCAAAACTAGGAACTAGAGAAGGCAACATTTAGATTCTTGCGCAGCCTACTCCATCTATGGCCTGGGCCCCTTATGACCGCTCTCAGGATGTACCTGGAAATGTAGTCCATTGTGAATTCACTAGCATTAAGCACAATTTTATATTGGGTACGTTTTTGGACAAACACAGTGCCCTTTGAGTATTTAAAAGCTGTATATAGATCTGGAAGACCAATAGCTCAAATAAGTTGCCCTGGTTCAACATACTGAGGGCAATATTGGTTCTGCTTTAACTCAAGGCAAGGGGGAGAACTTTTGTCGTCATGTTTGAATCTCAAATCGTCCTCACATTTTGAACAGTATATGGACCGGCTATTTCCTGAACAGAGAAGTTCACTTACATTAGGTTTCGGCTGAGCACACTGCAGTCAACACCTTCACAAAAAAATGGTCTAAGAAAGGTTTGGCCTTAACCGCCTGTAAATAAGGATGTGACCAAACCATATTGTTTTCATGCTACTTTGGACCACGTCCTTCCAAGCAAGAATGTTCTATTTATGACTTATTGTTATTAGATTCAACATAAGATACTGCAAAGTTGCTCTGTCTTTATGTCTTCCAGTTGACTCAGATACATTTCTCTTGACAGTTGCTTCTTACATGTGTGCCGCCTGGAAAGCTACCAGAATTGATTCCCCCTCAAATACCCATGCGTTGGGGAGGGGGGGGGGGGGGGCTGTGTATTTCAGCAGATGGGAGTCATTCGTTACTATCCCTAGGGAGGTTCGGTCCCCCTAGGTTTGGTAGAGGGATCTGATTACATAGACTTAGCATCGAAGATCCCATTGTACTTAATAAAGTAGGGATAACATTTACTCTATTTTTAGTATATATTCATCAATTCTATGTTAGCTAATTTGCATTTACTCTTTTGATAATAGCCGCTGTGATTCGAGAAATTAGACATAGCATTTGAGCAGCCTTTAAAGGATGTCACTTATAGTTTTTGTCCTAAGAACACCTAGCGCTGCGAAGGTAACGGTTACAGCTCACCCGTCATGCCAGACGGTAGCTCATTACGTCAGCTTTATCATTTATCAATTACCTTAAAATATTTTTTACGTTTTTTTTGTGCTAGAAAAGCATGTTTGGACAGTAATATTGCCTGGCTGATATAGGTTTTGGTGAGTGCCGCTGGTTAGCTGTTTCCAGCCCTATTTACTAAGGAAACCCTCCAGCACGGCTGTCGTGAATTACTTCAGGCGGTCTATTACCGAGTATGCACAACGACTTGACCTGGCAAAATGGTTATACTTTATTATAATTTAACATTTTGAGGTATCTATAATTATATTGTATGGCTTGCGTTTGTAACTCTAAAACAATAAAGGATTGAAATATGCGCCCTAAGTTTTACTACCGTGCATAAGGGCAGGTGTTCACATTTTAGAAATTCAAAAAAGTTTCCAAGAGTACTTCTGGAAGGCTTTGATAGTCACGGGTTTACAGAAGAACTGCAGAAAAACCTATGTCATGTTTGTTTTCCTGTGAAGGAATTTCTGCATGTGCTGTTGTACATTTGGCACATTTGTGAATGCATTTGTGAAATAAAAAAATGTTCTCCATAGGGAAAATATTTTTCTCTGCAGAGAAACTCTACACCCCTACATAGCCAATGTTCGTGTTATTCCCTGACCATTCCCACACCGAAGGTGCATTGACTCCTGCTGAGTGTTGAAAGGAGTAACTCTCCCATCGATTCCAGGAAGAAAGGGTTGCGGTGAAAGTTGTAAATACCCACAATCTACCCAGTTTGTAGCTATTCCCAAACTTTCCAGGTCACGCCCCACCTCGCAGGAGAGCTGCAGTTCCTAACACGTGTGGGAGATTTACTTTGTGCAAAATAACACCATACTAGGAAAACACTCTACATGGAAATATTGTACATGTGAAAGATCACTTTTTGAAGATTCATCCTACCCTTAATTCACACAGTTTACTCATAAATTGAATTTAAATACGATAATGGCTTTGTGAATAGGTATCTGGAATGCCATTGTTATTTCCAGAACATAAGAACAATCGAGTAAAATTAATGCGAGGCTTAACTAAGTATGTTTATGGTCATCTAAGGACTCAAATATGCAAACTATTAATACATTATTACCTAAGTGTCAAAAACGGATTATTGAATGGCTACTCACAGATGAGTTGAACTGGCTGAATACACCCCAGGTTGTGCATTTTTTTCAATGCCACTCAATTTTGATGAGAAAATTATTGCAAACGCACTTGTCCAGGGCAACAATAAAGCATGAACTGAAGCAGCCGGGCAAAAAGAAGTATGAGCGCTAGGTACATAACGCGGTCAGGGCTTGCGCCTGAAAAGGTGCGGGCAGGGTGCCGCTTTGAAGATGTTTCTGACTGGAAATATGAGAGAAAAGCACAGCTTCTTTCAGCTGGCCCCTTTTATTCTGTTTCCCATACGAAAATATGTCACCACCGCTGCCGCTTCTCTTGTTATCGCCTGGAGGAAAAAATGAAATTTCCGATGAGCTATGAGCAGCAGCTGTTGGATTCTTGTGAATTTCTGAGACGTGTGCGTTTTTTTTCGGTATTGGCACTGCGCAACAGCTTTTTAGGTTTCATTTACGAAAAATAACAGACCGCCGGTTGTTTCCTGACTAAATTGCGTTCAATTTTAAAGGCATTCTCTGTGGTGCTCTTTGTATAATACTGATTACAGACTTTAGTTCTGTTATTCTAGTTAAGAAATATTTGGTTTGCCAGACTTTAAAATGAAGCTTTCATCTAGCCACGTTAGAGTTCATAGCCATTTTATTAATGTGGCTGCATAGTTTAGACTACGACTAATTCAGTGAAAAAATGGTATAGAGTGGTCCTAACCTTCGATGTTGAGAGAAATAGAATCAAAAACTGAAAAAGAAATCTGTATTTTTTACTTGGTGTTTTGTGGAGATATGTAGTGGTGAACCACAGTACCCCTGTATGATGTTGCAGCTAACCCACTTTTGTGCATTAGGGCTGTTTGCCGGCACTGTGCCAAATCTATCTTCTGGCTTTCTCCCTCTGCTCATAGCCTTTGGTCTTTTTCAGCGGGGCTTACTGTATGCAACTAGCTCTCTGATGTGGCCAACAGCCTGTGGTGCATGGAGTTTGCATGTTAAACTAAATTCCTCTATCTCAGTTTCCGTGCACCTCTTTCAATGACGCCAAAGTTAATAGCAAACCAAATATTCTTTTTTTTATTTCTGCTTTACCTTTGTGCCCCCAATTGTAGAATCTGTATGAAGCTTGAAGTCCATGCAAAAGACTTACAGCCTGATTCATGTAGGTAAATTGCACTCGCAAAGGGCCAGATTCTGAGAATCTGGCCCTTTGCGAGTGCGATTTTTGCATTTGGTATTCATGATACCAAATGCAAAAATCGCTATGTAAGAATTCGCATATTTGCGTGGAATGGCATTTAAGGAATCTCTAATAGAGATTCCTCAAATGCTATTCATGACACAAAACAAAATAGCGATTTTGGACTTTTGGGGCCGCTATTTACCGACAGGTCAGACCTGTCGGTAAATAGCAAAGACTCAGAAAAATGCTTTTAAAAGCATTTTTCAAAGTTGCATGTAGCACACACACATGTCCTTTGGACATGTGTGTGCGCAACACCTGTCCAAAAGTGCATTTTAGGGGTGCTACAGGGCGTCCTTTGGACACCCCTGGCACCCTTAAAATCGCTATCTTAGTTGCGAGTAGCAAATTGCTACTCGCAAATCCCCATTCATTCCTATGGGCCTCTTGGCCCATAGGAATGAATGGGGAGTATTTGCGAGTAGCAAATTGCTACTCGCAAATAAAGAACATGTAGGAATCGCTATTTAAGTAGCAATTCCTACATGAATGCCGTTTTGCGTGTCCTCAATAGCGAATCGCTATGATTCGCTATTAGGGACACGCAAAACGGCATGTACATGAATCAGGCTGTTAGCCTCTTCAGTGTGATTAATCTGCTTCATGAATCTGCAATTTCATCGAATAGTGCCAAACGTATTATAGAGTTTTCATTTTCTTTGCCTCCCTTTGAAATTGCACCTTCTAATTGAGCTGCCAAAAACTTGACATGTCTACAGAAAAACAAACGTACAAATGTCTGCCAAATTCTGTACAGATTTATCAAAGTGACTAATGTTAACTTTGTCCCTTTGTCAGACCTTTATGAAACCTGAGTTTCGGCATTGAACCTGCCAACAGAAAACTAAACATGTAAAATGGCTGCCAGATTTTGTACTGATTTTTCAAAGGGCAAAAACGATATTAGTAAATGAACACTTTTCATCCCCTCTTGAACAGTGGCCCTCTCTTGACAAATCTGGACCGAACTCAATCACAGTGAACTAAACATGCTAAGTATCTGCCAAATCTGTTGATATCTGTGAAAAGGCAGGATTGTTATTGCCAAATCAAATATTGTCACCCTTAGTTTAACTATGCTCCCACTTGAGCAAGACCACTGACTCATTGTCAGTGAAATTGCTCTCCCTCCCTCACAGCTCCACCATTAAGTGAGGCCTTCCCCCGAGCCCCTGCACTCTCGAGTGTTGGTGTTCGAGGCCCTCCTCCACCCGCAGGTTTCACCTGCGTCTCATCCCTGGTGGTCCAGTGGACCTCTGTCTCCATTCTCTTGCTCCGCTTTTTCTCTCCTCTTTTACTCGTTTTTTCCCTCACTTCTATCTCCCCTTTACTCTCCTTCTGGGTCTTTAGCTCCATTTTCTGTCGTTTTCCCCTCATTTCAAGCTCCCCCCTTCACTCTCCTGTGTCTTTCCTCCATTTTTCACTCGTTTTTTACCCTCATCTCAATCTCCCGCTTTCACTCTCCTGTGTCCTCTGTGTCTTTCCTCCACTCTTTGTTGCACTTTTGCTGCCTTATTTGCACTTTTCTCTCTCTTTTTCCCTTTGTCCTGTTGCCTGTTTAGCCCGTTTTTCCCCGCTGCTGCTGCCCCCGCGGCTCCTCCACCCCAGCATGACCAGTGCGACTGGCCCTATCCAGCTCGCCTCCCCGCTCCCACCACCCAGCTGTCCAGTCCTCCCCGACCCCTACTTAATGGCGGCCACTGCTGGGACAGGCGAGCAAGACCACTGGCTCATTGTCAGTGAAATTGCTCTCCCTCCCTCGCAGCTCCACCATTAAGTAAGGCTTTCCTCTGAGCCCCTGCACTCTTGAGTGTTGGTATTCGAGTCCCACCTCCACCTGCAGGTTTCACCTGTGCCTCATCCCTGGTGGTCCAGTGGCCCTCTGTCTCCATTCTATTGCTTGGTTTTTTCTCTCCTTTTTTACTCGTTTTTTCCCTCACTTCTATCTCTCCCCTTTACTCTCCTTCTGGGTCTAAACCTCAATTTTCTGTTGTTTCCCCTCATTTCAAGCTCCCCCCTTCACTCTCCTGTGTCTTTCCTGCATTTTTCACTCGTTTTTTTACCCTCATCTCAATCGCCCCCTTTCACTCTCCTGCGTCCTCTGTGTCTTTCCTCCACTCTTTGTTGCACTTTTGCTGCCCTATTTGCACCGTTCTCTCTCTTTTTGCCTTTTTCCTTTTTTCTTTTTTAGCCTGTTTTTCCCTGCCGCTGCTACCCCCGCGGCCCCACCCCCCCAGCACGACCAGTGCGACCAGCCCCATCCAGCTCCCGTCCTGCCTCCCAGCTGTCCAGCCCTCCCCGACCCCTACTTAATGGCGACAGTGGCTGCGTCGCCGGGGCGCCAAAGGCAAGCCTGTCTGCGCCCGTCCGCGACCCGACTGCGACCAGTGCCAGGAACCCTGGATCTCTGCACCACCAACGCTACGACCCAGTGGCACTCCACGCTCTCAACCCAGGCCGCAACAACAACTGCAAGCTAGCATCACCAGCCGACACTCACGGACCCTTCAGCTGTCACCGCTGCCGGCGCACCTGCAGCACTGCCAAGACCACTGACCCAGTTCAATCCGCCCGCAAGAACACAACCGAACCGAAGACCCTGCAATGCATCCTCCTCAATGTCCGATCCCTCCACAAACAAGCCACCGAAATCTGGGACCTCCTTGACAGCACTACCCCGGACGTAGCATTCTTTACCTAAATCTGGACCAACACCTCGGGACCGGACATCGCCATTGTCATTCCCCATGGATACAAGATCTCCAGGAAGGACCTCCCCACCCGTCCTGGAGGAGGAATTGCCATCGTCCACAAATCCACCCTCTGTCTGAACACACTCCCAGACGAGCCCACAGACCTGGTGGAACACCTTCACTTCAAGATACTGGCCAGCCGTACCTCCACCCTCCGTGGAACCCTCATCTACCTGCCCCCTGGACTCCACGGACTTTTCGCCAACTCCATCACGGACATCATCTTCCCACATGCCATTGAGTCCACCAACTACACCCTACTGGGAGACCTCAACTTCCACCTCGACAACCAACTGGACCCCCCACCACAATCCCTCCTGGACAACCTCCACAACAATCGACTCCTCCAGATTGTGACCATAACCATGCACTCTGCAGGACACACCCTCGACCCCCTCTTCACAACAGAAAAGTCCATCACCTTCAGCAACACCACCGAACTCCCAGTGACTGACCACTGATGCATCCACTTCACCTTCAGAACACCCACCATCCACAGACACCAGCACCTGCTCCCACGAAGAAACTGGACCAGAATCACCGACGACCAGCTAACCTCATCACTCAGCAACTCCACCCTAACCATCGCAGATAACGCCAACGCCAACACCGCAGCCCGAACCCTGCACAGATGCATCTCCGACAGCGCCAACACCATAGCCCCCTCATGAAAAACAACAACACCCACGCCAAGAAAGCTAGATGATTCACCACCGAACTTCGAGAATCCAGACGCACTTGCCGCCTCCTTAAAAAGGCCTGGAGGAACACCAAATCCACAGAAGCTCACAACAACTTCAGAGCTGCCTCCAACGCCCATCACCAACTCATCAGAAAAATGAGGAAAAAAGGGATTGAAGACAGAATCTCCACTCATGCACACAACAGCAAAGAACTCTTCAATATCATCAATGAGTTTGCTCAACCCACCAGCGATTCCACCGACATCCCTCCCTCACAAGACCCCTGCGACAAACTCAGCACCCTTTTTTCACCACAAAATCAAGAGCATCTATGACAACTTTGACGAGGACAACCAACACACTGAACCCTCACCAACCACCCCGACCCCCTGAAGCCAGCGAATGACAACTGGACAGCCCTCACCACCAAAGACACACTGAAGACGATGAAGTTAATCCACTCCGGGGCCCCATGGACCCCTGCCCCCACCACATTTTCAACAGAGACGCTGACACCATCGCACCCATGCGCTGCCATACCATCAACCGCTCCCTGGCAACCGCCTCATTCCCTAACAACTGGAAACACGCCGAGATCAACACCCTCCTGAAAAAAAACCTCGGCGGACCCCACCGACCTCAAAAACTACAGACCCATCTCCCTGCTCCCGTTCCCAGCGAAAGTCATCGAGAAAGCCATCAACAGCCAACTCGCCACATTCATCGAAGAGCACAACATCCTCGACTCCTCCCAATCCGGCTTCAGAAAAAAACACAGTACGGAAACCACCCTCCTTGCCGCAACAGACAACATCCGTACCTTACTGGGAAAAGGAGAAACATCAGCCCTCATCCTCCTCAACCTCTCAGCGACGTTCGACACAGTCTCTCACCACACCCTAATACGCAGACTCCATGACACAGGGATCCAAGACAAGGCCCTCGACTGGATCCGCTTCTTCCTTTCCGGCAGAACGCAGCAGGTCAGACTCCCCCCTTACCTCTCAGACCTTACACCTACCACCTGTGGAGTCCCCCAGGGGTCCTCCCTCAGCCCTACGCTCTTCAACATCTACATGGCTCCGCTCGCCCCCATTGTCAGAACCTACGGACTCAACAATGTGTCATACGCAGACGACACCCAACTCATCCTCTCCCTATCCAACAAATCCAACACCGCCAGACACAACTTTCGAGAAGGCATGGAGCCATTGCCAAATGGATGAAAAACACCTGCCTACAACTAAACACAAACAAAACGAAAGTACTCATCATGGGCCCAAACCCAGATGCCTGGAACAACACCTAGTGGCCCCCCGCCCTCGGAAGCCCGCCCACCCCCACGGACCATTCAAGCAACCTGGGAATCATCCTGGACTCAGAGCTCAAAATGGACAGCCATATCAACTCTGTCTCGTCCTCCTGCTTCCACAGCCCCTGCCTCCTACGTAACACCTTCAAATGGATCCCCCTCGAACACAGAAAGACCGTCACTCACGCCCTGGTCACCAGCAGGCTCGACTACGGCAACACACTCTATGCCGGAATAAATAAAAACCTCACCCGCAAGCTACAGATCATCCAAAACGCCGCTGCAAGACTGGTCCTCAACATGCCAAGCCACTGACACATCTCCCAGCACTTGCGCACACTCCACTGGCTCCCCGTCGAAAGCTAGAGTCACCTTCAAGATGCTAACTCATGCTCACAAGTCCGTCCACGACACCGGACCAGCATACCTGAACAGCCGACTCAAATTCCACGCACCCCAAATGACCCTACGATCAGCCCAGGTCTCCTATGCCGTGGTCCCACAGCACCAGAAAAACCAGATTGGGAGGCCGCTCCTTCTCCTTCCACGCGGCCAGTGCCTGGAATGACCTTCTGCTCCACCTCAGACAGGTAACATCGCTCCCAATCTTCGCAAGAAACCTCAAAACCTGGCTCTTCGACAGACCCCCTTCTTGATGGACTGAAACACCCCCCCCCTCACAACCCCAGCGCCTTGAGACCCTTAAGGGTGAGTAATCGTGCTTAACAAACACCTGATTTGATTTGATTTGATTTGTCTCATGGGTCACATCCACATGAAACATGAGATTCATGCACTGGGCTTAACTTGGTAATTACATCAAACAGTGGCAAAGTTGTCAGCAAATGAAAACTTTTTGCTCCCCCCTTTCAACTTTGCCTTGTTATTGGATCTATGTGAAACTTAATAACCCTTCAGAGATTGCATATGCCAATTATCTGCCAAATTATGTGCAGATTTGTAAAATGGTCCAAAAGTTAATAGCAAATGAACACTTTATTGGTTCCTTCCTTGAAGTGGGAGCGCTTGATGATTCTGCACGAGTTTTAAAATAGTAACATAACATGCTAAGCATTTTCCAAATTTGGTGCTAATCCATCGAATGTAAGATATCTCTAAATGCTAAAATATTGATGCCATGTGTCCCTTGTTTCTAATGCAAATCATAAAAACTATTGAACTGGTTTACAATCAACAATAAAAAGCATGCTTTCTAACTGAAGATTATTTTTCATGCCAGATTTGAAGTCAATCAGTTCCACAGATTTTGCTTTTGCAGACACCAACATTTCCTTTGGTACTAAAATCAAATGCATGTTTTTGACCCATTCCCTTTATTTTGATGTAAAAAACAATTATACAAAATTCAGCATGCCGTAAATTAGCTGCATTTTTTGTTTTTTTGGACAAGGTGACGAGAGGAGCGGGCAGTGATTTAAGTATCTAAAGGCTATAAGGGACTTTAGCTGGGAGGTGACTTGGATACACTTTCCTTTGGACCTCTTAATGCCGTACTATGCTGGATTCGTTTTCTGCCATTTGTAGATGGATTGATTTATATGTGAGACTCTCATTGGTTTCTCTTCTGAGAGGTGATTAGCATTGACTGAAATGCTCTCTGAGTTTGGTAATGTCCTGATGATGATCTGATAAATAGTAAGGTCGAAACGCTGTTGACGTCTTCCTTGTCAAAAATCAAGAGGAAGCATATATTGTGTTATGTTTTTGTCATCTGACAAACTTGTTTTTGTATTATTTTTCCCTCTGCCATTGTTTTTTCGTTTTCACTTGTTTGTATTTTCTCAATTGTATATGTTTGTTTAACCCTTTGAGAACCAGTGTATTATTGGTAATTTGTGTACTCAGTACTCATTTATTAACACATTTCTCTTTCACTAAACAATTGTGGGCACCTCATTTTTTTGTTGTTGCAAAATTACCCTTTATTTGTTGGGTCTTTAGGCGTTATAATTGTTTTTCTTTTTAATTAATTAGCCAGAAACACAAATGGGGTGCCATATAACATGTAGATTTGTCAAATGTCCCCCAGAGGTATTAGCAAATATATATATATATATATATATATATATATATATATATATATAGGTAGTTATAGTATATAGGTAGTTATAGTATATAGGTAGTGATAGTTAGGACCAAAGTTTCCATAGGAAAAGTATTTTTTTGTTTTGCCAATTACTTTGGTACCGCTTGACAAATCCTCAGGAACTTTTCACAAAACTTTACCTTTTTGGTTCAGCTGCGGTGTTGCAAGTTTTAGGGTGATCCATCAAGTATGGGCCAAGAAAAAAAGGGGATCCCAAAATGAGTTTTCCCCATGTTTTGTCTTTAGGGATTTTTCCACTTTTGAACATGGCTACAACCCAAACCGCTGAATGGAAGTACACTACATTTGGCAGAAAGCTAGATGTTGGTCCAGAAAGTATGCTTTGTGTGATTTGGTGCAAATCCATTCAGTAGTTTCAGAGATATTTAAGTTTAAAAAATATATATCTGGAAGCCTAACAGCCTACTGAAATCCTACTGATATTTGATTGGCTGCCAATACTTCAACCAGGAAGTGATGGAAGCCATGTTGCGACCCAGTTGAATCGAGTCGCACAAAAATATCTGAAAAAAAGAGAAGGGGCAGGGTAAAAACACTCTGACCCCTGAGGCCTCTTGGGAGAGGGACACCCCAGGCCTAAAAAAAAGCAATTTATTTTTATTATATCAGCTGGTTCTGCAGATCCAGCTGAAAATGATCCACCCCGGGTGCATCAGGTCCCGGGGGCATTGTTTTAATAATGGTGGGGGGCGCATAGGCTTGCAGAAAGAGGAGCAGAATTGCTTTTGGACAGAGAGAGCTGCATTTTAGCAGCTCCCTCTGTCCAAAAACAATGCAGACTCCCGCAGGACATGGGGAGTCGGCAGGGACCTCGGGCGCCTTGATGCTTTTCCGCGGTCCCCAACAGTGGCAAGACCAGAATCAGATGTATCTTTGAGCTAAGGAAGAGCGAGGGTGTTCAAGAATGCTTAGTGCAGAGGAGCAGGGGTTGTTGTCTTGAGTAAGTGTCCTTTAGGGGGTGGCATGTGGTCAATGATCGATGAAGCCAATCCAAGATGGTGGATGCCCATCTTCACATGACAACTTTTTTTAAAGTGTGTAAAAGTGCATTTGCAAAAAGATAGTGGCCTGGTAGAAAGCTATAGCTACCTTACCCACCTAAACATGAAACATATCAATGTAAAAAAAACAGGACAGAGTGGGATAGCAGCGCAGGACTGTGGGTATAGAAAACACAATTAAATGACACTGACAATGAGTCGCAGCAGCAAGCAAAGATAGGTGGGGGAGCAATGGAGGGGAGTTTGAACTTTAAAAACAGCTACACTAAGGTAATCTGGTTAGGGAAGCAAGGGCCAAACTGGGGTTGGAAGAGCTAAACAAGGAGCATTTCAGGATGTAAATTGAAAGGCACACACAGAAGAGAGGGGGATGGAGCAAGACATCAGTTGTACTTTCATGGAGTGCTGAAAGAAAAACAGTTCCTTTAATGTAAGCAGTTGAAGGACACAAGTCACCCAGTCAGAAGATAGTAAAGAACAAATGCTCTAGAGGCAGTATAAACAATGACTAAGGGCACAATTCAGAAAGGGACTTACAACTTGTAAAGTTTACGAGTGTGGAGTCCCCGTACTTGTGGCAGTATCTCCGCACTTGGGGTGGAATCGTGGCACTGCAGTGAAGTAGCAAGGGGAGGGGGTGCCCCAGGAGGCACAAGTTTTGGGGACGGTGGCCCCGTCTCTTACCTCCGGCCTACGGGGCAGCCGTCGTCGCAATCGCCAGCACCCCCCCACGCTCTTCATGCAGCCGCCAGGCATCAAACGCAGTGACCACCACGGGCGGCACTAAATCTAGCTACGCCACTGCTGCACTGCAGTGCTCAGGGTGGAGATTCCACCCCAAGTGCGCTGATTTTGCTACGAGTACTTGTGCCCACCTTCTGGAACTCTCCCCCCCCTCTCAGATCCTCCCCCTCCTACGAGGAGTTTCGCAAGGCTCTAAAAACCTTCCTATTCCAGCAAGCTTTTAGCCCATAGCCCTCGATGTCTCCCTCAGTTTGAAATCCTATAGCGCCAAGAAACTGCTCAGTGAACGCGCGCTCTACAAATAACTAAAAATTCAAATTCAAATTCAAACTCTGCACTCATAACTTTACAAGTCGAAAGTCTCTTCATGATTCAGGCCCTAAGATGGAAAGCCATGTTAGAAGGCCTTCCAATCAAGGGCAAGGGAGTGACTCAAGCTGTTATGCATGTATATTTTAATGTATTAGAGACAACAGCACCTTCACAAGTGACAGCTAAAGCTGTCTGTAGGCGAAACCTCAAAAGGTTATAAGATCAGCAGATAGGTGCTAGGAGGGCAGTTAGCGACTTAGCCACAGGACTTATGACACCATCATATTTTATCTTCTTGGTGTAAAGCGCATCAGAGCTTGGGACGTTTAACTCCTGTATTTCCCATTGTTTATTAATTTCCTCTAATAAAAGTGCTAAGCATCAAGCCTTGCCGCTTTAGCCATTTTCATTCCAGCCCCATGCACTGCCAAAGCTCAGTGAAAATATTGTACCAGTAAATAACACAAAAACATTAAACTTTCGGACCTCTCATATTGAGCCACCTGGCGTACACCAGGTGAGAAAATGAGAGTAAGGTTACAGTTCTACGTGCATCACAGGTTCCCCCTAGGGTGACTGCTTGAGCCCACCGAAGGGCAGGCTTATTTTGCAACCCATGAAATTTCTTGGCAGAAAATGTTACCCGGCAATTTGTCAAGCTGAATTTTGCTACCTCTGGGTTAGTAGCAAATCAGCATATGTTAAGCAGGGCCAATACAACTGCAGCTGCCCACTGGCCTTTCCTCACTTCCCTATCCCAGCAACACAGGTTTAATGCGGTGCAGGCACTCTGCAATAATGTACACTGTCTTAATAGTGCTGTCGATTAGTGGTTATGATTTGTATGGACGCCTGAGAGCTCAGCTGCCTTTCACCTCGGTACGACTATACAAACACTACATACATACATACACACAAGGAAAACACCTGTAATGCTTGTTCTTCACTTCACTGCACCAAAAATATCCCATACTAAGGGGCCGATTAGGATTGCGGTGAATCCGCATCCTCCGGGCCGGCGGAAGCCACCGCCGGCCTGGAGGATGCGGATTCACCGCCCTGGTGAGGGAAAACACCAACAGCCACATTACGATGGCGTTGGGATCAGCGGCGGACGGCAAGTCCGTCCGCCGCTGATCCACGGTGAGTGTACGCAAATATGGTGGCGGTGTCTGCAAGACACCGCCAGCCATATTACGATGCAGGCGGAAACATGCTTTTCCACTGCGGCTTTTCAGCTGTGGAAAAGCATGTGGTCTTTTGTTTTTGGGGGCCCGTTGCGAGCACCCAGGGTGTTGGGGGGTGGAGGGTGCACATGGGGGGTACCTATGGTACCCCCTGCATTTGCATGCACAATGCAGCAGGCACCGCGCGGTGCCTGCCGCTTTGTGCATGCAAATGCACAGCATGCATATTTGACTTTGAGGCGTGTGCTGCTTAAAGCAGCACCCGCCGCAATGTCAAATATATGGGATGTGACCGCCAGGGTGGTGGTCACATCCTAATTCCAACGGAGGGACCGCCGCTGCCCCTGCGGACGGTCCCTCCACCTCGGGGGTGGCGGACGGACGCCATCCTAATAGGCCTCTAAGTCAGTACTAGGGCCAGGGCAACATTAGGGTTGCCGCGAAAACTGCCATAAAATGCCGACACAGATGTGCATGATGGTAGAATGTGAAAGGGTATCCAGATTACTACAAATGATGTAGAAAAAGGTCTTATCGCAAAGAGAAGGGTGCACCTGATCAGAAATATACCATTTTGATGCGGATTGATAAAATCTCTGCACCAGAGCTGGCCGGCGCAACTATCATTTCAATGGTGCTGTTCAGTGTATGGAAAGATTAGGAAGGCATGAGTGCCCATACTTCCTATGATTTAAAAATGATTTTCCTGGCATTTAATCTGGTTAATTTGTAGGCGTGGTTGTAGAAGGAAATTGGCCTGGCAGGTTTATGTGTGGAAATGGTTGGGCAAAGGCGCCCTTTTAGGGGTTGATAGCCTTGTAGAGTAGATGGGGTCTGAGAAGTGCTTTGAAGAGGGTTTATGAAGAAGGGAAGGGAGACAAGGGGAGAAGGCAGCTTAAGATCTCAGAAAGCATAAACTATGTCAAGGAAAATATGCTGTGTGGGCGGCAGAGAAGAGTGCTCTGTAGGGGGTACTGACATTTTGTCTGCAAAACAACAAGAGCAACATTGGTGAAAGAGGTAGAGTTAATGGGAGGTTAGGGAGATGTGATAAGAGAGTGAGACAGAAGTCTTTGGGAACAATTATACAAGATCCCATTAGGAGACAGTTCTAATTTGTTTCCTTGCAATAAAGTACTTCGTAAATTACTCCAAAAGACATGTGGAAAACAACATTTCCGACCCTTTAGAGTACAAGTCACAAGACTAAAGATCAATTTGTTCTGAACTACTTGCCTACTAGACACCAACTAAGGGGGTCATTAGGATGGCAGGCGGACTTTGCCCGCCCGCCCGCCATCCTCGTGCAAAACAGGACCGCCCGCCATAGGAGCGGCGGTCCGGCCTTGAGCATTAGGATGCGCCCGCCACACAGGCGGGCGCATCCTGTATTTTTACCATTGCGGCGGGCGGTGCAGAAAGCGCCGCCCGCCGCAATGGTAAAAATGCACGTTGTGCATTTCAAAGCACAACATGACAGGCACCGCGCGGTGCCTGCCATGTTCCACTTTGAAATGTGGGGGGTACCATAGGTACCCCCCATGTGCACCCCCCACCCCCCGGACTCCCAGGGGGCCCGCCACGGGCCCCCGCAGGGAGTCTCTGCATGCCTTTCCGGAAAAGCATGTCAGGAAGGGCATCCTAATATGGCTGCCGGTGTCTGATAGACACCGCCACCATATTATTCCTTTTCCGCCCCGGCCGCAAGGCGACCGGGGTGGAAAAGCGGCAGACGGTCTTTCCGTCAGCCGAGGTCCCCCCCGCCATCCTAATATCGCGGGGGGTCTTTAGTGCAACGATGTCGGGCGGATTGTCCCCGCCAGGCTGGTGGTGGCTACCGCCAGCCTGGCGGGGGCAATCCGCCCGACATCGTAATGGGCCCCTAAGTATGCAAAGCAGCTTAATTTGTTGTGACTATAACAGGAAGACCTGTTTTCAGGTTTGGATTAACAATGCCACCTGTGGTATACATATGCCAAACACTTCTGGAGGTTTAAGAACAAGGAACAAAAGATTTGGCAAGGGGAATCCCTTGTTTTGTGATTGGTTGTAGTCTCAGCATTACGCTTAAGGAATGGAGTAGCAGGCAATTCTTCCTCACCTCACCCACAGCAAGCAGGGACATGGACCAGCAGGTAAGTGCAGTAATTTTATTTGCTATATGCCGCCATAACGTTTTGGCTCGTCCGAGCATAGTGCACATGACAATGTGATATTGGCAAACTTCGAAATTTAAAGTGACAGTGGTTAATTCAAACTGAACCACGTGATGATACTAACAATGACATGGAAGAGTTACCACAGCCTTATCTCGTAATTGGCAGCAGATTACCATGGTCAAATGTAATGTTTTAAATACTTTGCATCAAGCTGTATAAAACAGTAAGGTTAGATACCATGATAAAACATATTGTTTGTCAAAATTCATTTTTCCTTCGATATCCGTTTATATACAGTGCAAATTCGCTTATGCCATGCAAAATGGCAATGGTGCAAAATACGCTATTGTCAATTCATTGGCCGGCTTAAATGCAAATATTGGTAACAAAGTCTGTACTTAACATGCGCATCACGTTTCCCTTGATGTTCAATATTATATATCGACTATAACACGAAGACCTGTTTTCAGGTGTAGAATAAGAATGCCTCCTGTGGTATACATATGCCAACTACTTCTGGAGATTTAAGAACAAGGGACAAAAGATTTGGCAAGGGGAATCCCTTGTTTTGTGGTTGGTTGTAGTTCCAGCATTACGCTTAAGGAATGGAGTTTGGCTCTTGTACTGTATTCTATATTCTGTTGTGTATTCTGCCACTGGTTTGAGGTTTATTGAAAACCAATTCAGTCTTGACATCATGTGCTGTCTACAGGTATATAAATGCACGTGCATGGCGAGTGATTACGTTTTTCCAAGGCTTTTTCCCTGACAAATACTCACTGAATAAGATATATATCTATATCTCCAAGACACCGCATCTGAGCAGCAGGCAATTCTTCCTCGCCTCACCCACAGCAAGCACGGACATGGACCAGCAGGTAAGTGCAAGACTTTGTCCATTTCTATCTCGGCGTGGATAGCACTGTGCTGATCCTATGCTTAAAAACTTTGATAGAAAAGCAGACATTTGAGGTGAGCAAATTTAGAGTGTCGCTGGTGTTGAGGGTGCTCTATACAGGAGCTGTCTTCCACCTACACTTGGTAGGGTAGCTACCCAGAGTTCTCTCCTTCTTTTTTGCATGTATATATATATATATATATATAATTTATTTATTTTTTACAGGAAAGTAAATAAAGGCCATGTTAAACCAAAATGCTGTCTCAGCAGACTGAAATACTTAAAAAATCATGCATATTTGTTTGATAGCACTTTTTTCAATTATGTTTATGAAATACACATATAAATGTATTTTTTTATATTTATTTAGGGCTACTTCCACTCTTTAAAATGTTCTCTTGGCCCTGTTCCAAAATTCTGAGAAGCAAGTGCCTGAACCAGTTGTTGTCCTAAAAGAGACCTAGATAGCGGGGAATAGCCAAGTTTTCGGCATGTTCCAGAATTTAAAAAGGTGAGCCTCACTTCTCAGATACAAACTGAGATTCTGCCTGTGTGACAGCCCCGACCAAGAAAGCTCTACTTGGCATTGATTTGCATCAAAATGTTGGCACTAGTAGTAGTGTCTGATTTGTTAATCTCAGTTGACAGAGGGGGAAATACCACTTAACTCTGGACTCAAGCGGAGAGCGAAGTTGGCTATGGACCGTGTTGTGTAGCAGTTACATTAGTTTGAAAAAAATGTGTTGTTTCACCAGGAGCCAATGTAGGAATTGAAAGCGCTATCCATATATGTTCTCTTGGGTGGAGGTCCAGTGCAATCCTGGCTGCATTTTTCGGAATTCATTGGACTCTGTGCAACTGATAAAATGGGAGACTCAAGTAGATCATATTGCAATAATCCTGCCTCGCTAAAATGAATGTATTCAAATAACTGTACACTATGGGAACAAAAAGTAAGAATATGATGCATTTTAAGAAATTCAAATGGAAATAGGGGTTCACCATAGTTAAATTTGATCTAATACAGTTAGTTGACTGCAACTCTTATGCAAATCTTTTCACTATGGGAACAGGTGAGGGTGTAGGACTTACTGCAGCCGGCCAAAAATGCAACACCAAAAAAGGTGAAGGAATAATGAGACACAGGATCGCTGTCTTATCCACATTTAATTTAAGATGGTTACCCAGCATTCAGTGAATACTTTAGTTAAGCAACCCTCTGACTGGTTTTCCCCAATAATTTGGTTGTCGTCTGCATATAAGAAGATGTCAAAACTACAAGATTCAATCAGGGAAGCAAAATGAATCATATAAAGGTCAAACGGTACGGATAAAAGAATAGATTGCTGAGCCACCCCACACACCACTACTAATTATGTGGTGAAAGGGCGATCTTATGGGTGTTGTGTGATAGAATGTCACCGAACCAATCAAGAGCTAGATCATCTTTTATTCACGGTTCCTCCAGTCTACCAATCAGAAACAAGTGTTCTACCATATCATATTGCCACTAACAAATCAAGCACAATCAAAGCAGCCGAAATATTCAAGTGACAATTTGGTAACCTAATTACCATACCAAACAAAATGTATTACTTCCTAAATATCTGGAAAAATGAGTTATAACATATAATTACGGTATGATGATTGCATGCTTACATTCTTCCTTCTCATTTTGAAATCACTGATTTTGTTTCGTGAAAGCTGCACTATTAAGGAAACATCATAACAGCATAAAAGTGTGATAAAACAGGTCACAGTTTTAACATCATAAGGAGAGAAAGTATTTAAATTTTGTTTTCCATCCAACCATGTGTGTAGCTGCCAACTCTCCTATGGAGGTCATATACCTAGGACTTAGTGAAAGATTCACATATGACATTGGGCATATCTACGTGATTCCTCTATTTTACATCACCATGTTCCCCAAGTGTACATCCACCAGGGTCCCCAGTGCACATCACACTTTGCCCCCATAATGCACATAGGCGTGTGCCTCAGGACGAATGTATGATGATACAACGCATGCTTTTACAACGCATGCCATTACAACGCATTTTTCACAACGCAAAAACTATTACAACGACTGTTTTAACAACGCATACCATTACAACGCAAAATAAATAGAATGCATTAAAAGTGCCATTACAACGCAAAATAATACTACGCATACCACTACAACGCCCAAAACATTTTCTTTTTAAATAATTTAGTAAAATAACTCCTGCCACGGGATCCAGGGAAAATAGGGGTTTTGGGTGGGTAAGTTTATTAAAATGTGGTACGCAACTGAGCACATAATTTATAAAAAACTGACTTTATAAAAAACAATACTCTGGTATTAAAATTAATATTCGAGTATTAATCGAGTAACAATAAAATATTTTTTTTAAACAGCATTTTTTAAAAAGAGAAACAGAAATTAAGTTAATATCAATTAAAATACATTTTAAAATCGAAGAAAAGGTAACCCTACACAGAAAAGAAACAAACTACCTAAAAACGATCCTCCATTTTAGGAGCATGCTCAACCACAAGTCCTACAACACTTTTCATGACAAGAAATAGATCCTACAGCAAACAAAATGGCGGAGTAAACACTGACAAACACATTAAACAGTCAATTTTTTGTACAATAAATTAAATTATAGGTTCTCACATCAAACAAATCCAAAATATTTGTGAATAAAAGTGAATATTTTAACGGCAATAATGGTGAGCTACCCAAAAAAGTATAAATAAAGCTTGCCCACCATTTTGAAGTCAGTGGTCAACAGACAACCAGCGAGAGCAGACGCTTTTTACGCTACCTCTCACGCTCCCTCAGCAAGTAACACAGAGGAATTACCATAGCACGATTCTCAAAAAGCAAGTAAGTATAATACATTTTACTAAAAAAAATTTACTATAATTAAAAATCAATTAAAAATAGATTATAATGATTACATATTATTTTTCAGTTTTTGGCAAACTTGGCAGACAATTATCCAACGAGCCGATAATTGGAAAGCAAATTGTAAAATTGAAAGTAAGTGAATTAATTAAATAAAATATAGAGTAGTATGACAGAAAAAGAGATTTATCGTACCCAAAAAGAACGATACTTTTCATTTAATATTTTAAAATGAATCACAGTCAGATGACACTTAAACAATGATTTTACTACTTATGTTCCAAAAAAAAATCATCTTAAAAAAATCATGATAGTAATTTTTTTTATCTTTCAACCAAAGTGTGTTAGTAAAATGCAATTAAGACTGCAAAAATTTAAATATTTTTCCCAAAGAATAAATGTTTTTTGTTACATTGACAAATCAAACGAGTCAAGAATAAAAATTACGAAACGTGTAAGTTACCGAAATATATTGTTTTACTAAAATAGCTAAGACTGTTGGACTGTTGGATAATTCTACAGTAATATCTCATTCTCTGATTCTCTCAAAGAAAAATATGGTATAAAATTATATTTAATATTATAAAAGGAATGATAATTTAGATGTAAAGTACCACTTGAAATGTTTTTAAATGCTAATTCCTATCACTTTTACTTAATTACAGCATACTGAAATTATTTGTGATCCAATACAAAGAAAATCTTTAGAAGAAAGAACACCAACAACAAAGAAAGAAATCTCTGTAAAAGGTAAATATAATAATAAAAAAACATTACCAGATAGCAATTACCTAGCAATTTTTAAAAATATTTTTAAAAAAAGAACAATTCTGCAACTGTTTCTGAACTAAAATCACTATTTTTTTTCAAAACATGGATTGTACATTTTTTACTGTCAAAATTGCAATTTTATAAAACATTTAATTAATTTTAAACATGAAATAATACAATATTTTAAAATCCTATTAAAGGCGATTTAATACATTTAAAAAAACAGTCTATATATATATTATATCCTACTACAGATATCAACTTCAACATTTGATCTCAAGTAAGAAAGAAAAACAGCCATCTTTAGAACACCAACAAAAGATAAACCTCAGCATCTTCAAAACATCCAAAAAGAAATACAAAAGGTAAATATATTTCAATAAAAGAGAAAAAGAATAAATTAACCCCTTTTTCTCCTAAAACAGTAACATAGCAAAAAAAGAAGCATACAATAAATCAAAATTTTTCAAATTTTCTTACAGGTCAACAAATTGAAAGATCAACCAACCAACAAGAACTTCAACTTAATCCATCGGAGCCAACCAACAAACAACCGAAAAGGTGAAAAATACTAAAACCAAGCAGACTGATATCTTTGCATAAATGTTTTTTGTAAAAAATGAACAAAAACAAACAGAACCCAAAATACAATAACAAATCATATATTAGTAATTCTGACATACTTTTCTTTTTTTTCTTATCATTTCAGACAATGTCAACGAATAAGACTGCCCATTATATTACCTCAAGCAAAGGAAACCGGCTTCTGAAACATGCAGGGTACATTTATTGCAAGGAGAGAATAACAGAACCAAGGAGACATTGGAGATGCGTGCAATACTACTCAACCCATTGCACAAGCAGAGCGGTTACTCTGGGTGACACAGTTGTAAAAACATCAGAGCATAACCACTCTGCCTCTGCAATGGAGATTGAGGTAAGAGAAACAATTAATGAAATGAAAGATATTGCAAACACCTTCAATGACTCCTCTGGTTCCATTTTGAGGGAGGTTGCCAAGCATGTCCCTGGTGATATTGCTAGCAGTATGCTCATCATACCCAATCTGAGACAAATTATACAACGTAAAAAACAGGCAAGTAACCCACAAAGAGTTACACCTCAAACATTCTCTGACATTCTTAGTCCTCCTGAACTCTCTGTTTCTATATCTAACGAACCTTTATTACTGCATGATAACAAAAACCCTCAAAAACGAATAGTTATCTTTAGCACACACCGTAATTTAGCCAAGTTAGAGAATAGTGATGTGTGGATGATGGATAGCACCTTTAAAAGCACGTCCCATCCATTCACCCAAAAATACATTATTCATGCTAAATTAAACAATACAGTAGTCCCCTTAGTAGACAGTTTGCTACCTGACAAACAATCCACAACGCACACTGAACTTTTAACAGTGATAAAATCAAAAACATCAAACAAAAGTCCTAGGAAAATTATTATTGATTTTGAATTCACAATGATAAATGTTATAACCAAAACGTACACGGATACCCAAATTCAAGGATGTTTTTTCCATTTTTCCCAGGCTTTTTGGTGTTAAATACAAAAAACATCCTTAGTTGTGGATTACGTATCAGATAGCAAACTGCATTTCGAATTAAAAAAACTAACTGCACTTTGCTTTGTTCCTCCTGAAATTGTAGACAAGTACTTTACTGCAATTACAGAATCAGACTTTTACACATCAAACGAAGAAAAATGGGCATCCGTACTAAATTATTTTGAAGACACATGGATTGGGCATCGAAGCAGGTCGGGTTGCAGGAGGAAGCCATGTTTCCATGTGGAGTGGTGGAACTGCTACACGAGCTGTTTAGAAGGAGGATCAAAGACAAACAATGCCATAGAGGAATGGCACAACTCCTTCAACCACACAATTGGAAAACCTCACCCCAACTTTTATCATTTTTTTAGAATCTTTGAGGAAGGAGCAAAGTTTCGAAGAAATGAGAATGTCACAAGCATTAACTGTAGTCTTAACCCACGCAAATCTAAAAGATCAAAAGAAATGTCTGAAAGACTATTGGGTGCATTACAACAATTTTCGTTGTGTGTGACTTCAGACTCCCTGGATAATTTTGCACACATTCTACATTACTAACTCAACCTACACTATTACTTACCTGTTTTGCCCTAAAATATATAAACACACATTTAAATTGGCATTTTTTAAAAACATTTTCCAAAATTGAAAGTCGGGTCACCTTACCTTAGATGTCTTCTTTTTTCTTTTCTTTTCTTTATTAATCCAATCCATAACCATGCTTGTTTTTTTTCCAAATTGAAAACCAGAAAATAAAAACCCATTCGCAAAATATTCATTTTTAAAAAGATTTCCCCCCAAAAAAATTCAAAATAATTGGTACTCCATTCCAAAAATTAATCCTTTCGTAAAAGATTGATTTCAAGAAACCATTCCAAAAAAAATCTTCTCCAAATCCAAAAGATCTTGAATTCCAAAATAAACGAATTAGTGATCCATCCTTTTTCTTTGCAAAAAATCCAAACCTTCGAAATCCTCTTTCGTTTGAAAATGTTCCATTGAAAAAACAAACCCAAAAACATAGATCTTTTCCTCGTTTCCATAATTCCAAGAAAAACAATCCTGCTTCCGGAAAATAAATCCATTCTTCAGAAATCGATCCTCTTCTTTCTCCGGTCTTTAAAAAACAAATTCTTTTTCCCGTTTTTTCAAACAAAATGCAGTATTTACAGTGAAATTAACTTAGTAAATACTAATATACCAACTTTTTTTTTAAACTTGACATTACACGTGACCCGACGTGGGCATACACTAACAACAAGTTCGGGGACATTGTGGAAAAGTAAATTTTGCCATGTTCTGTGTCCCTACGTGTTCCCCATCTTATGTTATATGTGCATGATTAATATGCATATGTATTCCCTTATGATCGATTAAAGACGCAATTTTAGTTGTGTCCATCTCTAGTATGCCAGTTTTCAGTTCTCGTTAAAGCTACGAGTATTAGGCCTATGTAAAGTTATGTTGCCACGTTTTACAGTGTGCACGTTAATTCATTGAAAAGTCTCCGTTTCTAGGCCTCAAAAGGGCCCGGATACCAGATTCAGCTCCTGTCTCCTGAACCCTTGCTGAGGAGCGATACAGCCCCCACCTGTATCCCTGACCCTTCACTTACTTCCTGCCTCACAGTGCCCGGCTCGGCCTGGCTCTGCCTGCCAGTCTGCCAAGAGTATGTTATGATTCTAGTTATCAGTCCAGCCCTCCTTCTCTGCATTCCTAAAGCTACTGAATCGCATCAATAGTTTCAGTCATCGTCTAGCCTTTACGTCTCCATGTAAGAGAAATACTGTATTAATGGTCATTTAATATTCCTCAACACGCACTACATATAGAATGATGCATGCACCAGTCTTAGAGTCTGTTAGCCTTTACCCTGATAACTTTTGGATTCTATCAAGATGTTCTCTAAACATCAGATACTAGATAGTGTTTAGGTACATGTCGCTCTGACACTCCAGACTTTCGTCTCCTCTTCTAGCGCAGAAGTCATAGCCCCCAGTTCCTCCTAGTAACACGTCATTGCCAGCTTGCGCGCACCACTAGGTCAGAGGTCCCGGCTCCTTAGGTAGCCCCCTCCATGTTTCCGCCCCGTTTATGACATATTCTGTTACGTTTACATCACATGTCTATGTATACGCCTCTTGTTCCACCCACTTTATGCCTTATCTTTCGCGACTGCTATGAACTCCACCCACTGCTACGCCTACTATACTGAATGTAATGCAATTGTTTAACTATAAATATTGTGCACTGTTATTAAAAGTTACCCTTATGCTCCCAGATCCTGCCCCCCGGCAGCTGCCATCCCATTCCCATGCAGGTTGTCCTGTTCCTGTCCTTTATGCCTGATTAAAACCTGCAAACTCCAGCTACCTCGAATCTTGACTCTTATTTATTGAGCTATCTGTTATTGTATATCTAGTCAAAAATAGAACAGGTATTTAATTATTTATTTACCACAACATGCTTAAAAGATACGAACTGAACATATAATTAACGTATCTAAACCTCCCTCTTCTCTCCTTGCAATAAATGTCACTCACATCATCATTTACAAATGTATATGCGTTTTAAAAGTTTCCTACCTGAGCGCAGGTCTCCTTGCTTTCGCTCTGTCCAGCGACTCTCCTCAATATGGCTGCCTTCGTGATTCACGTTTACGCGTATACGTCATCTTCAGCTAACAAAAAAGAAAATGGACAATTTTTCTAACCTTTTTTTTTTAAAATAATAATATATGTTCAAAATCAATTTTTTATCAAATAAAGTTTACCGAAATGCTATTGAAATATTGTAAAAAATATTTAAATGATCTATTTTGAAAATAAAGTTGCTTAAATAATAAACTAAAATATACAGTCTCGCATTGTCACTTTTTATTAAAATGTATTATTTTACAATGTACAACTAATTTTTACTACATGTATTATACTGTTAAATACCATTTTTACCTTTAGGATGCTGCCTTTTGCTTCCATTCCATCCTGCGTTACTCTTCTAATAACTTCCAATATGATAGATGCGGGAATCATCTTGACATCTATTGAAATAAAGGAAGGACATAACTTTACACTGAAGTCAATGTAAAAGCGTGTGAACTCTTAAAAAACATTTTTTTTAATATGTATTTAATAAATAATAATTATTTAAAAAACATATATTAATAAATATCTTTTTTTTAATTTAAAACATTTTAAATTTCTAAAACATTAATATTATGATTTTTTTCAAAAAGTGAATTATTATTTAACACTTTGAAGTATTATTTACTATTTAAACTCCAGTGGGGTTGTAATAGTAATGTAAAAGCTTTGGATAGTGTTGGGGGCATACATTACTATTCTTACTCCGTAGGTATGCAACAGAAGGGTAAGTGTTGGACAGTGTAGGGGTTATAAATTACTATTCTTACTCCTGGGGGGTGTAACAGTAGGGTAAAAGTTAGATAGTGTAGGGTGTATAAATTACTATTCATACTCCAGGGGGTGTAACAGTAGGGTAAGAGTTGAATAGTGTAGGGGGTATAAATTACTATTCATACACCAGGGGGGTGTAACAGTAGGGTAAGAGTTGGATAGTGTAAGGGGTGTAAATTACTATTCATTCTCCAGGGGGTGTAACAGTAGGGTAAGAGTTGGATAGTGTAGGGGGTATAAATTACTATTATTAATCCAGGGGGCTTGTACTAGTAGGGTAAGTGTTGGATAGTGTAGGGGTTAAAATTACTATTCTTACTCCAGGGGGGTGTAACAGTAGGGTAAGTGTTGGGTAGTGTAGGGGTAAAAATTACTATTCTAACTCCAGGGAAGGTGTAATAGTAGGGTAAGTGTTGGATAGTGTATTGGTTAAAATAACTATTCTAACTCCAGGGGGGGTGTAATAGTAGGGTAAGTGTTGTATAGTGTATGGGTTAAAATAACAATTCTAACTCCAGGGAAGGTGTAATGGTAGGGTAAGTGCTGGATAGTGTAGGGGTTAAAATTACTATTCTAACTCCAGGGGGTTTAATAGTAGGGTACGTGTTGAATAGTGTAGGGGTTAAAATTACTATTCTAACTCCAGGGAAGGTGCAATAGTAGGGTAAGTGTTTGATAGTGTAGGGGTTAAAATTACTATTCTTACTCCTGGGGGGTGTAATAGTAGGGTAAGTGTTGGATAGTGTAGGGGTTCATATTACTATTCTTACTCCATGTGGGGTGTAATAGTAGGGTAAGTGTTGGATAGTGTAGAGGTTAAAATTACTATTCTTACTCCTGGGGGGGTGTAATAGTACGGTAAGTGTTGGATAGTGTAGGGGTTAATATTACTATTCTTACTCCAGGGGAGTGTAAAAGTAGGGTAAGTGTTGGATAGTGTAGGGGTTAATATTACTATTCTTACTACAGGGGGGTGTAAAAGTAGGGTAAGTGTTGGATTGCGTATGGATTAAAATCACTATTCTAACTCCAGGGGGCTGTAATATAGGGTAAGTCTTGGATAGTGTAGGGGTTAAAATTGCTATTCTAACTCCAGGGAAGGTGTAATAGTAGGGTAAGTGTTGGATAGTGTAGGGGTTACAATTACTATTCTTACTCCATGGGGGGTGTAATAGTAGGGTAAGTGTTGGATAGTGTGAAGGTTAAAATTGCTATTCTTACTCCTGGGGGTGTAATAGTAGGGTAAGTGTTGGATAGTGTAGGGGTTAATATTACTATTCTTACTCCAGGCGGGTGTAAAAGTAGGGTACGTGTTGGATAGTGTAGGGGTTAATATTACTATTCTTACTCCAGGGGGGTGTAAAAGTAGGGTAAGTGTTGGATAGTGTATGGGTTAAAATTACTATTCTAACTCCAGGGGGTGTAATTGTAGGGTAACATTTGGATAGTGTAGGGGTTAAAATTACTATTCTAACTCCAGGGGGGTGTTATAGTAGGTTAAGTGTTGGATAGTGTAAGGGTTAATATTACTATTCTTACTCCAGGGGAGTGTAAAAGTAGGGTAAGTGTTGGATAGTGTAGGGGTTAATATTACAATTCTTACTACAGGGGGGGTGTTAAAGTAGGGTAAATGTTGGATTGCGTAGGGATTAAAATTACTATTCTAACTCCAGGGGGGGTGTAATAGTAGGGTACATTTTGGATAGTGTAGGGGTTAAAATTACTATTCTAACTCCAGGGGGGTGTAATAGTAGGGTAAGTCTTGGATAGTGTAGGGGTTAAAATTGCTATTCTAACTCCAAGGAAGGTGTAATAGTAGGGTAAGTGTTGGATAGTGTAGGGGTTACAATTACTATTCTTACTCCATGGGGGTGTAATAGTAGGGTAAGTGTTGGATCGTGTAGAGGTTAAAATTGCTATTCTTACTCCTGGGGGTGTAATTGTAGGGTAAGTGTTGGATAGTGTAGGGGTTAATATTACTATTCTTACTCCAGGGGGGTGTAAAAGTAGGGTACGTGTTGGATAGTGTAGGGGTTAATATTACTATTCTTACTCCAAGGGGGTGTAAAAGTGGGGTAAGTGTTGGATAGTGTAGGGGTTAAAATTACTATTCTAACTCCAGGGGGTGTAATTGTAGGGTAACTTGTGGATAGTGTAGGGATTAAAATTGCTATTTTAACTCCAAGGGGGTGTTATAGTAGGGTAAATGTTGGATAGTGTAAGGGTTAAAATAACTATTCTAACTCCAGGGGGGTGTAATAGTAGGGTAAGTGTTGGATAGTGTAGGGGTTAAAATTACTATATTAACTCCAGGGGGGTGTAAAAGTAGGGTAAGATAAAATTTAATTAAAATTAAAAAATATTTTTAAAAAATATATATTAAAATAAATGATATTATAAATACATTTAGATAATATGTTTACCCATACTTACGTTGTAATGACATGCGTTGTAATAGCATCTGCGTTGTAATGGCATGCGTTGTAATAGCATGCGTTGTAATGGATCTTGCGTTGTAAAAGTTTTGTTGTAATGGTAGTGCGTTGTTAAAGTTGCTTTGTAATGGTTGTTTCACCTCAGGAACATCATCCAGTGCTTTTCCGTTGCACTACAGTCAATGCTCACCTGTGGCACAGCATCCAATCTTCCCCTGCGACACATCATTCACGGCTCCATTGTGGTGCATCAGCATTGCTGCCCTGATGCACATGTCCCTTTGTCTTAAGAAGCCCATCACCATGTGACCTCACTGTTGTTCATCACCAGGAGTCTTTATGCTTGTTGTTCAATGTGCAGGGATGCCTGCATTTCTCGTGGATTTTAAGAAAATGAGTGTCGCCATGTGAACACGCTATATTTGTTTATGTTCTATGTGTGCTGTGTGTACGCAAGTCTATTGCCTTAGTCACTACTTGTTTCTACTACCTGTAATGTAACTTTTCTTATCAAATGTAGGGAACTATGGGTCAAAAAGGTCATTATAATACCAGGTTTAGAGCAAGATTTTCAGATAGGCAAATGTTTGAACTTTTATGTTACTCATCGCCATCGCTAAGATCATAAAGACATCGCCAGATTTTCACTTTGGCCCTTCACTGCTACATGGGCTAGATGTCTACCTGTGGCTGGTATTACTGTTCATGTGTGACAAGGTCTGAATATCCACTGCATACAGTTTGACAAGGAAGTGGTGGTAAAAGGAGAAATAAGGGCAGTTTGACCATTTTTAGGTTCTGCGTGTGACGGGTCATGCTCTGCATGCGCTCTCACTTGTAAGGGGTGTTGTTTACAGTAAAAGGTTTGGAGCACCCCCAATTTCCTTACCATTCATTGACTTTATTGTCACTCTTCTTTGCTGCCTCCTAATTGGCCAGCACCTGCCAAGTGTCACTTCTTTTTCTGTCAGTGAATCTTGAACTTAGCACAGATTGCTTCCTCTTTGTTCAGTTTATAGGGACTAGTGCGCGGAAGACATTGTGATGCTTGCTCAGGCAGGGTTGATGAGTGAAAATGGATGCAGAAAACCTATGTACCAAGCTGAAATAGCAGATGATCTAGTGATACTCATTTTTTCCATTCCTAACAGATAAAACTGTATGTGCTGCCAAGGTGTTGTGTTTTTTGTAACAGGCCAAGGTATGTGGAGCGTGGGAGACATACCATTGAGGTTATGCTGACCAAAATGAGCCTGGGATTTGCTTGTAGTTCCTGGGAGGATGATTGATTGGTACCAGTGAGAGAAAGATGTGAAACTAAGATAGTAGGAGGTGGGAGGATCCTGGGCTAGTGAAAACACTGATAACACTAAGAGAAGACCTTGCACAGGAAAGGAATATGTTGTGAGTTAGACCTGGCCCTTTTTGCAGGGTTGTTGTGCATTTCTAAAGGGTTTCAGAAGTCGCGCCGTACATCAAAGTCATTTTGGAGTATAAGCACAGGGGCTCTGACCCCAAGTTTTAAGTTCACTTTGGGTGTCCTGAGGATCCTCTGTATATATGTGGAGGTGCATTTCCAGGAGGGTCTATCACTTTGCCATTTGCTTTGCTGTGTTGACCTGCTACATGCTGATTGGTGTATTGACAGGAGGGACTACCACTTTGCACCAGGCTTTGCTATGTTGGCCTGCTGCTTGCTACCTTTACAGGGAGGGAGGACTGAGCCTGTCCTCTATAAACTCGGTCAACCATCTGAAGGAACTTCAAGGGCTTGTTGGCTTGCCCCTGTTGCAGAAGTCTCAGGGCCTTCAAAGTCTTCAACTGCGGCCTTTTTAGGGCAAGCTTACCAACTCTGGGATAGAGTGTGACTTCTCTGGGTTACCCCAGTGCTCTCCCGAGTCTTTGCAAGGTTGCTGCTTTTCAGCGCAGCATGCTGACTTCAACAATCACCATGTACAGAGCCCCCTATGGTTCTGTATATTACCGTCCAGCGAAGCCAGTCGGCAGGGACTCCTGTGTTGCGTGGCCACCAAGCTTCCCCCCTCTCCACAGAGCCGTAATCCCTCATGAAGAAGGGAACTCCACACAGGCATGTTCTCAACTCGATGGAAAGGGTGCTCTGTACTGAGCACGGCTGAGACTCTGCCCCGTAGCACTGAGCTGCCTGACTCCCAGCAGGGAGCGTCGTCAAGATTTCTTTGATGGCCCGCAAAGCAGCATACTTGTCACCTCACGTACCCAGCTGTTTGCTGAGTATGTGTCCCGTGATGGGAAGAGCATTGGTAACATTGTGCACTGCTGAGGGCGCATCTTGCAGGTACTGTGTGCTTTCTGTATCTCTGACGGAGTCCCGGCATCGCACTCTGCCAAATGAGATTGCCCTCAGTCATTAGGAGGTCTCAGTGGCTGGAAAACCTTTCCATATTGATACCACTCACACTGCTGAGTGAAGGTGTTTTGTTGAGAACACATATTGAGCGCCCAAGCCCGGTAAGGAGACCGCACTGCCTTCTGCGGCCCGACCTCTATATCGCAAACTTATCGGCACTTCTGGGCGAGTGCCTAAGCCAGTCCTGAGGTCCGTGCTGCCCCACTATATGCTCTGCATTCGCATGCGCACGAGGCTGCATCAGCACATTGCAGTCTCCGCCCCACGGGTGTCCACTGGCGCCATGACCACTGTTTATCTCCCTGTTCTGTATTTAGTCGATGGCAACAGTTCTTTCGCTCCTCTCCCATATCAGTTAAGGTCCAGATGAGCTAACCACTAGTTGTTTGCTGCCTGGCATTAACATGGCGGCTTCTGAGCCAACCGGGCTCAGCCATTTAAAAAAAAAAAAATACATTATGTGTGCAACTGATTCTCCATTTTCCTTGGAGCCTGAAAATGATTTCACATGCCCCTCCCCATAAAAAGTGAAAGAAGACTGCCCTGAAGCATTCATAGGAATAGAAAGAGGACTGATCAATCTCTCTGTCCTCCCATATCCCTCCTCAGGGAAAGCAAAAGAGGATTGCTCAAAGTGTACCTGGGACTATACAATGAGGACCACTTGAACTTCTGTAGCTGCCATCCTGGCATTGTTTTTATATCGGTTCTAGTACTCCGTTTGTTCTGGCGCTCTGGACCCTCACTACATTGTACACTCTTAGAGGGGGCAACGCATTGTGGCATTATTGCGCACTCTTTAGGTATGCCTAGCTCATATGGCAGACCTTTTTGGGGACCTTGACCTACCTCATACCTCACTACTATCAACAGACCCCCTGGACAAGAGCATCCACACTCTGCCCAACATGTCGGATCCTGGCCTGACCCCACGGACGACAACTCCTACACCATTAAGTCACTATTAAGTCAGTGGCAGCTTCAAGAAGTTCCAAACCAAGTCATTCAATGTTTACAGAGTACTAACAAAGTTGATTCGAGAGGAGAGCGCCTTTACGCGCAGTCTCCGACTCTCGAGAAATGTAAATGAAATACCTGGAGGGGTGCAAAGATGCGGTGCCGCAGGATGACCTCCGAACCACCATAAGGAAGTGCCTTCTGTATGCCGGAAAATCCCCTCGAGAGGAGAACGCCTTCTGCTGCCTTCACCAACTCTCGAGAGTGCTTAGGGGGGTCGTGTGCAGCGTTGTGCGGCGTTGTGCTAGCTGTCCAGTTGTCACAACTCCGTAGCTGCCGCGTCTTTCCAGCAGCGGTTGCGCGTTTTCACTGGCGTTCACTGGCGTTTCTCTTCGTACTCTCCGTGCTCGCTTTAGCCGGGAATGAAGCCGGGAATGATGTATCCACAACGGCTGAATTGACAAAATTGTTCTGTGGGCACTCGGGGGCTAGCTGAACAGATCCCCCTGATCGTAGCTGCTCGGCGTTTGTTCGGCGTCCTGGAGGCACTAATCCCCCACACATGCGCAGAAGAGCCCCGAACCGAACCGAACCGTGGAGGGGGGCGCGAATCCGGGGCCGGGAGCCTGGGGCCTCGCACAGCCAGCACAGTACAGCCAGCAGCCTCGCCCAGCCTCACTGCAGCCTGGGGCCGGGGGCCGGCAACCCGCGTCTCTCCCACCGCTCCCACGCCGCTCTGCAATCAGCAAGCCGAGCCCGCCAGGGGGGACCACTAGGGAGCGCCACGAATCGGGGGCCGGGAGCCCCACGCAGCCACACACAGCCAGCAGCAAGCCCACGGTCCGCCGGGAGGGGCCGCGAAACGGCCACGATTCGGGAGCCAGGAGCCTCGGGAGCCTCGCCCGGCCAGCAGCAGCAGCCTCACACGCAGCTTCACAGGTGAATCAATCACCAACTTCCTGATTCGATATTTCGATATGTTGACAGTAATTTGATGGAAAGCGCTGTACAAAACACACACGCACCTACAAAACACACACGCACTCCTACACCATTATCTATCCTCCCAGCCTCTCTAAAACGGCCGCTAAAGCCTTCAAACACTCCATCCTGAAAAGGCATTCTGAGACCCTAGTCTCTGACCTTCGCTCAAGCGCGGACAAAGGCACAACCATTAATCACCTTATCTTCTACTCCAGGAGAACGTCGCTCTGGCGCAAAACATTCTCGAATCTCCTCAAACGCACTTAATACTATGAACATAACACACGGCAACAAACTCACAATCGCATCATCCGCAAACCTGCGTGCTGACCTCACCATCACTTTATACAAAAACGGCATCATCCTGATCCAAGCTCCACCTAAAGACCTTAACAAATTTGCGGACCTCTTCTCTCTCCTTAAAAAATATGTGCATGACCCCCCTCTCATCCTCCCTCCCCCCTCACCCTCCCCCGCCTAATCCACCAAGGGAACATAGCCTCTTATCTTATCTTATCAAAGTTTTATAGAGCGCTCGCACACCCAAGGGTTTCATGGCGCTACCCAAAAGAACACTCACTCTACTCAGGAGACCATCATACCTTAGGCCGTAGCCTGGGTAAACAGCCATGTCTTTAAAAGCTTCCTAAAGTGAAGGAGAGCCGTGCAGGAGCGAATTTCCAAGGGGAGAGAGTTCCACAGCTTGGGAGCAAGGGTAGCGAACCTGCGGCCTCCCTTGCGTGAGAGCTTATAGTGAGGAACAGACAGGAGAAATTGGGAAGCAGACCGAAGGCTACGAGAGGGAGTGTATCTGAGCAAGAGTTTCTGGATAAACTAGGGACTGCGAGTGTGTAGGGATTTAAAAATTATGCAGGGCGATTTAAAGGTGACACGGTGTTGAGTTGGAAGCCAGTGGAGACGCCTCAAAAGAAGTCAGGCTGACTGCCATCGTGGGAGGCGGTATATAAGTCGAGCCGCCTGATTTTGTGCCAACTGCAGACGTCTACTGAGAGTGACGGGAAGGCCTAGATAGATGGCATTGGCGTAGTCTAAATGAGACAACACCAATGCACTCACAACCTGGGTCAGTGCTAGGTGCGTAAGCATCTGACTGATCTTTTTTATTTTCCGCAGTTGGAAAAAGCAGGTGGACACCTCTGAGTTGATCTGTGGTTTTAAGGAGAGCTCACTGTCAATGAGTACCCCTAAGCTTTTGACTGATTTCGAAGGTACAGGTGGGGGACCCAGTTTAGATGGCCAGTAATGAAGGCCCAGAATAGTTGACTATTACCAAACAAAACCAGTTCCGTCTTACCCGGATTTAGCTTGAGTTGGTTCTCGTCCATCCACTGGCAGATGTGAAGCATGGTATTCTGAAATTGATGGATCGAGTCAGGGAAATTACCGATTGTAAAGGTGAGTTGCAGGTCATCTGCATAGTTGAAAGTGGTGACTTTAAAAGAATGGAGGGATTGAAGCAACGGAAGCATGTAAATGTTGAACAGCAAAGGTGACAATGAGGAGCCCTGAGGGACTCCACAAGTGAAGTTTGTGAGAGGAAAAAGGGGGTAAACCGACCGCCTGCGTGCGGTCACAGAGAAAGGATCTGATCCAATCATGGGCCAGACCACAAATGCCGGCAGATCTGACACGGTCGAGAAGAATGTTGTGGTCGACCGTGTCAAATGCGGCCGACAAGTCAAGCAGGACCAGCGCCTGAGGGATACCCAAATCTGCATTAAGACGCAGAGAGTCAAGGACCACTACGATAACTGACTCGGTTGAGTGGGCTGGACGGAAACCGGCCTGGGAAGGGTGTAAAACATCAGACTGTTCAATAAAATTAGAAAGATGGGAGGTAACATGTGCTTCCAATATTTTGGCCAGGTACGGGAGCAGGGATATAGGCCAGTAGTTCGAAAGGGTAGTGGGGTCGGCTCCCGATTTTTTTAAAAGGGGCAACACGACTGCATCCTTAAAGGGTTTGGGTACTATCCCCTGGAGCAGAGAGGTGTTAAGAAGTCTTAAAGCCGGAGTAGGAAATGCGGCAAATACCGTCTTTAGTATGTGGGGGGGGGCAACAGTCACGAGGAGAGCCTGATTTTACTCTATTCAGTAAAGATGTCAAAGTTGGGACATCCAGGGGGGGGGGAACAGTCCAGAGACAGGGTGTTGGAGATATGAGCAGGGATGGATAGAGCAAGGGTAGTGACAGGAATACTGGATTTAATTGTAGCAATTTTATCCAGAAAGTATTGATTCAAGGTGTCACAAAACTCTTGATTGGCAGCAGGCTTAGACTCAGTTCTGCTGGGATTCGAACGTTTTTTAACAATAGAAAAAATCTCCTTGGGATTATTATTTGACTGCTCAATTAGATTACAAAAGAACTTAGATTTGGCTGACAGAATAGTTTTCATATAATCAGCACGTGCGGCCAAATAACTGGTCCTGTCAGGAGTGTTATAAGTTCTCCTCCAAGCTCGCTCCTTTTGCCGGACAAGGAGCTTTTTTTTCTTTCAAGTCAGATGAAAACCATTTATGGGCATTAGAATGACGAATAGTTTTACATTTTTTCAGAGGGGCATAAATGTCGCTGGCATCTTTGAGCCAGGCGAAGACATCAGACTCAGCTGAGTCAAGGTCAGTGTTGGGGGCCGGTTGAGAGTTATTTAGGCTTTCCAGAAAAGCTGGAGTGTCCAAAGTACCCCATTTCCTAATGAGTCCCTGTTCAGTAACCGCATTAGTTTTGGGTTCAGAAATATAAATACTGAACTGGATCAGAAAGTGATCTGACCAAATACACGGGGAGACAGTCAGAAGGGATATATCAACATTAGTGGTCCAAATCTGGTCCAAAGTGTGCCCTTTGACATGGGTGGCAGTGTTGATATGGGACCGAAAGTTAAGGCCAGCGAGAAGCTCCGTAAGTTCAACTGCTACAGGGCCGCCGAACTCACTGTTAAGCCAATAATTAAAGTCTCCGATAAGCAGAATGTTGGTGTAGTCTGTGACCAACGAAGCAAGTTGATCACACAAGGAAAAAGGGAAAGATGGCATGTTTTGAGGGGGTCTGTATACTAATAAACATAATAGAGGTCCAGAACTGGAGTCAAGCTTAATTACCAAATTATCGACTGCGGCGAGATCGAGAGATGTCATCCTTGAAAAGACAAAGTCTTTATTAATGATGGCGGCGACTCCACCCCCAGCTTTCCCTGTAGCTCGATCAGCCTGGAGGATGTAGTAATTGTCCGGTAGGGCAGCTAAGATGTCAGGGGAAGAATTATTGTTGAGCCAAGTTTCCGTAAGGAAAAAGATTTCCGGTTTATGGCAGGTAAGAAAGAGGAAAATGTCCATTTGGTGTTTAACTAATGACCTCATATTAAGATAAAAAATATTCAGGTGCTGAGTGTTGGTGGAAATAGGCTTAAGTGATGGAGGTTGCTGGCAATGCTGGGGTGAAGGTGGCAAAATGACAGCAGGGGGAGATAAGATGCCTAATAGGCTCCAGTGCCCTATAATAGCAGGGGACAGACAGCTAGCTGACCCACGGAGATTCAGCAAACTGTCGGTAGAGTATTAAAGGACAGAGGGCCTGGCCCCTGGGCCCGACCCGGCGCGGACGGCCGCAGACGGGCTTGCCTTTGGCGCGCCCACTGCGCGGCCGGGGTGGGGGACACATTATATGCAGTCAGGCGAAATAGTAGCAGAACAACTACAGCGGCAACCCTGGGCTACTCCCAAGATGGCGGCTGCCCTCCCAGTCCCCGTAGCAGCGCCCTGTCGGCTGCACGAGGAAGTGATGGTAATTGAGGAGGGGAAGGCGGGTAAGTCCGCGGAGGTATAGGAGCAAGTTTAAAATACACAGCAAATAAAAAAAACACAGTGCGAAGATGCAATAGCGCTCCCGGCTTCCGCCTCAGGAGTGAAAAGCAGGTTGTTGGTGCAGCGCGCGATGACAAACGCGACTTATATGCAGTCAGGCGAAATAGTAGCAGAACAACTACAGCGGCAACCCGGGGCTACTCCCAAGATGGCGTTACAAAAAAAGTGGTCGGTTACATAACATATTCACAGCGTTCATTTCATCAGTTAATGGTCAAAAGGTACACATAAACCAAGTAAATACGAAACTGAATTTAATTCAGCTATAAACAGTGATATCCAGTACTTTCACAGGTATTATATTTTAGTTCATACAATACATGGCAATGGATGAAGTCATTATTCAAAATAGTGCTCGGTGGGTGTCAAAAAGAAGGGTTCCAGATTCAGTAGGGTAGGGTGTGGTTGGAATAGATGGAGGGACAAAGAAAAGGAATTGTGTCCTGTAGACAATTCAAAATCAATCTTAAAACATTTCCAGTCTATAATAGATCACACTGTTCCCTATATAAACAATACACGGGGGCCATGTATGGCAAATTCTATTGTGGCGTGTATGTTGGAAAATAATGTTGTCGACGTTTCGACCCCGATAGTAAGGGCGGGTGGTTCCTCAGTTTAGGGTCTTCATCAGGACAGTAGAGATAGTGTTAGTGAGCACCTACGGAAATAGATACGTATATCACTCAGTGGGGTGAATTAAAAACTGTAAAAAAGGCATCATTCAATGGCCCCTAAACTAGTGTACCTACATTGATTCTGGCGTGTAATCCCACCTCAGTTGGAGACTTGCGCCGTTGGTGGTGTTCTGTGAAGGAACAATTAACATTTAGGAAGGTTTGCGTCGGGCAGGTCAGGGAGGAGTCAACCCACAGTGGAGGCGCCCCTACTTACTAGATTCTTCTATGGATGAGAATCTTAGATGGATGTATGGAGTCCCAGATGAGTTGAGAAATGGCGTGGCACGTAAGAATCTGTGGATACAAAATATATGTATCCATATATCTGTACACCAATGGAAGGATTACACAGTGCCTAAGGTGTTCAGGTGGAGTTCGTGGCATTAGAAAGGATAGACTTACTTGGAGAGCTCTTTTAATCGTATCCATTAGTAGGTGTGGTATCAATCAAACACCAACTAGAAGGGTTAGTCTGGGAGAGGTTCTCTCACACCATCTGCAAGAACCAGAACCAGAAAGACGGTGTTAGCTAGAGTCACTATGTACTTATGTTCGCCTAATTCGACGTTACAAAAAGGTGAAGTTCAAGGCAGTCACTGATTCCCTAAAAATCATACCAATAACCTCCGTGCAACTCGCACAAAAGTTGAAAGTTGTGATGGTTAATTCAGTCCCCTTGCATCCGTAGACTCTAATTACAATGAAAGATCTGAAGCGTGGGGACATGTTTGCAGCGCTGTTGTGAGCAGAGAAAAGCATCAAAGTTGTGATGGTTGCTAGGTTACTAGAATCCCCTCGAATCCGTAGACAGATCGGGATCTCTAATTCCAATGCAAGACCTGAGGCGCGGGGACATACTTCCAGCGCTGTTGTGGGCAGAGAAAAGCAGCAATGAAAGACCTGAAGTGCGGGGAAATGCTATCCGCGCTGTTATGAGCAGAGACAAGCAGCGCGAAATGAGCAGCCTCTCTGTCTGACGTACCTTTGGCTCTGCTGGAGTTAATCCTCGGCGGGAACCACCAGCGCATCCACTGAGTCACTAGAAATGCTTAATGCAGGGGGCGTGTCTCAGAGGGCGTGTCAGAGCCCCTCGCGGTGCCGCCGCTAGATGCTGGTACCGCGGGTGTGACTTTACTGCGCATGCGTGCTGGCAGAGCCACTTATCCTGACCGGGTGAGTAAGTGTCAGGTGCACTAGCATGTATACAGACCTCATCATAGCGGCATAGTATCGACCTTAGCCAATTGCTCATATATGATTACTAACGCACAAGCGTGCGCACACACTTTCTTAATGTTTAAAACAAGGCAGGCTAACCTTGTAATTCACGCAAAAAAGTCTCAAACATTCTTATACTACTGTGAACGGCATACTCAATTAATGACATAATCGTCCAGTTTTCGATATTAATATACATTGAAAGCCAACCTTGCATCCCTTTTTAAATAAAAAGAAAATGAGGTCAGATGTAGGTTATGCTATTTTCCACAGTAATGTAACACAGTATTCTTAGATGATATTATTAGATGTTATCAAAATAAACAATCTAACATTGGCCCAGCTGACCCAGTGATTAAATAAATCTGTATAGTGAAGCATATCATAGTATACCATTTTCTGTGCAGAAAGCATTATCAAAAATCAGGGATCAGATGTCAGTCCCGCTAGTTGTGAGTAGGTCGCATCAAGTTCATTAAGACCATTGTCCACAGTGTCCAAAGTGTACATCCATTTACATTCCCGCAAATTAAGTAGCGAATTCAAATCACCCCCTCTAGGTCCAATCACAATTTTCTCAACCACCAACCATTTGAAAGATTCTGGAGTATGAGCTTTGGACATGAAGTGTTCAACCAGGGGGGAGCCCGGTGTCTGACATCTTATCCGACTACAGTGTTGGAGAATACGCTTCTTTACATGTTGTTTTGTTTGTCCAATATATACCAGGTCACACGGACATATAATGGCATAGATAACATCACTTGTGTTGCAGTTAGTCATTGTTTTGAGATTCACCTTATGGTTCCGATATTCCCATACCTTGGTTTCTAAGGTGAGTGGGCAGGCTTTACACTTGGTGCATTTAAAGTGACCTACTACTTGGGGAAGATTCCAGATACTTTGTAGGGTGGGAGGAGCTGGAGTTTCTAGAAGTGAACACACCACTTTATCCCTGATATTTTTCGCCTTTTTGAAAGCGTGCATCGGAAGTTCTTTGTGGTCAATGACATCTGATACCATCTTCCAATGTTTATTGACTGCCTTCTTGATTAGGTTGCTCTTTGTACAGAATGTGGTAACACAGACAATCCTGTCTGGGTCGGCAAGGCGTTCTTTAGGTTGGAGCAAATCTTCCCTTGGGCTGAACCAAGCCCTCTTTCTCGCCCTTGTCACCAGTCGTCTCGGATATCCCCTTTCCATCAATCTCCCGATCAGGAGATCCGATTCCGAAAAGTAGTCTTCTTTGAGTGAGCAATTCCTCCTAACTCGGAGGAACTGGCCAAATGGTAGATTGTCACGGAGACTTCGTGTGTGGTGGCTCGAGTATCGTAGCAGACTATTTCTTTCCGTGGGTTTCCGGTAGAGAGTGGTATGAAGATGGCCATTTTGAACTTTAATGCTGATATCCAAGAAGTCAATCGAGGTTCTACTCATATTCATAGTAAATTGAATGTCTTGGGATTGAGTATTCAGCCACGTAAAAAAGGAGTTCAATTCATCTTCGTTTCCTGTCCACAACATCAGCATATCATCGATATACCGTCTCCACATCCAAATGTTGTTTTCATATGGATTTCTAGATGATAAGATGTGGTCCTGTTCAAATTCCGCCATGTATAGTATGGCCAGGTCAGGAGCAAAGGCTGCCCCCATTGCTACTCCCTTACTCTGGAAAAAGTATTCATCTTGGAATACGAAAAAGTTTTTCTTCATTGCCACCTCGAGCACTATTTTGAATAATGACTTCATCCATTGCCATGTATTGTATGAACTAAAATATAATACCTGTGAAAGTACTGGATATAACTGTTTATAGCTGAATTAAATTCAGTTTCGTATTTACTTGGTTTATGTGTACCTTTTAACCATTAACTGATGAAATGAACGCTGTGAATATGTTATGTAACCGACCACTTTTTTTGTAACTACATGCTGACCCAGGTCGGTGAGCAAAGGGTTTACCCCGTTATCACCTACTACTCCCAAGATGGCGGCTGCCCTCCCAGTCCCCGTAGCAGCGTCCAGTCGGCTGCACAAGGAAGTGATGGTAATTGAGGAGGGGAAGGCGGGTAAGTCCGCAGAGGTATAGGAGCAAGTTTAAAATACACAGCAATAATTAAAAACACAGTGCGAAGATGCAATAGCGCTCCCGGCTTCCGCCTCAGGAGTGAAAAGCAGCCTGTTGGTGCAGCGCGCGATGACAAACGCGACTTATATGCAGTCAGGTGAAATAGTAGCAGAACAACTACAGCGGCAACCCTGGGCTACTCCCAAGATGGCGGCTGCCCTCCCAGTCCCCGTAGCAGCGTCCAGTCGGCTGCACGATGAAGTGATGGTAATTGAGGAGGGGAAGGCGGGTAAGTCCGCGGAGGTATAGGAGCAAGTTTAAAATACACAGCAATAATTAAAAACACAGTGCGAAGATGCAATAGCGCTCCCGGCTTCCGCCTCAGGAGTGAAAAGCAGCCTGTTGGTGCCTCTCTCCATCCATCCATGACAGGGCTCTCAACACAGGTCGACAGAGCCCCCTACTATGCATCCAGCGCTTACCAACTGCGACGTGCCCCTACCCCTGACCTCCAACCTACATTCCCATCCCTCTCCTATGGATACTGATAACCCCCTTGCCCCAACCCTCTAGATGCCCTAGCCCATCTAACAGGCCACTAGCACAAACCACCAGAAGTCTCCCCAAACCTTCAACCTCAAATCCTCCCTTTCGCAGAGATATTGAAACTCATGACTCTGGCCAATCTAGCTTCATTACGAGGCCTATTGCACACTCCACCAGTTCCGTCCCCCATACCATCAGCCCCCTATCTGCAAGAGCACCCCTCTTTAAGGGATTTGGAAACTCTCCACCGCAAAGCTACCGAATTAACCTTGAGCATCCACAGTTCCATTACGGACCTAAAGAACCTCCTGCACCTCACCGAGCTCTCTATCTCGAATATCAGGCTCTCGCAGAAGTCTACCCCCCACTTCCTCCTCCGAGCCCCTTCGCCACCAATTCCCGCTAACTCTGAGACACTTGCGCCCTCGCAGACAGGCCTGCTACCTCACAGAGGAAGAAGTACTGGCCCTACTCCAAACCTCCAAACCTACTCCTGCAACGACTAGCCCTCAGGAGCTCTCGGAGGAAGAAATTGTGGACCTCCTCATTAGCTATGAAACCTTATGCCCCTCTGACCCAAGGAAAGAACAGCCTATACGTACAGTTATAAGCAACGCCTACAGATCAGCTACTCTCCGCAACAGAGGGGTAGTCAACAATAACCTAGCGCTAGTCCCAACCTCTGCCACTAGTCACGACACGCATCCCGTCCCCCCTTTATCCGGTATCCTTATCAACTGCCGCTCTGCGGTAAAGAATGCCTCTGATGTTGCCAATCTCATCTTGGACCTAAATGTGGACTTAGCGATCTTGACTAAATCCTGGCTAAATGAATCTTCTTCACCCTGCCTAGACCTTCTAGTCCCACCCAACTATGACATCGTAAGGCCGGAAAGGCAATCAGGAACAAAAGGGGGAGGCATTGCCTGCATCTACCACTCCAACCTCCTTATCACTGAACTTCTGGCCGAACCTACAGACTCTTGCGAATGTCTTGCTCTCTCCGTCTGCAGCAACACCACCCTCCAGTGCAGACTGCACATCCTTTACCACCCCCCAGGCAAGAATGACACCTTCACAGACTACCTCATGGAAATCATCACAGCCAAGGCCTCCCATAACTCCAATTACACTTTCCTTGGCAACTTTAACTTGCACTGGAATGACCCCAAGGACCTGCAGGTCAACGCCATCAGAGACTTCTTGGCCAACCAAGCCCTTACCCAAGCCTGCTCTCTCCCTACTCACTCGAAAGGCGCCATTCTAGACTGGATCATCTCCAAGGAATCTGCGGTCAACCTCATCTCCATAGATCCTTGCGACTGGTCTGACCACCATGCTATCACCTTCCTTATGCCAGGCACTCACAAGAAATGGACACCGCAACCGGTGATCCCCAAAAGATGGATCAGAGACACCAAGAACCTTGACCACGAGAAATTGGCTGCCTATTGTGAAACTGACATCCCCCCTCCTAGAATTCTCACCACGGTTGACAACCTCACTGAATATTATTCCACAACTATATCCAACATCATTGATGACCTTGCTACGCTAAAACTAAAAAGAACCCAGATCAAAGACAGGAACCCCTGGTTCAACGGATCCCTCAACAATGAGAGGAGGTCCCTCCGGCAAACAGAACGGAATTGGAAAAAGCACCCATCAGCAGCCCATCTTAAACTTCTCCGCCAGGCCAGAAACACCTATAACAAGAAAATTCTCAACTCTAAAAAAGATTTCTTCAGATCAGAACTGGATAACGCCAAGAATAGACCTCGCAAATTATTCGAGTTGTTCAAACACCAATCCACCAAACTGGCTAAATCGTCCAAAGAAACTCCTTTATCTCCAATCCCATGTGAGCAATTCTCCTCCTTCTTCTGTGATAAAATCTCTGCCCTAGAAAAGGAACTCATATCTGCTACCTATTCCCAAACCCCGCCGGCTCTTCCTTCTAACTCCGCACCGCCCTCCCAGACTTCCCTCAAAATCCAAGCGTTCTGGACCAAATTTTAAAGTCTACGTTGAACAATCTGTCTCAAAAATACTATCCTCTTTAAAACCCAACAATCAATACAATTACCCTCTCCCTTCAAACTGCTTAGCCGCCGCCACTCAGGCTGTCATCCCATCTTGGACTGCAATAATCAACGCCTCCCTCTTACAGGGATCGATACCTGACTCTCTCAAAGCCGGCCAGGTTGCCCCCATTTTTTTAAAACCTACGCTAGATCCTGCTTCTCCAGACAACTACAGACCTATCTCTAACATCCCACTACTAGCTAAAGTGTTGGGAAAATGTGTACAACAGCAGTTGAGTCATCAGATCACCAAATGTCACCTACTAGACGACTTGCAATCTTGATTCAGACCCGGGCACAGCATGGAAACCACACTCCCCCACATCGTGGATGATGCCCTTCAAGCCCTTGACGAAGGCAAAACCTGTCTCCTGATCCTCCTGGTCCGATCTTCGGCCGTGACACGGTTAACCACGAAATTCTCCTTAATCACCTCAATCTTAGGATGGGCCTAGATGGCACTGTTCTTGCTTGGTTTAGGTCCTTCCTCCAGAATCGCTCACAGAGAGTCCTGATCAACGGTAACCTGTCTGCTTCCTCTCCGATCACGTTTGGAGTCCCTTAATGATCAACCTTGTCCCCTTCCCTCTTCAATCTTTACCTTGAACCGCTCTCAGAGGTGCTGCGCCCTGCCAATATCTCCTACCACATGTATGTCGACGACACACAGCTCTACATCAAAATCTCTTCTCCAGAAGACATTCGCTCCCTGAATGAGACCCTGAAGTTGACTGTTCACTGGCTCACTTCTAACCAGCTTAAACTCAATGCAAAAAAACGGAGTTCCTCTGCATTGCACCACCTAACGCCAATACAGACATTCACGAATGGATCATGGCTATCTCAGCGCTTAACTGCGCTGCTACCATTGTGGACTCTGCTAAATCCCTTGGAATTACTGTAGACAGCAACCTGAACATGCGTGGCCATATCAACGCGAAGGCCAAAACGGCCAGATTTCACTTGAACCAATTCAGGCACTAGTCATCTCTAGACTATAATATGGTTGCTCTACCCTCACAGGCCTACATAAGAGCTCTCTGGCACCCTTGAAAGCCTGCCTCATCGCCGCCGCCTGACTTCTAACTGGCTCTAAGAAATACGACTTATCTCACCCCACCTTAAAGTGCTGAACTGGCTTCCTCTTGAGGCCAGAATCCAATTCAAGCTGGCTTGCATCGCCCACAAGGCTCTCTATTCCAAGACCCCTGCTTTTCTCACCCATAAACTTGTGATATCTGGAGGAGCCAGAAACTCCCGGTCTGCCAGAGACCTTTTGCTCCAACCTGCAAGTTTCAGGAAAAAAAGAAAGAACAATCGGGCCTTCTCTGGGGCTGCCCCAAGAATATAGAAATCACTCCCACCCGCCATTAGAAGAATACCGTCTCTAGCCCACTTCAAAAGAGAGGCCAAAACTTTCCTAATGGGTAAATTCCTCTCCTAACGCTCAAGTTACAATCACCTCGGTAGTCTGGCTTCACCTATCGATACAGCATTATCCCGGGGCCCTCTCTCCCTATGATACCTACCCTGCACTCCCGAACATAACCCCGGGTGTTGAGACTGCTTCTCTTACTCAATGTATCGATTTGTTCCTACCCCAAAATGTATCCGGATATTACGATTGTTTGTTCTACCATATGCTATATCCACCTGTGCCTATCCCTTTGGCTCCCCCCCCATGTCCTTGTATCCCACATGCTACTTCTGTAAAGCGCTCTGATACCCTCACAGGTCTGGTTCGTGCTCTATAAAACACTAAATAAATAAATTAAATAAATAAATATTTCCATAATACTTGCCGGTCCCAAGGAGACCCTAGTTAGTCAGAGTGCTGGGCTTTGTGCGATACAAAGCCTTAGAGCCAGAGTGCTCATTCAAATCACCATAACTACCCTAGTGCCAGCCCCTGTCTCTTTGGCAGCACTATTCTAATAGAAAACTTTTTTCTTTCTGAATTATTCCCCAGACGCTTTGACGGGTTGCGCGGCGTCCGCATGGACGACTTACTCGTAGTTACGAGAAGTTATAGTTTCACTTAACTGACTGATTGTGCATTTTATGGTCTTTATGAGAGCGATGAGTCAACATTGATTTATATGCTCCTTAATTCCCTTGACTCCTTCATCGTGGATCGACTATCCTTGGGGTGAATTATATTTACTCCTCTTCCTTTTCATTGGCAAAGGAAACCATTTATTTATTGGATCCTCTATTATTAATATTGTTTGTCCTGATGATGACCATTTAAATTGAATGTGGTCGAAACACCGTCGAGGCTTACATGTGGCCGTGATAGAAGAGGATGCAATCTTTGTTATCTCTGTTTCTTGTTTTTTCTGAACAGTTTTTGTGTATAATAATTTTGCCCTCAGCCACTGTTTTTTGTTTTTAGTTTACACTGTAAGTTATCCTTACATTGTTTGTTGTGTAACAAAGAAAGCACCATCTCATCAGATTTTATATAATTGTCTTATTAAAAAATGTGTATATATTTGAGTCTGTGTAGGGGTATCATTTTTTAACATCATTTGTTAATATCACTATTTAATGTATAGTTTGTTGCGTTTGATGTGATGTATTTATACATTTTGAGTTTATGTTGTATGTAATGCATTACTTGAGCCTTTGTTAGGATTCTACTTTTTACCTTGCCCCTGGTTCAGGTAATAGGGATGCCCCTGTTGGTGGTAACTATACTCACTGTAATAGGCACACAGGTGCTGCTATGCATTAGGTTTGGAGCCTGATTACCACCTAAATCATAATTTGAGGGCAGATGAGGATGTAGCCTTACGGCTAGCGTGGTTGACCTTAAAGCTGGGAAACCGGGTTCGATTCTCGGCACCGACGCTCAACATCCTGTGATTTTGGGCAAATCACTTAATCTCCTGTGCCTAACAAAAATAAATGTGTCCTCATGTAACGTAACTGGTGCTCATGTAAAGCGCTCTGATACCCGATGTCTCGGGTCTAGATCGCGCTATATAAAACTCTGGGAAAAAAAGATGACCTACACCATATATGTTTATGGTGGCTTTGGGTGATTTATGTGTTTTTCTTACATAAGATGCTGCATTTCATGCACTATGTATTCACCAACGTTAGAATGTATGTTGTTTTGATTCTTGCACTATCAGAATAACGAGAACTATTTCAGTAATTACATGATATGCACTGCACTTATAATTCATGTCGTTTTGATCTATGTCTTTTGTGGAATACACACTATATATTTTTATATAATCCTGTGTGGTGTATTCATTGTGTTTCTGTATGAGAGTGTTGCGCAAATGCTTCACATATTGCCTCTGATGATAATCCTGCCTGCTCTGTGTCAAGCTACCAGAGGGTGAGCACAGGTTATCTTTGATGTGTACCTTGCTTGTCCTGACTTGAGTGGTGTGTTCTGCCTGGCTTAGGTGTCTACCCTAGCCAAACAGAAACCCCATTTCTAACATTGTGTAAGCCGCTTTTAATATATAAAAAGGAGGGTTGCAGATCCCTTGGTGAGGCTAACAGATACAGTCATGCAGATGTACATTGGGACACAGCCGGTACCCCTGTTGTAGTGTTCAACGGGCTTCCCTGTGCTAGCTGCTAATGCCAAGTCATCCAGGGATAAAGGGCCATTTTTCCCACTTTATCTTGATTCACTGAAATGTTATTGCGCTTTTGACTTACTGCATTGCAAATGATTTGATACTGTTTTGCTATGGTGATTTGAGCCTGTTTGCTACTGTTGTGCTAGCACTACAATATATATATATAGGCCCCCGCATCTGAAAATTGGGCTACAGAGCTGCTGGTTCTCTGCTCGCGCAGATTTCTTCATTTTCCAGGGTACTGGATTTTCTGTGGCCCCCATCCAGGCAAGTGAAAGATTTGGGGCGGTGATGTCGTCATTGATGGCACGTTGGGCAAGGCTGCTACATACCTTACCCCCGCCGTTATGATCCTGCTTGCTGTGGATGGTGATGTGGTCTAGGGAACCCGAGGAGGCTCGGACTTTCGTAATACTTGCACAGTTTGAGGGTTTTTATCAAAACAGAGGGAGAGTGATCTATCGATCAACGGACACTAATTACCACTCAAAGGGGTGGAAGGTCCAGTAACAGCATGTGCCCGTGTCAAGTACAAGTAATTCAACAAAGAGGTTGCTGAACTGTTCCTAAAGAAAGAGGGAAGTTAGGTAAAGCTGGCGTGACCGAAGGTGTGGATATTACACCTTTGGGCATCCATTTTGTTGGATGTATTTGCCTCACACACCCAGAAGGGTGTCATGCTTCATCATTGGCGGTTGCTCCTCGTCGGGGAGGCGGTGCAATCCCCGACGGGCTCACCTCAAGGAGGGGCTCTTTGGCGGAGATCTTTTGTATCCAACTGCCTTATGGTGAAGTGCGGGTGTGTGGGCGGGATAGCTAGTTGCCTGGTGAAGTGATTAAAATGTAGCAAGGGGTGCCGGAAACCACTTTATTCTGGAGGTCCCCCTACTGCAATTAAAACCGTGAAGATAGCTTGCTAGATGTCAATCCCTTAGGTAGAGTGACCCTAGAAGAGACTAGGAAAATAAATGGTCGACATGTTTCTCGCAATGGGGTATATTCACCTGCGATTCATCAGGACCTTATAAAAGTGCATGAACTAAACAACATGCTAGTGTCATGTGTGTAGTGTGGGTCAAAATTACCTCTGTGGAAAGTCCTATGCCTAATGGTCAGGGACTACGAGCCACATGAGTGGTCGGCGGGTCAGTACATCGGGGTTGAACCTTCAGGTGTAGCTCAATCTGCCCGTGTCCGCGTGGAAGCACCTACCCATCTCCGCCGAGCTCGGATAGACAGTTTGAGGGTTGACATTTTCCAGGCAGCCCATCCTCCCCAGTTTCCATACTGTGCCAGAACATTGCATTCTGGAACCTGTAGGCGTGTTACCCCACGCTGCACTGATGATGAATTTTAGGGGCGGAGCGACGAACCTGGCAACAGGATGTTGGCGGGATACTTAAAGACATTGCTGTGTGCCCGCATCCACGCAACACCTCCAGCACTGAAGATGGCTCGAATACCTGCCGAAATGCATATGCTATGCTGTGTTTGCCGAATAAATGTCTCTGTGCCTCCATGTCTCCCCGTCTGCGGCCTCTTCCTTCCCTTTGGGTGGAGTTTCTTGGATATATATATATATATATACATATATTATCGCTCCTTGTTGCGCCAAGTCGTGCACTCTTGCACGGGTGCGTGTCGCGAGCGGCGCTGCTCGCTATAATCTCCGCTACTTTTCCTTCTCCTTACGTAAAGATCTAGATTTTTATTTTTGTATCCTTTGAGCACCATGTTTTGGTGCTCAAAGGATCCAAAAATAAAAATCTAGATCCTACTCCCGCGAGTGCTGTTTTCTTTACGTAAGGAGAAGGAAAAGTAGCGGAGATATATACATATATATATATATATATATATATATATATATATATATATATATATATATATATATGTAACTGTTCTGCTCCTGTTTAGCCTGCATTTCCAATATACATGATTGTGTATTGTTTTTATAAAATGTATACTATGTCAACTATGTGTGTGGCTCCTTGCCGAGTGCCCTTATTGGTTTGTACCTGATGAATATTGCTTGTGGCTTGTGTAGGTTTCTAGCAACCGGTACCACACATTCTCAGTTACTGTCAGTCCACTGATTGTGCTGTGATTGAAGGACATATTTTAGGACACTTTCTCTGTTTACAGTTAGTGCTGCTTTCTCCATTCGTTTTTGGACATCGTTTATTTATACCTGCATCTTTTGGCTTACTCGTACAACTAAATACAATTTTTATTTTATGTGGGTTGAATTAAACCATTAAAATGCATAAATGCCACAATACAAACAGATTTACACCTTCATGATGCTTGCTCCCACATGCCTATTTTAATTGCAGCTCGGCCATTTATCCACTGCATGGCTAATACCTTCGCGCTGATTTTAAGTTTGGTTCCATGTTTAAGTTACTTACACCCACAGCTGTACTACCCTGCACTATTCTAATGTATGCTACTCCACTCTAGGCCTCTCCAGTCCACTCTACACTACTTCATGCCACTTCACTCTATGCCAACCCTGGCTACACAACTCCACTCCACTATATGCCACAACACCCTACGGCACTCTACTCCACTCCATGACACTCTCTGCCACTCCATGCCACTCTACAAAACTCTACCCTATGCCACTCCATGCAATTCTGCTCTACACCACTGTACTCTATGCCACACCTGTCTACTCTATGCCACTCCACTCTACTCCACTCCACTCTACTCTATTCCACTCAAATCCACTGAACTGCACTTCACTCTATCCCACTCTACTCAACACCACTCCAGTCCACTCCATTCCACACCACACAATGCCACTCTGTTGTACTGTGAACACTCCACTCCACACAATGTCACTCAACTCTATGTCACTCTACTCTACTGCACTCCACACACCTCTATGACACCCCACTCCACACCATTCTATGCCACTCCGCTTTATGCCACTACACGCCACTCAACCCCACTCCACGCTACACTACTTCACTCCACTATACGCCACTACACTCTATGCCACTCTACACTACACCAGTACACTCTACTGTATGCTGCTCCACTCTATTCTATGCCACTCTACTCTATGCTATTACATTATATGCCACTACATTCTATGCCATTCCACACTACTGAAACGAAGAAGGGTCGTCGTTTGCAGAAGATGAACTAAATCCTGACGGCTGGTCTATGACACCCCGCTCCGCCCTTCTTATTTCCTTTCAGCAGGACGAATGGTATACGTCACCCTCACCCCTGCTGGAAACCAAGGCATATTTTCGTAGCCCTACTCAAAGGAACCACCCCTCTGACGACGTAGACAGATCAGGCCCAATAAGGAGGAGGTTTTCATCAATGTCGTGGTGTGACGTCACCCCCAAAGAGGAAGCAGGAGAGCCGATGAATGCCACCGAAGAGAGAAGAACGCCTTGTTTAGAAAAACCGAGTCAGCTGGAGAAGACATCAGAAAGCCCGGAGAAGCCAGAGAGCCGACAATACAGCGCATTATCCAGCCACGCTCCTGGAGGAGTGTGGCTATCCCAGGTATAGGAAAGGATCTCGGGGTGGGTCGGGAGGAGGGAGAACGCCGGAAAGTGACCCGATTCCCTCATTTTACTCCTTCTTGCGTCCTGACCCGATCATTTTATTTTCACTTAAACCTTAGACGTGTGTCATAGTTTCTTTACTTTGGGTGCTCCTTCACTCCCGTCCCTACACTAGCAGAATTATAACATCCTCATAGCGTTCTCCTTGTCTGTTTATCTTTCCATGCTGGAGACCAGGGAGTCCGCCTTACGACCTGAAGAGACTCAAAGGAAGGAAAACGTGCAACAGTGTAGTGTAGTTCCTATCTTCCCAATAGGCTCTGCGCATTGGAATAATACCTACAGCAGTAAAGGCCTAGGCCAGACGTTAACTAGGTCTACTACTGTCGATACTAGACTTAAAGTTTTGGGTTTGCCAGCTTAGCTCAGAGTTCACTAGAAACTTTCTCGAATGTTCAAGGAGGAATTAACTTCCCTGATTAGACAAGAAGGGATTTAGTTTCTGACAACCATAGAACATGACAACTTTGCTCTCCCCTAATCAAGAGTCAATCTCGAGAGTCGTGTGAACAAAAGGCAAATTATTTTACTCAGTCAGTACGTGCATTCTTAGTCTCATCAGAATGTAGAGAAAAGGAAGAGACGGGCGTGTTCAATAAAAAGGTGTTATTTATTGATCAGTCTCTTTTCTCATACAAGAGAAATGGATCGATATTATTGCAATACTTATAGTTAAGTAAAGTGCATACATTAAAAGCAATAGTATAAAATAATACTGTAAAAACATTGATATGGTTTCTAAGCCATAAGATGTTTTAAAATGAATAAAATATATTACATACACATATACATTTGACTAAACGTACTCAACTGGTGTTTCTAGATACGCCTACCCCGTGTACCTGACCTAAGTCTAATACGTGGGCGGGAATAGATAGTTACAGTTTAAGTTAAGTTTGTTTTTGCCAAGTGAATAACTAAAGAATTCTCTGTGAGGGGTTATTCAGTTCTGTACCTGGAAGTTAGGATGAATGAGGAATGGTATCTCTCTCTCTGGTCTCGATATTCCAGGCTGCCTGCGAGGGCTGCCCAGAAACGCCGGTGCTGGATTCTCGGCAGGAGAAAGCAGCGCGTCTCTCAGCGCGTCAGAAAGGCGGGGCTGTTGCCAGCGGGGTCTGCTCTGCTCTTCGCTTCGGCAAGTATGGCTGCTCCGTCTCGTCACCACGTGTGTGTTTGCATATGGCAAGATCGGTAATATTTATACCTTTAAGGTGCCGAGATTGACGTAAGGATGGACATAGATACGTCAATAAGGATGTCATACGACTTGCTCGTTAGCACATTCTTTTACTAAAGTTCTCGGTGAAATCAAAACAATGGCCGCAGGGTTTTGCCCAGGTTGTCATAGGTTTGATTTGTTATGAGAACTCCGTATGCCTTATCAGGGGCTGGAGGAATATCGCTTGTCTAATTAGATCGCAAGTGTTATGACCTAATCAGATAACACGTTCCTGTGCCGTAGTGTGACTGCGTCAGATAACGGTATCTGCATCATGGGGGTTTTCTGCCTCATGGGCTGACTGCTAGTTAACTTGTTGGTTTGTTTAACTAGAATAGGGTCAGGAATAGGGGGATCGATTCAGAACCTATAGGAATACATGACACCCACTCCACGCTAACTATGGACATATTTACTAATCTAGGCATAGTATAACATAGTACAACATACTATAGAGTAGTGTGTATACCTTACCACCCCAAAATACATAAATGCATTTTGAAATTTTCAAATATACTGAAAAATTGCAGACATATATATATGGTATGCACTCAAGCTGTAGAAAAATGCCAAAGTAATCGCATTTGTATACATTATTGTTTATTTGGTATATGAGAATTACACATGAAATGGTTTCTTAAATACAGAAAAAAGTTTCGAGACCATTCCATCACAGAATAAAATATCTATGAACATGCCAGCGGGCAGCTAATGTCTATAAGTTATCTAAAATTTAGAAACCTTAGTTCTCTAAGAATAGTTCTTACTTTAAGCAGAAGATAGTGTCCCGAAAAATATGCAAAAATATTTGGGGCTGCTGGAAAAACTGCTGTCCGTGAACTGGAGCGAAAATGTTCATGTGACTTTATTTTTAAAGTTGAAGGCCGAATTCAGGGAACGCCGTGTGCGAGCTTGCTCAAAAGTCTCTATTTCTGTTCGGGTGAGAACATCATATCATTTAGGCTTTCGAAGAAACTGTCAACAGCTTCCTGGGAAAGTTCCACTAACTCGGAAATAGGTGTAATCATGCATTCTTGCGCATGATTGTCTCCATTGACATTCTGATTTGCATTACTGACAGAAGGTCGTACCTGTTCGATGCTGCTTTCATCTTGAACTTCACTACCCATCAATCGTAGTGGTGAAGCTTCCACGAATGCCGTCATCAGGATTGGTAGCCTTTGAGTGCAGCACAAAGCATGAACCTTGATCGGGCTCAACAATGTTTCTGCATCCATCGGCGCATCCGATTGTAGCGTCAGACAGGTGTCTAACACGCATTCTTCTCCGCATAGCAGACACCTCAATACAGGTAAAACACATCTTTGCCACATTGGTCGAAATGATAGAAACCAAGTCATGTTCAGGTCTCTAAGCCGGGAGAGTACCAGGATTTTTGATATCCGGTCCCGGTATCCAATGGCTAGGATTGTTTCTTCCCTTGTCGCAAGAGTTTTGTCTGTGACATGGGTTGCCATAACGAAAAATAAGGACTAAGAATAGGATTCCTGCAATTAGTCCCAGGATCAGGGGAAGTCCGCCAAAAATCGAATGGACGAAATCTGGAAAAATACCCAGTATGGCTTTGAATGGTGTTAATGCCATCGAAAATACTGTCTTAAATACCTTTGAGACCCCATTGGTATCAGAAATATTTAAGATTTCATTCAGGATTTCCGCGAAATGTACGGGGGAATTAGTTGATAATAATGTATGTATCTCTGCAGTCGTCCTTGCGACTTGTAGATCATACGTTTCTTTTGATGACGAGAGCCTGGTAGGCGTCTGAAGAAGGACTGTTTTCATTCTGCTTAAAGTATCTATTCGAATAGAAGTAATTTTCAAATCGGGCCATGCCCTTGCCTCCCTGTCTGGGAAGGAGCTGGGGAACAATGAGCGTCCACAGCACTTGACCTTCGCAGTAGTAGTTACTAGATAAGGAGTCCCGGGCATAAGACTACAACATCTACGGTCTACAATAAGAATGTAACTCCCATTATAGAGTCTTTGAAAGAATGGTTCTATTTCTGTTGCAGGTGCGCCTTGCTGGTGACATGAAAGGTTGTATGAATTCCCTTCACAGGCTCCATGCAAACTAATTCCGTTACACAGAAGTGTGCCACTCAGTGACATCGCACAATTGTTGCCACTAAGAAACACTTTCTGTCCTTTATTACTGACACATGCATGTGAATAGGGCAGGTTCCATGTTGTTTTAAGGTACCCCTTTCCTAATTTCTCGTACATGCCAGCCTGTATATATTTTTGGCAGTATTGAAACCTGAAGGTTGAGATTGGAATATTTATTATCCCATGTATTATCCATTCACTGACAGGTCGTTCTGACATTGTCATTGGTAATCTTTCTAGTTTTTCAATGCTCAAGATTGTATAATCAGCACCCTTTTGCGCCATACTGATTTGTCTATCAGTAAGGTTAAAGATTTGGAATAGTGACGTTGTGTTGATTAAACGCCAAGGCACATAGCCTGAACGCAGATTTTGTAACGTCCAGCCAAGCTGTACAATAGAACGCAATTGTGACTGACCGTGTTGTAATAACAGTAAGTCTTGCGATAATATATCGATTGCTGACGACACAATGCTGTCCAAAGAAAAAATTCTGGAGGACAGAGTCATTAACCCATTGTCCACTACAGAAAGTGATTTTTCCAAATTAATACGGTCAATTTCCCGTATTCTCTCTGCTGTTTCAATTTGAGTAACCTTCCAGGCCTCATTGTATGCTGCATATACAGAGGCTGCTATGAAACGCTTTTGACGCTGTTTGCGTGGTCCCAAAGTGAAATCACGCAAGTCGGCACCATCAGTAAGTAAAGTTAGGTGTTGCTTAATTTCTGCCAGTGTGGAAGTTTGTAGCCATTGAAGGCATAATTTGCCCACACTGTAGGTGGTTATTATCCCTGGGTGATGTCTTTGAGGATATCTAGGGTCTGGCCTGGTCATTTTGAACCCCTGTGTTTTGTTCAGGAATCTGTCTTGACAGTTATTAGTATCTGTGGGCCAGATCAACCACTGTTTCCAATCAGGATGTGTTCTGTTTTGGTTTAATATATGGTTTACGTCTATCTCTTCATCTGTATCAGAGTTATTGCTAAACATTGTTGGCTTTGGAATAGACGGTTTATTTAAATCTTTGATTTTGGCTAAGCCAAGACAGGTGGTCTGTTGAACAGTGTCATTTAAAAATATCATTTGTTCTGGGATCATGCAGGCTCTAAACAAAGCTTCTATACCCTGTACTTGCCATTCTTTTGTACCCCAAACACTTTTCAATTCAACATTTTTGTCCCAATAATCAAATCCAAAAGTATTCATTTGTTCAAAAAATGAGTCTGAATATAACAATTTTGTGTTGGTTATCAGGGTTTTGGTTCCTGTCTTGTTCGACAATTTAAAATAAAATGCTTCAGCATTACTTGTGTTAAAACCTGAAAAATATGAATATTTGTCGTAAACGGTTCTTGAGCTCCCTTTTGGAGGTGTTGCACAATGTTCCCATTGATTATAATTTAAAACATTTCTAGGTTGTGCAGATCTATGTAAAAAGTGGTTACCATAGTGGTTATAGCAATACATACTGTCATAATTTGTAGAACCCTGCAAATAATCATGTTTGGTAAATTTAGCAGACATTACTAAGTCAGACATCATATTATTAATGCTTTCGAAGTCCCAATCATCAGCAAATGAGTTTGGTTTTGCAAAGTCACTTAATGAGATCTTAATTTGGTGTGGATATTTCAGGATCTCGACCGGACCATAAATTTCATAGTCAGTGTTGTCCCAGGCTACCCCACCAGGTATCGGATTGGCTGTGAAGTTGGCTGAAGAAAGTTCTCTTTTCTCGACGTGTGAAGATGTGTGTGGTTTGAGGATCAAGTTGATTTTCTGACTTGCTGTGTCCATTTTAGCATATTTTCCCTCAATGAAGCATCCCAAAGTAAGTACCATAATGAGCCAAAGTATGAGAATAAATGCACCAAAACCCACCCAAAATTCAATCCATGGGGAAATCAGATATGTTTCTTTCAGTTGTCTCAAAAGTTCCTTAGCTTTGTCTTTAAAGGTTTTTGATGATGGCTGTGTCTTTGATTCACTGAAGCCCTCAGAGGAATCATCGAAGTTTATGAAGTAGCCGGATGCAGTTCTGTCAATTGTTCCAATTGGTTCAGGATTTCTGTTTCTTGCATTTTCACTTGGTACTTCATTATAGATTGGTGTGTCTCTGCTAAATGTTTTTATTTGGGTTTTCAGAGGTCTTAGTTCTATTGCATTGTTGCATAGTCCTTGTTGTTCTTCTGTAGGCGTTTCGAATGTGATGAGCCTCTTCGTTAGGACCTCTGTACTGGTAGCAAACCTTGGTGTTCTGCTACTTATTGGGAGTCCACTTGGCCTACCGTTGTTATCGGCCACATGTTGTGGTTTTACCAGGTCGATTGATACAACTCGGTTCTCCTTTTTTCCAGCAAGTGGCGGTAGTACAACTGATCTTGTCCCGTTGACAGACAAGACAGGAACTGCTTTTCTGTAAGAAGACCCAAATTCCTTCTTTACCGCGATCTTTTCCCTGACTAGATCCCCGACTTTTGGAATCCAGACAGGTCTTGCTGGGACAGGTGGTGGTTCTTCAGTGGTTGTTGGCTGTTGTTTCAACTTTATGTTGCTCAGGTCTTTTCTTGTTTTGTTTAAGTCCTGCAAAATAGCCAAACGGTCTTTGATATCAAAGGTTTTTTCTTTCACCACTGAAGTCTGACTATCAATGTCAGAGATCATCATCCTAGTTCCAAATAATAATTCGTACGCACTGAATCCCTTCAGAGAATTTCTTGGCAAGTTATTGAGACTACGTTGGACACTTATTAGATGTTTGACCCACCCAGCTCCCGAACCTAATATCCTTTCCGTTATAGATTGCTTTATGCCTAGGTTTTTTCTTTACACCGTCCCGTACCCTCAGGAAGGAAGTGAGAAGATTCCCGCTGGACTATGCTCATTTGGCCATGTCTCCCCCCAGGCTTGAGGGCTAGAGTGGAGACAATGGTCAAACATAGCATGCTCTTAGCGTATATGCCATTTAGACCCGCAAATCTTTGTATAACAGTCCGAACGTCAGCCGAGTGCTGGTGATCTACATTATAAGTGGAACTAGCCTGTATAAGTTAATCGCAACCCTTCCTTTTTATTCCTGATTTTTTCTGGAGTAGAACGACGAGGTATTAAACTGTTTCTCTCCCCACTGCAATCTCTGTTGCAGTTTGGGCAGTTTTTTACAAACATGGTGTGACGCAGGCTCATGCCTGGCCACCAGTACCGTGATTGTAATTCTTCCAGAGAATCTTTTAGTTTAAGGTGTCTGAGACCCTCGCCCATATGTGCGTCTGCGATTAACAAGTTTCTCCTGTCCATGTTTGGAATCACCCTATCCCCCACTCCAGGGATTCGAGAAAAAGGGACGGAGTTTGCATCGATTATGTATGTATAATTGAGTGGATAGTTGATCGGTAATGCTGAGCAGTCGCCTTTTGATGACGTTTTCACTGCCAGCACTGTTTCACCGTCAATGTATTTTAATGTACGCTTTTTTCGAACTACGGGAGCCGATTTAGTGGCTGCCGCTGTGGCTGTTTCGGCCAATGAATTCCCTGCAACGTGAACGCCATCACGCTGATGACTCAGTGAGTGTGTCACGTGAGTCTTTGGTAGCTCTTTCTGTAAAAGAGCTATTTGTTCCCAGAGCAGTTTTTGCTTTATTGGTGCATCTGTGTCATCTTTGTAACCGTTTTGAATCCATGTCTGCAAATCGCTATTATATGATTTGACGCAGTAATATGAATCTGACACTATAAGTGTCGGGAATTCGCGATCCGCATTATCTAGCGCCATTTTCAAAGCTAATATTTCAGTTTGTTTTTCTGAATTAGTTTCTACTGAGTGTGATTTTGTTAATAGAGGTTTTAGTTTACCTCCGCGCCACACTTCTTTTGTAATCTCACATGTGGGGTTGTATGCTTGTTCTCCCCAAACGGACGGTTGAGCATGTCCGTCTGTATAGATTACACAGGCGTAATGTCGTAAAGGCAGAATGTCGATTGGCAGAGGATATGTTTCTTCATATTCTAGATTTTTTAATTCTTCTAGTTCTCAAAAAATTGTCAACCAGGCTATACTTGATAATTCATATCCTTCGTATAGGACTTTCAGATGGGCAATTCTGGATTTTTTAAAGTTGAATTTGTAACCCTCTGCAGCGAACCCAAGTATTATGGTGTTCACTCTTTTCAAGTGAGTCTCCAAGTCATCATCTGTTAAGTAAATGTCATCGACATAAGATAATGCTTCATCATCATATAGTTGAAGTAATTCTGTTACTCTCGCTGAGAATACCCCCGGGCTGTTCTTGTACCCCTGGGCTAACCGACAGAATTGTTTTTGAGTGCCATTTACTGAGAATGCAGTTAAATATCTGCTCTCTGGTGCTATGTTTTGACAAAAGAATCCATTAGAGATGTCTAAGGTTGTTTTGTATTTTTTGCGCACTATGTTATTCATTAGTGCAGCACTGTGTGAGTTTTGCACTGCAAAAGTTTTGCAACATGTGCTAAGGTGTCGGTAATCCAAAACTAGACGATATGAATTGTCTGGTTTGGAGACCGGAAACAAAGGATTGTTCATTTGTGAGGTGCAAGTTTCAATCACCCCCTGGTATTCTAGCTGATCTAGTATTTCATTTACCTGTTTTTTAGCTTCTTGCTTAATTGGGTACTGCCTTTGTGCAGTAGGTTGTGATTTTAACTGGATTTTGTGAGGAGGAGAATCCTCATCCCATCCCACGTGATTTTTATATAAAGCAGGTGCTAGAGCCACTGCCCACTTTCTAGCAAGTGTGTATTTTTTATGAATTGGAATTTGATTTGAGAAGGCAGGCATAATTACTTCTTCGCCATGAGGGCACTCCCTGACAAACTCTGGTGGCCAGTCTTTTTCAGCTAGAAGGATGTCATAGCCCTTGGAGAGATTATCCCAAAATAGTCCCTTATTTTCCTAGTCTTATCCCCCTCTATACGCAATGTTATTTCATATATTTTGTGAGGTTTGCTAACTCTGGTGTCCGCAGTTTCCACTTGAAGATATTCATTCGTGTCCACTGTCTCCAGATGATTCATAAGGACTTTGCGAGCTATGCTCACTTCTGCTGCGCTGTCTAGCATTGTCTGAGCCCACTCTCCGTTTTTCAGTTGTGTCCTCAGTATTCTCGGCATTGTTAACTACCTTGATACTGGCTACCTTCTTTATTGGAAATTGTAATTTCTTTTTTAGTTGAGCAGGTTCCTTGTCTTTGGACTTGGCGTGCTCTTCTCTTTGTTCTGATCGTCCTCTTCTTTCCGATTTCTGCGAGGAAGTCTGAAAAGATTGAGAGGGACGCGTATCAATGTCTTGATATCTATCAGGCTTTTTTATATTATCCCTATTTCTAAGGTTATATCTTTTCCCAGAGGGGTCACTTTGAGGTGACCTGTGTCTTTGGTTCGGAGATTTTTCTCTTCGCCTAGGAGACCTTCCTCGGGACTGGAATTTCTTTTCTTTGGGATTGGATTGTTTGTTTCCATCCCAGTTCTTTTTTGGTGAATTATTATTAAAAAATATTTTTTCTGGACTTTCAGTCAGTTGTGGTTTTACTGGTATTCCACCTAAACTGTCTCTACCTAGTTCCTCATAGGATTTTTCTATGATTCTGGCAATTTCAGCTGGTTGGTCTGCTATATCTGTCTCTTTTAACCTCTGGCGGATCGCCACGTTTGCTGCTTCACCTTTTATGTTGGCTAATAATATAGCCGAGACCTGCTTGAAGTCTTTCAGTAATTTCATACCAAGAGTTAAAGCGGGTTCAGGACCATATTCATCTTGAATTTGTTTTAGCACATCTGGTATTACCGAAATGGATGGAACACCGTGCGTTTTTGTGTAGATGGAAGCAAAGACTGTACCCCAAGTGTCACAGTCCTCTATGTGTGGTGCGATTCCCATTGGGAGACAGATAGTCAGAATCCTGTGCTTTTCTAGCGGGGTGGTGTCAGGAAACACCGCCTCAATTTGGGTAATTTTCTGTGCCAACCAGAATGGTATTTGTTCCCGTTTAGCCGGTACTTTACCTAGGCAGGATTGGATGTTCTGTGGTGTAATTTTATTTGTGTTCCCCTGATGAGGGGTCAGCTGTGGAAGTTTAATCGCTGGCTGAATTGTTGATGTCCGCATCACATACTGAACTAATTGTCTATGAATTTTTATTAATTGTTTTAGCTGTGTTAACAGCTCTGCTGCAGACATCCCATTGATGTCTGGATGTGGTGTGTATCCGGCTAGGACCGGCCACGTTGCTCCTGGTCTACCTAAAGGACCGAGCCTGGTGATGTGATTATTATGTTTTAGGGCGCCATCAAATAAGAGCAAATGCTCTTGGAATTTGAGTGGTACTTCCACCTCCTCGAAAGGAGTGTACTCATTAGGAGGTTCCTCTGTTTTGTAATAGTGGAAGTACTTTGTTACAGCATTTGCTGCTGGAAAATGTATCCATGAATAGTATACCTCTGTCTGCCGATATTTGTGTGCCTCAATTACGAATATGACTGTGCCACCTCTAGGTGTCAGTCCATTTTCTATAAGTTTAAGGGTTATAGATCTCCTTTTGATGACTGGGATGAGTATTATATCCCCGTCTGCATCTAGTGCTGCAGCATCAGCCGCTGCGAGTTCAGCTGCTAATCTAACTGCCTCTCTTTCTTCTTCATTTTCTGACATTTTACTGTCCTGAAGGTTATTTTGTTTGTTTGCAGATCAGGTTTCTTATGGAAACAAAGATTGGATGCACAATATTTTGGAACTGTTTATCCTTCAACGTTGACTATACCAAGAACCATACATAGGAGTTCCCTCCTGCGAGGTCTGGCGGATATAACCTTTCACCCACTCCAGACGTCTTTGGAGTATTTGGGAAAAGGGGTCTGAGTGAGAAAGCACGACTGAGTTACTCTAAATGTCTTACGTTAGTTTTATCGCCCTTTCCAAACGCGTTGGGCGCCATGTAGTGTAGTTCCTATCTTCCCAATAGGCTCTGCGCATTGGAATAATACCTACAGCAGTAAAGGCCTAGGCCAGACGTTAACTAGGTCTACTACTGTCGATACTAGACTTAAAGTTTTGGGTTTGCCAGCTTAGCTCAGAGTTCACTAGAAACTTTCTCGAATGTTCAAGGAGGAATTAACTTTCCTGATTAGACAAGAAGGGATTTAGTTTCTGACAACCATAGAACATGACAACTTTGCTCTCCCCTAATCAAAGTCAATCTCGAGAGTCGTGTGAACAAAAGGCAAATTATTTTACTCAGTCAGTACGTGCATTCTTAGTCTCATCAGAATGTAGAGAAAAGGAAGAGACGGGCGTGTTCAATAAAAAGGTGTTATTTATTGATCAGTCTCTTTTCTCATACAAGAGAAATGGATCGATATTATTGCAATACTTATAGTTAAGTAAAGTGCATACATTAAAAGCAATAGTATAAAATAATACTGTAAAAACATTGATATGGTTTCTAAGCCATAAGATGTTTTAAAATGAATAAAATATATTACATACACATATACATTTGACTAAACGTACTCAACTGGTGTTTCTAGATACGCCTACCCCGTGTACCTGACCTAAGTCTAATACGTGGGCGGGAATAGATAGTTACAGTTTAAGTTAAGTTTGTTTTTGCCAAGTGAATAACTAAAGAATTCTCTGTGAGGGGTTATTCAGTTCTGTACCTGGAAGTTAGGATGAATGAGGAATGGTATCTCTCTCTCTGGTCTCGATATTCCAGGCTGCCTGCGAGGGCTGCCCAGAAACGCCGGTGCTGGATTCTCAGCAGGAGAAAGCAGCGCGTCTCTCAGCGCGTCAGAAAGGCGGGGCTGTTGCCAGCGGGGTCTGCTCTGCTCTTCGCTTCGGCAAGTATGGCTGCTCCGTCTCGTCACCACGCGTGTGTTTGCATATGGCAAGATCGGTAATATTTATACCTTTAAGGTGCCGAGATTGACGTAAGGATGGACATAGATACGTCAATAAGGATGTCATACGACTTGCTCGTTAGCACATTCTTTTACTAAAGTTCTCGGTGAAATCAAAACAATGGCCGCAGGGTTTTGCCCAGGTTGTCATAGGTTTGATTTGTTATGAGAACTCCGTATGCCTTATCAGGGGCTGGAGGAATATCGCTTGTCTAATTAGATCGCAAGTGTTATGACCTAATCAGATAACACGTTCCTGTGCCGTAGTGTGACTGCGTCAGATAACGGTATCTGCATCATGGGGGTTTTCTGCCTCATGGGCTGACTGCTAGTTAACTTGTTGGTTTGTTTAACTAGAATAGGGTCAGGAATAGGGGGATCGATTCAGAACCTATAGGAATACATGACAACAGTAACCGTCTACAGGATTGTCATTCTAAATGAAAGAGACTGCAATTATGGACATTAAAAACGACAGACTGGCCACATGTAGGAGACGCAACTTTGGAATAAATAAACCCTCATTATCCTGACATTGTATCAGATCCATTCTTTCAGACCCGCAACAACTACATTCTATGCAACTTGTCTCTGTGCCACTCTACTCTATCCCTCTCTATACCCCGTGGAGAAGTGTGGCTCACTGGTTAGAGCAGGCAGACCCTGAAGCAGAGGTCAGACCCGGGACCAGGGTTCAATTCCCGACGCGGCAGGGTCTTGAGCTCAAATGTCCATGGACTCGATAGTTCTCGCTTCGGTGCCTGACCTAATCATGGGTTCACACTCTGCAACTCTGGGCATTAAGCTTGCTTAATCTCCACAACGGCCCCCCTGCGGCGGGATGCCTGGCTTTCACCTTGGGGATGCCCTGTAGGGGCTATCTCACAGGGAAAAGCCAGGACGGGTTCCCAAGGCAAGCGCGGAGATACCCCTTCGGGGGTCGATTCAGGCACTATATAAGTAACATAATAATAATAATAATAATACCATTACATTCCACTCCATGCTACTCTATGCCACTCAACATCACTCTAACCCACTCTATGCCAACCTATGCCAACCCACTTCACTCTACTATATGCCACTTCACTCTACTCTATGCCACTCTACTCTATGACAGTCTAATACATGACACTCCACACAATGCCCCTCCATGACATTCTACCCTTATCTACTGTAGGACACACAATGCCACTCTACTCCACTCTAAACCTCCTCTACGCAATACACTTTGCATATTTAAAATAAATGATAGGAAAAAGACAGCGGCTCACCGGATATCAGACCCTCCGGCACTCATTTTTGGGAACCAACAGCATTTCGTTTTTTCTCAAGAAGCTTTGTTCAGAACAAGAGAGAAAAAAATACAAAAGTGGAAAGAAGGTGGAAGAGAAAGACAGAAGAACAGTGACAAAGAGAAAACACAAGCATGAAAAAGAACCTATAAGAGTGAGATAAAGAGGCAGGGAAATTCTCGTGGTGGATAAACGAGACAAAAGGTAGAATCAAGACTATGCAGCCTTGATATTGTTCACCCCAACCTTTGATAGCGCCGGATCCAGGCTTCTGAGCAATACTTAGGGCCTCAGTCTTAGGGCCTAATTTAGATGTTGGCGGATGGGTTACTCCATCACAACGGTGATGGATATCCCTCTGCCGAAATATAAATCCCATAATATCCTATGGGATGTTTATTTCGGCAGATGGGATATCCGTCACCGTTGTGATGGAGTAACCCATCTGCCAAGGTCCAAATCAGGCCCTTAGTCTTTTACAAACAAGCACTGTTGCACACATGAAGGACACTATAAGAGGTGGTCCAAATTAGATTTCCAGATGGAAGCTTACTTAAGAGGCTCATGTATGAGAGTGTACACTAAACGTCACTGTGACCAACTCACATCCCTACTCTCCCAGTTTTGCACAAATAGCACAGAGGCACACTTACCCCCTATCCATGTGGATTTAGAGGGAGCCCCTCCCTAAACAAAGTTAGCTTTTCGCACATGTAAGCAAGCAGGCGTTGGGCCAGATCAGCTTTGACCTGCGCTGCAGCTGCTGTTGAATGTACATCACATGTTCTGCACATCTCTAAGAAACACTTGGTAAGTGTGGCACCTCTTGGCAGTCACTCTTTGTATATATGGTGCTAATCCCAGCTTCTACTTGTAAAAGGGTGCAACAGTTTACTGGAAAAATCGTGAATTGATACTTGCATCAAACGAATGCTATTTAAATTTTTAGATCCATAACATAATTCACGCTAACATAGGTTCGCTGGAAGGTCGCAAGATAATCGTCACCATCCTGCAGAACAACACCATGGGGAAAACCGTCGCTTTACAAACATATCACCTAGGCCAAGGGGAGATTAGTTGAAGCTTGCAGCCCACTCCTGAGCCACAGAAACCCTCCATTGGAAACCACACATATCATAAACATGGGTCTCCTGACAAGAAAGCAAAGGACCAAAAAGTCAAAGAATTGTTAAATGTTGTGCTATACAAACACCGAATAACATATCATAGCATATGGTGGCATAGCATGGCATTGCCATAACAAAACAGAGCATACAATATAACTTAAGTATGGCATTGCATAACATAAGAATCTTGACATAAAATGTTAGCATCACAAAGCAGTACACTTTTGTTCCCAGAACCCACCTACCTCTGCCAGAAATGTGCCAAACACTAAATCAGGCCCTTAGTTTGTGTAGTTGACTTCTACCCACTTCTCAGTCTCTCGTTTGTAAATGCGCTGCAGTCTCTTGATAACCTGCCTGTAGCAGTTGGTGTCTTGGTGGGTGTGGAACAGATGTGTGGAACAGTCCTGCTCTGAGGACAACTTTAGAGCTGTTGGATCAACAGCAATGGCACTACTGGGGCAGTGGAGTCGTTGACGGTCTTGGTGTGGCAGCTACCGCTGACAGCTTTCCTTCATCTGTACTGGCAGGCTCTCCAGGTCAGGGACTGGAGGGACACCGATTCATAAAGGGCAGCCTCTTGACTTTACAGATGGTACTGGCAGTGGTGAACTCTGAGCCGATCAGGGTGCATACCTCAGTGGTGCAGGAGTACGTGGGCTCTGACAATGGCAGTGGCCACAGTCATTCAGCCATGACAGATTGCCTATTACACTCAGTGCTTGCTTTTAACAGAAGGTGTGATAAGGTTCAAGATCAGTACCTTTTAAAAAGACAAGGGGACCTCTTCTACTCATGTCTCACTCCTGACTTGCTCCCTAGTAGGTGCTCACTTTCTCTCACTGTTCCCACACTGGGAACATGCTGAGATATACCTCGGACCATCTCCCCTCCTGCAGGGCCTGGTACACTTCTGCCATCTCTCAGCAGGCAGGCAAATTTCTATTTCAGATCCTTAGCTACTCCTCCAGAAAGTAAAGATGGTAGATGATGTCATACAGCAGACCTTTGAGTACTCTGCTCTGGACTACCCTACTTGGCCATGAAGGATGTGGAAACAGATCAAAGTGGGGTGGTTTGGATCCCACTTTTACACACATCTTGTAGACAGGGGATGTGAACATAGCCAAATGCAAATCAGTCTTGACCCTGCTCCGCATGGGAACAGTCCAGCCCGAACTGCCAAACCAGGTTTTCCATGAACCAGAAACTAACATCCTGGGGCTAGTTTCGAGGTATCACTCCTCATCAGCCAGGGTAGCTTAAATCCAGTGGTGCAGCGAGCAAGGACCCACGTCTGGGAAGACCCTTAGCCACGTAGGGCGCACATAGCAACATCCCAAAATAAAATGATGGGCGCAGTGTTGAAACTTTTCAAACACTCTCTCGCAGTCACAGATCTGGGTTTAATTGATCGTCTTTTTTGCTCACCACGTCACCCCAGTGTGGACCAAGCCATATGTAAATCAGTCTTGACCCTGCTCCTCATGGGAGCAGTCCAGCCCGAACTGCCACGCCAGGTCCTCCCTGGACCGGAAACAAGCATCAAGGGACCGGTTTCGCTGTATCACTCCTCATCAGCCAGGCTAGCTTATATTCAATGGCACAGTGAGTTGGATTCAGCACTAACCTTATTTAAATTCGAGACCCTGTAGGTTAAATAAAGTTCTCCACCCCAGTAGGGGCTCAACTCCCTGCGCTACCTTATCAGGCCTAAAATATACAGACTGAGCGAGGAACCCAACCTCGATCAATTGGAAACACATTACCTGGAGAAAAAGTTTAAATACATGTTCAAGTCTGCAAATGAAAGGTGTCTTTCTGGTGATTGTCTCATCCAACTCATCATTTCCTTTTTTTAATCCCAGTTGGCTGCACTAGCAGGTTTCCAGCCAACAGTATCTCTCAGGTGGCCCCAAATCATGAGATTAATCTGTCTTTTCATCCTGGAGCGCCAAGCACCCTGTTTTTAGTTTCACTTTTTCCATTATAAGTATGGTCCTACAAGTACTTGCACGCGTAGGGCTCCAGCCTAAAAACACATGGCTTTTTGAAGATCACCCCTCCAGACATAGAGCCAGATAACAACTATGCTCACAGCAGGTATATATATTTATTGGTAAAATCTGCCTGATATCAAAAGGATCAAGGTTCAAATCCCATTAGGCCTTTCATTCTTCTAATGTCAGAATACTAACACTGCCTCGTGTTTGCTACAAGTAGCTCAATTAGCCTTTGCATTATGGAACTTGTAGTTGTGTTCTTCTATTTACAATTATACGTGACAGCATACAACGATGAACCAATAACTCCTAACATGTATGTGAAAAAGTTCTGAGATAGCTAATTGTAAATCTTGTTACTGTTATTTATGGTGAGATAACTCTGATAGTAAGTGCAGTATACTAGAGGTGGGCACATTTTTAAAGAAAGCTGCCCCCCAACATCATGTTTTATTAAATGCTCCACCAGCTTTGCAAGGCAGACGAAATATTTCAAAATGGGCCTGCTATTGGGGTATTAGCCCCAATTGTTTGTATTCTTCCTGCGAAGCAAACACTTTCCTACTGCTGCACAGAGTTGTCAGAAGCAGCCGCTTACTGTCTTTGTTAGAAGCACCGGGCAGGCCTTCTGGACAGAGAAAAAGAGATGCCACTGCCATTGTATTTCCTCCTAACCCAAGGTTGTAATATGCAAAAACACACTCCGCAGCCTGTTGTTCAGGCCATGTTGGGCAGTGCATCTGGCCGCAGAGATTTGTGAAGGTAATATTACGTCACCTACGGGGAACTTCGTACTTATTGCGCAGTTCAAAAATACCTAAATTCATCCAACTAATTAACAACGAAACCTAATCCTAGCGAACGCAGTTACGTAATTAATAATGTATTTTTTATTATAATCGGCAGTACCAAAGGTGTAATGTTGCTCCATGTTGGCCCAACACCACGTTTCGAGTCATGGACATTTGATTTAACAAAAGAAAGAATTATGGGAGTTGTAGTCTTCATTTGTTTTCTATTGAATACATTGTACCAATACACCTAATAACAATGATTTGGTAATGAAAAACATAATACTAAGGAAGCGGGCAACTGAAAAGGAGAGGTCTTTGAGAGTTATGCTGCCTGGAACCTGATAAAATAGATGCATCGCTCATTTTCTACACAGGGCTCTGCTGTGGGACGCACTCAGGTTATAGATTCATTAATGAATAGACGTCATATTTTTTTCCAATGCTCGACGGCGAGCGCGTCACATATAAGTGTGCGTGTTCTGCTTAAAATCAACACTTGCTGCGCCCGCCATCTTGGAGAATAAGGACCACCTGTCAGGGTCCGTGAGTGACTGGCCGTCGGGTGTGCGTCTCCGCAGGTGGGGCTGCTGACAGTGATGGAAAGTGATGGATGGATGCGACTGGGGCCCGCCCCACCCACTTAACCATGTGCATGACACAGGCCCCTGCAGGACGGGGCTGGCCCTTCTGACAATGCCCCCCGCCGGGCATTGAGATGTGTAAAAACACCGCATTCGGCTCCAGCAGGGAGAGAGCTACAAATTTGTGGCCATTAGTGAGTTGCTAATGTGAAAATAATTTTCTTTTCTGACTAAGAATTGCACGGATGAAGACAGATGGAGGGGAGCCATAGAGCTGATAATGACATTGCCAAAGAATGAAAAGGGTGTCAGGAAATGTAAAACCGCGGACCCATTCCTGTCAGAAGCTGACAGGAGGCAACTGACATTTGATTTCCTGACTTCCTTCGTACAGTTGCTCATCCTGAAGATTTGAGGTTTAGCCAATCACTTCCTGTAATCTGTAATCTGTACTAGGCACGTGATGACGCTCCCCTCTAGGGCCGTAAAGGGGACTTGTAATGGGAGGAGAAGGGATCAGCATATTATCTTAATGCCAATGGCCTCCATCCAGGCTGAGAGGCTGCAAGTGCCCCTTGATGGATGATCGCCTGTCACACTGCAGGCCTAACACAAGCCAGGAAACGCAGCTGCTTTTAAAGAGATCGACAGGCCTGCCCCCGTCTAGAATGCCACGGGAGGTGTAGTTTGTTTTGGGCTGTTGCTTACGTAACATCAATAGGGTCAGGTAGAGCTGCTTTGTCATCAATTGTTAGTATTGCAGAGGAGATATATAGAGAGTGATTGTTTATGTATAAGTATCTATCAATAATGGTTTCTACCCAAGGGTTCCAAATGACATCCAATAAACAACAAGAGCAAAGAATGAGGTGTTCATGATGTTACTCAATGGAAATTCCAAATTACAGATAGTTACTCATCTAACTTTATGTATGACCCTCCGAAAAATCACTCCATGGGGAAGCCAGGCACAACATGTCCTCACCTCCTTCAGCCCACTCCAACTTCACATTCATAACATTTTCCAGGTGTGCCACCCCCATCTCCACCCACCCTGGTAGGAGCTCTCTGGCAGTACCAGTTAATGGATTTTTGCGTTCCCTGGTAAGACATTTTTGTAGCCCCCAGTTTTGGGCAACTTTGAATTTAGTACACATTTTCAGCAAATTCATGATGTCAAATAATGCAGAACGCAGAGTGTTAGCCCTGTCAGAAAATGGTGCACATAAAAGTAGGTAAAAGCTCAATCTGCATAGCTTTCAACAGTCAAATAGTACAAAAAGAAAGTTTGAACAAGCATTGATAAAGCCATTTCATTTTGGCTTAGATCTAAATAGTATGTCTTGCAAAAAATAAAAATGTATGTAGAATCCAATGTGTAACCAGTCTGTCTATCCCATTAGTGGACCAGATCACGATGATAAAATAAAATATATGCACAATGTGCTTCAAATTGTAGATTTAATTGTCGGGTGTCTACAATCACAAATACATCCCTGACACAACACACATTCGCACAGCAATAGATAACATTAAAGCACCACCCTGAGCATTTTCAGCTGTTCTTTAAGAGAAAACTGATAATTCTCTTCCCCTGTAAACATATATATTTATTTATCAATCAATTAGTCATTTAAATAGCGGCAAATCACCTATTTAGGGTTTCCAGGCGCTGGTGTTTCTAGCTCCTGTGTGGTGCTCTGTTCATTCAAACAGGTCAACATTTTGAACTGTCATCTCTTCTGGATCAGGAGCCAGTATAGCTTCTTGAGGTGTGGTGTGAGGTGGGTTCGTCTGGGGAGGTCCAAGATGAGTCTTGCTGCTGTGTTTTCTATTACCTGTAGTCTCTTCAGGAGGCATGGGTTGATTCCTATATAGAGTGTGTTCCCAGAGTCCAGCCTGCTGGTGACGATGGCATGAGTGACGGTCCTTCTGATGTTGACTAGGAGTCACCTGAAGATCTTGCAGAGCATGTGTAAGGTGTGGAAGCAGACAGATTAGACTTGCTTTTACCTGCTTCTTCATAGATAGCTTACTGTCAAAGATGATGCCATGGTCTTTCGGGTAGGATATGGACGTATGTCAGCAGGACACCATGCATCGTTCCATGGTGATGTGTTGTTCCAAAAGAAGAACTCTTCCATCTTGTCCAAGCATAGCTTGAGGCAGTTGTCCTTCATCCATTCAGAGACTTTCATTAGACATCTGGGGTAGTCGGCTCTGGTGGTAGAGGGGTCTTTTGACATCGAAAGGATGAGCTGGGTGTCGTCGGTGTAGGAGATGATGTTGAGTCTGTGCGGTTTGACGTTGTTGGCCAGGGTGCTCATGTACGTTTTAAAGAGGGTGGGTCTGACAGACAAATACTTGGGGGATGCCACAGTTGATCTTATTGGGTTCCGAGGTGAACGGTCGGGAGAGGATTCTCTGAGTTCTTACGGTGAAGTATGAGGCGATTCATCGGAGAGTTTCTCCTTGGAATCCAATGTGGTGGATTCTTTTGACCAAGATACGATGGGATACAGTGTTGAAGGCAGCTGATTGATCCAGGAGGATGAGGGCTGCCATTTCCCTGCAGTAAATGAGGGCTCTGATGTCATTGGTCGCTGTGATCAGGGCTGTCTCAGTGCTGTGGTTGGATCAGAATACAGATCGAGAGGATCCAGGAGGTTGTTATGTTCCCGGTGTTCGGTGAGTTGCTGGTTGATTGCCTTCTCGAAAACCTTCTCTGGAAAAGGAAGCAGGGAGATGTGCTAGTAGTTCTTAGGTTCTGATGGGTCAGTGGATGTCCCTTAAGAGGGCCCTTCAGGAGGGCCCTTACTTCAGCATGTTTCCAGGGAAGTAGGCCGAGTTGATAGAGGTGTTCAGGACTTTCTTGAACTCATTGCCAATCGTCTTGCTCCCTAGGTTGAAGATGTGGTGGGGACAGGGGTCCATGGGTGCTTCCGAGTGCACAGAGTTCATGATGAAGATAGTGGTTCGAGCTGTGAGAGGGTCCAAATGGGTGAACAGGTGTTTGGTGTTTGTGTTCCTGGGTTCGAGCAGGTTGATGCTCTCAGCAGCAATGGGTTAGGGTTCAAAGTTTTCCTAGATGACTGAGATCTTGTCATGGAAGAAATCTGCCAGGCTGTCACACAGTTCTTGGGAGGGGTGATGTTGTTCCTGGCGGCTGGGGCTTGGGTGAACCCCTTCACATTGGCAAATAGCTCTTTGCTGCATTTTGTTCTGGCTTTTATGTGGTCTGCTAGGGCATTCTTCTTGGTTTCTATCAGGAGGCGGTGGTACTGGTTGAATGCTGTCTTGAAGGTGATGTGGTCTCTTGCCTCTTTGCTGGAGTTCCACTTTCGTTCTAGTTGCTGGCAGTTGCATTTGGTGGATTTCAGCTCTGCAGTGAACCAGCTTTCTCTTCTGGCAGGTACTTTGGATTTAGCTGGCTTGGCAGGGGCAATTGTGTCGGTGCATTCTGTAATTTATCTGGCTACACAGTTTTTTTCTGGCTCTGCAGAGTATACTAAGCAGGAAGAAGTGGAAGACAGAAGAAGGACAAAAGTAATGGGAATGTCACATCAAGAAACATGAAGCAGCGGTAGATGGGAGGTAGAGCTAGAGATGACAGAGCGATAAATGAGGTGGGCAGAGAAGTAGAGTAAAGACAAAAAGCTGAAGTAATGAGAAAACAAAATGTGATTAGTGGCACTATAATTTTATAACTACTAATTATAAAGGGGGAATTTCTGTGTTTTTTTTAGTTAAAAACGTTAATGGTGTCACTGACTAATTCACCTAAATATAGCGTTAATTTAAACTTTAGTTTTTTTAATGAATATATACAAATCTATACATCATCCATTGGTGGTTGCCACATAGTAGTTATAGTTAGTTTACCGGTCTATGTAAAATGCATGCGGAGATTTGGCTTTTGGACCATCTCCGTTTTATCAGCTTCCACTTGACAGATCACCCCAAAACTTTCCAAGAAGGAGCTGAGGTGGGTGAACCTTTTTGGGAAAGTTTTGTGAAGATTCGTCAAACCGTGTCAAAGGTATGAGCAAACCAAATAATGCTCTTGCCTATGGAAAAGCTGTCCAAACTATAATTAACCAGTGGCAATTGCCAACGGGTAATATGTATAAATATAAATATGTTAGATGTTTGCCAGGTTGTTTATGCCTCAATAAACTATTATTGCACTAGACCCTATTGAGCAACCAACCTCCTTATGAAGATGCAGCCGCTGGTCACACGCTTTTTCTGCAGTACTAATCTCAGTACATATTCTTCAATATACTCATTGATACATTCATTCAACTTTAATGGCACATATCTGAGGTGCTAGAGGAGAATGCTATTCAATGCAACTGAGCCTTTATTTGTTCCTCATCTAATGCCACAGATATGTGCTTGAGACAAATGCTCAAGAAGTCCAGAAATGTGTGATATTATTTTGCCAGGCTTCAAACATAGATCCAGGACTGTGCCAGAAGCAGCAGGCAATGGCAACACCTCTAAAAAAAAAACACTTACGCATAAATTTAGGGGCATTTTTACAAGGCCTCTGCACCACAGGGAAAACCAAAGCAGATGATGGACGGAGCGTGTACAATACAAGCACTCACCCCCAGTCAACTGATCTGGGTTTAATCCATCACCATTCTTTAGCCCACTCTGCCACCCCAGTTCAGACATGGCCATATGCAAATCAGTCTGACCCTGTGCCTCACGGGAACAGTCCAGCCCGAACTTCCAAGCCATGTCTTCCCTGGACCGGAATAAAGCTTCCCAGGACCGGTTTCTGGCATTACAGCCGTCTTCAGCCGGGCTTGCTTGACTCCAGTGGCAAAGTGAGCAAGGGACTCACGTCTGAGCATACCCTGCCAACTTAGGGCGAACAAAGAAAAAACAAAGGTGATGATGGACGGAGCGTTGACAATACAAACACTCACCCCCAGTCAACTGATCTGGGTTGAATCCATCACCGTTTTTTAGCTCACTCCGCCACCCCAGTTCAGACATGGCCATGTGCAAATCAGTCTGACCCTGTGCCTCAAGGGAACAGTCCAGTCCGAACTGCCAAGCCATGTCTTCCCTGGACCGGAATCAAGCTTCCCAGGACCGGTTTCTGGCATTACAGCCGTCTTCAGCCGGGCTTGCTTGACTCCAGAGGCAAAGTGAGCAAGGGACTCACGTCTGAGCATACCCTGCCAACTTAGGGCGAACAAAGAAAAAACAAAGGTGATGATGGACGGAGCATTGACAATACAAACACTCACCCCCAGTCAACTGATCTGGGTTGAATCCATCACCGTTCTTTAGCTCACTCCGCCACCCCAGTTCAGACATGGCCATATGCAAATCAGTCTGACCCTGTGCCTCATGGGAACAGTCCAGCCCGAACTGCCAAGCCATGCCTTCCCTGGACCGGAAACAAGCTACCGAGGACCGGTTTCTGGCATTTCAGCCGTCTTCAGCCCGGCTTGCTTGAATCCAGTGGCAAAGTGAGCAAGGGACTCTCGTCTGAGCATACCCTGCCAACCTATGGCGAACAAAGAAAAACCAAAGGAGATGATGTACGGAGCGTTGACAATACAAGCACTCACCCCCAGTCAACTGATCTGGGTTTAATCCATCACCATTCTTTAGCCCACACTGCCACCTCAGTTCACCCCGAGTGGGACGGGTATGCTCAGATGTGAGTCCTGTGCTCTCCATGCCACTGGAATCAAGCTATCCAGGCTGATGAGGGCTGAAAGCCCAAAACCGGTCCTTGGATGCTTGTTTCCAGTCCAGGGAGGACCTGGCTTGGCAGTTCGGGCTGGACTGTTCCCATGGGGCACAGGGTCAAGACTGATTTGCATATGGCTGGGTTCAAACTGGAATGGCATGGTGAGCAAAAAAAACGATGGATTTAGGCCCAGATCTCTGTACTGGGGTGAATGTATGACATTGTTCTGCATTCTGTCCATCACCTGTTGTTTTTGCAATTGTCACCCCGAGTGGGACGGGTATGCTCAGACGGGAGTCCCGTGCTCTCCATGCCACTGGAATCAAGCTATCAGGCTGATGAGGGCTGAAAGCCCGAAACCGGTCCTTGGATGCTTGTTTCCAGTCCAGGGAGGACCTGGCTTGGCAGTTCGGGCTGGACTGTTCCCATGGGGGACAGGGTCAAGACTGATTTGCATATGGCTGGGTTCAAACTGGAATGGCATGGTGAGCAAAAAAACGATGGATTTCGGCCCAGATCTCTGTACTGGGGTGAATGTAGGACATTGTTCTACATTCTGTCCACCACCTGTTGTTTTTGCAATCTGCACCACAGGAGCATCACTTTTTTTGATGCTCCGGTGGCGCACAATGCTGAGCCATATTTTCAAGGCCACACAAACCCACCCTGTAAGGCTTTTCATGGCCTGGCAAATATATCCCCCTTTCACGCATTACTCTACGCGAAAGGGGTGTTCCATGGGTGTTGCTGTGGGTACACCCATGCCACACCTATGGATTCTGACGCATTTCCAGATTTACATGGTGTTTCAAACCTGGGAATGAGTTAGATTCTAACATCTCCCAGAGGATGCGTTAAAGTGGCGCAAGGAGGAGAAATACCTTTATTTCTCCTCACATTCTGCAGCACACATAGACGGAGGAAGAAACACCATCAATGATTGTTTTTGTACAGGAAGGTATACCTTCCTCCACAAACTCAATCATCCCTGCAACGCAGGCACCCTTGCAGCATGTCACTAGGCAGCCAATTGTGCGCCAGCGCAGAGGAAAGCACAGGGTTGCATTGCTGTAAATACGATGCAATCTTGCCCTTTCCAAATGAAGCTGCTCGGCGCAGCTGGATGGCTTGCAGCACTTGTGCGTCATTTTCTAGTAAATATGCCCCTTAATTTTTCTGTAGCACAGTTCAGACCACACTCCTTAAAGAAGAGGAAAAGCACATATATCAAGAAATATTGTGGCAATCATGTAAAAGACTTTCGAGGGTAGGTCCTGCTTCCAAACAAGAGCTGGTCTTCCTCAGAAGTCCGCCTGAGCTGGTATAATACCCTTATGTAGGGGTATTAATAAAGAAGCTGCGCGAAAGGACGGCATCAGTCATGAAAAGGCTGTACTATTGCCCTTTAGTTCGCGTATTATAAGCACCCATTTATGCCCACCGACCCCTGGCATCTGTCTCAACTCACCCTAGGCAGGGCCATTACAGGGAATGTGTGTGACGCACCTTGCTTTCACTTGCAAAAACAGGAAGGCACACAATAAGGGGGGTGACAATATTGACAAAATAGTTCTTAGGAGAACATATATAACAGTTCCGACGTCAGAGCGGGGTTATACGTGCATTTATGGTAGTGCTGGTTTGACGGCACACCGACCCCCTCTCCCTTCGAAACCCCCTCCCCTACTGTGATCAAAATGCAGTGTAAAGTCAGCTTCCGACCGCGTTGTGATTGAAGCTCGCTTTCTGCCTCTAATACTACATCTGACGCCATCAGTCAAACGTTTAGGGATTATGCTTGGACACTGCGGGCAGCATCGTCATATCAATGGGCACGGGCGGAGCATGCCCTGTGACTGGCAGCTTCTCAGTGGGGTGGGAGGGACCTACAGCAGGGCACAGGAAGGCCTAGCACTCTGTAGCAAACCGCTGCAATGAAGGCACCATGAGGCAGCGTGCAAAAACACAACTGTCAACAATGCTCAAGGTACAACAAAGCACGTCAAAAGCAAGGCTAGGGTGAGAAGCTCAAAGGAAGACTCCTGCTGCCAGCTTCCTCTGAGGAAGGGACCCCTTCCCGTGGCCCTCTGCCAGTGTCTGTCCTGCCAAGCTTGCCCGGTTTGACTTCTCATTCTTTCATGCCTTGGATTCTTGTGACGAACTTGCTACACGAACACGGCAGCTTGCAACACACACCCATGTGGAGATCTGTTTCTTCTTTATACGCCTGCTTTTCACTAAGTTTATCTTGATGTTTTTGTGTAGTTGTCCAGCGTCAGACCCCCAAACATACACGGTACGAGCAATAAGAAATATATACGTGCCAAATGGCGTAAACAGGCACAATGCCAACAATACATCCCACCACCCAGTACTTTTAGAAGAAGCATAGACTGCCCTTATGAACAAATCAAGATGCACTTATAAGATTTAGGGTCAGATGTATCAAGATACCCATTTGCGATTCTCAAATAGCGATTTTTTGAGAATCGCTATTTGAGAATTGCAAAATGGTATGTATCTAAAAAATTAGCTATTTTTTAGCGATTTCTTAAAATTCCTTAATTGCGATTAGCAAATTGCTAATCGCAATTAACCGCATGCGCGCTAGCAGTTTTCCCGCTGCGCGCTGCGATTTTAAAAAAGCCGCGTTACATGACGAGCTCAGCTCGTCATCAGCGTGCGAGTGGCGCAACTGATGACGAGCTGAGCTCGTCATCAGCGCCGAAGTGGTTAAGGAATAATTTCCCATTAATTTCTATGGGCCAAGAGGCCCATAGGAAGGAATGGGAAGTTATTCTCAATTTGCGATTCGCAATTTGCTAATCGCAAATTGAGAATAATTTTAAGGGTGCAAGGGTGTCTTAAGGACACCCTGCTGCACCCCTGAAATGTACATGTGTGCACATATGGCGCACATACATGCCCTAAGGGCATGTATGAGTGCCACATGGCACCTTTACAAATGCCAAAAAGTGTGTTTGTAAAAGAATTCGTAAATTACCACCAAATACAAGTTGGTGGTAATTTGCGATTTCTTAGTGTAAATTCGCAAAACATTATGGTTTCTTACATAGCATTTAAGGAATTGCTTTTTGCGATTCCTTAAATGCTTGCGCAAAATTAAGGAATTGCAAATTTTGCGATTCCTTAATTTTGCGATGCGATTTTTTCATAAATCGCATTTGCCGATTTTCTATTCCAACTCCAGCCCACATTACAGTAGGGAAGGTGTTGGAATAGAAAATTAAACTATTCCTTTTCCAACAGCGCCCTCCAGCGCAAGTCGTTGAAACGACTTGCGTTGTAAAAGCAGCATTGTAATGGCAGCGCGTGGTAATGCCCGCATTGTGATGGCTGCTCACCCTCCCGGACGGAGTGGGAGCCTGTGCCTGCTTTCTCCAACCCAGCAATGCAGCTGGGTTGGAGAGAGCTTCAATGTGCATGACCACTTGGCCAGCCTGAGACGGCATGCCAAACCGTCATGGGCACTGAAGGCAGTGCACTACCACTCTTCCTTTTATTGCCCTGTCTCTGCCCCCGCCCCCGCGATTCGTCTGGAAAGGAAAAATAAAATGATAATAAAATGTGTTTATCATCGTTTTATTTTTCCTTTCCTGACGTTTTTTTTTGGGGGGGTAGGTGAGGCTCCTCGGCCATAGCGGAGGAGCCGCAGCTAGCGCTTAGAATATACAAACTTTCTAACTTGGACTAGCCATGCTCATTTTGTCGTACAGACTTCAATCCGTGCAAAATTCAGTGTCCCGACTACTACTTAATCAACCTTCCCACTGCCTTTATCATTTCATGGGATGCCAAGCGAGAGAGCAGTGTCAGGATTGGCCTGAGCACTCTCGATTTGCAATCCCAGACAGACTGGGAGCTTGTGCTTGCTCTCTCCACCCCCAGCAATGCAGCTGGGTTGGAGACAGCTTCAAAGCGCATGACGGTTTGGCCGGCCTAAGACCGCCACCCAAACCATCATGGGCACTGAAGGCAGTGGACTACCACTCTTCCTTTCATTGCCTTGGCCCCGGCCCCAAGATTTGTCAGGAAAGGAAAAATAAAACAATAGAAAAATGTGTTTATTATCGTTTCATTTTTCCTTTCCTGACGTTTTTGGGTGAGGAGGGTTGGCGCTCCTCTTCAATAGCGGAGAAGCTGCAGCTGGTGCTTAGACGATTTAAACTTTCTAACTTGGACTAGTCCCTGCTCATTTTGATAGACAGACTTCGATCTGTGCAAAATTCAGTGACCTGACTACGACTTGGTCTACCTTCCCGCTGCCATTATTAATTAATGGGATGCCAATTCAAAAACGGTTCTTTGTCATGGCTCTCTATATTGTTCACAGAGCCATGTTTTAGGCCTGGCTTGACAGTGCAGCTCTCGACAGAGGTAATTCGATCAGTATTAAAGAGAGCTCTCAGGAGTACTAGATGGAGGGGCTTTGGCTCTACCATATGTTGGTAGCCACGAGTACATGTTTTGATTGGTTAGATGTTATGTTCTTTCATAGAACAAACATTGGCAAAGCCAAAAGGTCTCACCTATTCAGGAGCAATTGGCTTTTCTAATATGTTTGAGCAATAATGTACACCAGAGTGGCTGCTGTTCAGCATGGCTAAAAGTTAGTGGGGTAAAGGAAAGTGTCATGGAGTGGAATGGAGTGTCGTAAAGTAGAGTAGAGTGGAGTGTTATGGAGTGGCATGGAGTGGCATGGAGTGGCATACAGTATAGTTGCGTGTTGTGGAGAGGAGTGAATTGGAGTGTTATCGAGTAGCGCACAGTGCTCTGGAGTATTGTGGAGAGAGTAGAGTATCATAGGAGGAAGGGCGTAGAGTTTAGTGGTGTAGAGTGGAGTACAGTGTCAGAGTTGAGTAGACTGTCATATAGTGGAGTGGCATAGAGTGCCGTGGAGTAGTGCAGAGAAGAATGGAGTGGCATTAAGGGTGTTGCATAGAGTGTAGTAGAGTGTTTCAGAGTAGAGTGGTGTAGAGCGGAGTAGATTGTCAGAGATCAGTGGCATAGAGTGGAGTAGTGTGTCATAGATTAGAGTGGACTAAAGTCACATGGCGTGGCATAGAGGGAGTTGTGTAGAGCGTAGTGTAGTGTTGTAGAATGGCATATAGTGGAGTAGAGTGTTGTCGAGTGGAATGGCATAGAATGGAGCAGAGTGTCAGTGAAGCAGAGTTTAATGGAGTAGAACATAATAGAGTTGAGTATAATGGAATGGAGTATTGTGGATTGGATTATGGTGGAGTGGCGTGTCGTAGAGTGTAGTGTAGTAACGTGGAGTAAAGTGGCCTAGAGTGAAGTGGCATACAATAAAGTGATGTAAAGTGCATTGATGTAGAGTGCAGTGACATACAGTAGCATAGAGTACAGTGGCATAGACTAGAGCAGTGCAGAGTAGTTTGCAGTGGTGTAGAATGCAATGACATATAGTGGAGTGGTGCAGACTGGAGTAGAGAGGTGTAGAGTGAAGTGCCATTGAGTGGAGTGGTGCCGGGTAAAGTGGGGTTGTGCATGGTAGAGTGCAACGGTGTAGAATAGAGTAGCGTGGAGTGCAGTGACATAGAGTGCAATGGCGTAGAGTGCATTAGAGTGGCATTGAGATGAGTGGTGCAGAGTAGAGTACAGAGGCATAGAATGCAGTCATGAAGAGTAAATTGTTAGAGTGAATAGTCATTGAGTGCAGGGTCGTAGAGTACAGGGTTGTAGTGTGCAGGGTCATAGAGTGCGGGGTCATAGAGTGGTGCAGAGAGCAGTGACATAGAGTAGAGTGGTGTAGCATGCAGTGATATAGAGCAGAGTGGCATAGAGTACAGTAACATAGCGTTCAGTGGTGTAGAGAACAATAGAGTGGCGTAGATTGTAGTGATATAGAATGTAGCGACGTAGAGTGCAATGGTGAAGGTTGATGTACTGTGCAGTGGTGTAGAGTGCAGTGGTATAGAGTACAATGTTGTAGTGGTAAAGAGTGCTGAAGTGCATAGTAGAGTGGGTTAGAGTTTACTGGTGTAGAGTGGTGCAGAGTAGAGTAGAGAGGTATAGAGTGAAGTGGCATATAATGCAGTGTCATAGAGTGCAGTGGTGCACAGTAGATTGACATAGAGTGTATTGGTTTTGAGTAAAGTGGTGTAGAGTGCATTGGTATAGAGTGCAGTGGTGTAAAATGGTTCAGAGTAGAGTGGAATGGTTCTGAGTGCAGTGGCACAATGTGCAGTGTCGTAGAGTAGATTGTTTCAGAGTGGAGTGCAGTGGTGCAGAGTAGATTAGAGTGGCATAGAGTGTACTGCATAGAGTGCACTGGTGTACAGTGGAGTGGTACAGAGTAGAGTGCATTGGCATAGAGTGTTATGTTGCAGAATAGGTTGGCGTGGAGTGGGACAGAGTAGTAGGGAGTGCAGTAGCGAAGAGTGCAGTGGTGCATAGGAGAGTAGTGTGGGGTAGAGTGCATTTGCATGGAGTAGAGTGTTGCAGAGTAGAGAGGTGCAGAGTGGATTGGTGCAGAAAAGAGTGCAGTGACGCAGTGTGGAGTGGTGTGGAGTGGTGCAGAGTAGAGTGTAATGGCGTGAAGTTGTCCAGAGTAGAGTGGAGTGGAGTATGCATGTTGTGGTAGCGTACTGCCATTACAAACAACACATCTTAAATTGAAATGACCATTACATTTGCACTAACATACAGTTTTAATGATAAAAGTATTCAGTGCACAATCAATAATGGGACTTATTTCCAAGCCCATTGCGTTGCTGGTGCGATACGTTTTAATGACGCATCAGCAGCACAATGGGCTTCTCCATATTTACAAGGCAATGTAAAGTCACCCTGCATGACTTCTTATGGCCTTGTATATATGTTTCCCTTTTACACAGAAGTCTGCGTGAAAGGGGCGCTCCATGGGTGTTGGTGTGGGTGTTCCCACGCAACATCCATGGAACTTGACACATTCCCAGATTTACAACATTTTGTAAACCTGGGAATGCTTCAGAATCCTATGCCTCCCCAGTGGATGTGTAAGAAGGCTCAACGAGGAGAAATACCTTTATTTCTCTTCGTTTTTCCCTCTTTCTATGCGTGCTGCATTCTTCAGCAGGCATAGTAAATGGAAAATACCTTTAATGATTGTTTTTATGCCAGAAGGTGTCCCTTCCTGTACAAAAACAATCATCCCCCCCAGCGCAGGCACCCTTGCGAAATGATGCAAAGTTGTCTGCGCTGGGGCACGGCTGCTGTTTGTGCACGGCGCAATGGAGAAGGACAGGAATGCGCCTATCTTGTGGATATCGCACAATACTGCCCTTTTATTTTGATGCACGGCAATGCGGCAGGAAGGCTTGCTACGCTGCTGTGCATCAACATATTGTAAATGAGGCCAAATGTGTGGAAATATCATCACCCAATGTACTGATTTGATCATCGGTACAGATCATTTACAGACATTTAAATGTTGTTGTGTGCTAGAACAAATTACCAACTGTAGAGGCTACCTCAAGCAGACCCCTACTAATCAGCATCATTGTCACATAAATCCTCTCTTTTTGAAGTCAGAGAAAGAAAAATAAACACCAAGCTCCATGGAAGACACAGCCTTACATTTGGCCTCTGTCTTTCAATGCACAGCAAATGTGACAAAATAAGAGCAAGATTTAAAGGCCAGTTTACAGGAAAAAGGTTTATGGGAAAATACGGTAAACAAGAGTTGGGCAACGGGAAGGATGAACTCGAACTGGACAGCCTAAAGCAAATATAGCCAGCAAGTAGAAAGTCAGAACCTGTGAGTTACAAACCAAAAAGCCAATGGTAAGCGATGGCGGAATACATTCCTAGGTCAACTTTCTGAATGTCCCCCAGATGTCTTTAGCAAACCGGCACCTGTTTGGTAGGCTGCAACATAAAAAGTGCTTCTCCTTTTGTTTATTGATCCAGCTGCTTGAGCCAGTGTCAAAATAGCTACCTGATCATGAGCTTTCAGGGGCACACACATGGCACTGTAATTCTCCTAAAGTGTCATAGATAACTAGATAATTTGCAATGTCTGTTTTTCTCTGGCAGCAATACAGATTGGAGCACAGCAGGATTATATTGTGGTTACAGGACCCTCCTTTTCCATCATTTTCTTTAGACTTTGGAGTGCCGTTTTCTATTTGAGAGTAGTGTGGAATGCCTAGGGCTACACTAATATACATGGATTTTTAGGTCTGACTTGAGAATGCACCTGTCGCTTGACCTTATGTGATCAGCAAAAAATAACTTTCAGAGTCCTGCTGAGAGAGGGCATAGGCTCCACCCCCATGGTTGTTACACTGAGTACAGGATCTGATTGGGCAAATTTGTGTGTTTCTACAAAAAAGACTGCTTGTATTGCACATTTTGGCTTGTGGCAAAGCCTATACATGATACAGCAGGATTGAGTTAGTTATGGTGGCAAACCAATAATAGTGGCTCTAGGCCTGACGTATTTATTGACCAAAAGCTATATTAAAATCAATGGGTATTTAAGTGTGGATTGTTATTACTCTATATTAAAATCTACAGATAGGTATTATGTTACGTGATATCTCACAGATTACCTTACGAGGCAACGGTTTGGGTGTTGGTCACCCCATGTGACAAACCGTGGATATAATCATCAAGCAAGGGACCCCCTCTAAGAGGCGTGTGACGTCAGGGAGTAAGAGGGGAATACATATCAGGACAACTAGAATAAGAATGCTCCCCTTTGACCTATATTTCTTTACCAATGATTGAATCTAGTATTGGTATGGATACATGTGCAAAGTTACATAATTACAACATACAAATACACATATTCACTTTTCTTTTTATTTATTATTCTTACTGACTTTTTCCTTCATAACCAATGCATTTAATGAAATATTTTTGTGAAGATAAAATAATTTTTCCCCTTGTTTTTACAAACATTATTGCAGTTTTGTATACAAAAATGAACACAAACATGTTGACCCCCAATTAAATAATCGATCTTATGTCAAACTCATTCATTCCTCACAATCGTTCACAGTCATAAAAGACACATATACACATCTGGGGGTAAAGGAAACACAGAGATGTAAAATGTTTCCAAGGACAAAATAGGTAACCAAAACAATAAGGTCTGGACACACGAGGTCAAACCATGGATATAGAATGTTTGCTCTGTGGGAATCCTTGTTAGACCCTCTTAGGAGAGTTTGCATTTTGCATAGACAACTTATTTAATATCATTTTCTAATTTTATGACTGTGTATCTGATGATTGCCTTGTGGATAAGCTTTTGCTCAGTACAGTAGGCCTTAGTTGGTAATGGTGGCAATTCAATAATAAGAGCTAAAGGCTTGATTGGGGCACAGGAAATGCCATAGGTCTGGTCTGTTTTTTGAGGAAAGTTATTGCAAAGGCGGTAAACCTGGCTTATGTATTATGAAAAGCAAATATACAGTGAATTGCTGTCACATTATGTTACAGGCTGTAAAAAGGTATTTGGGTACATGTAATCTCACAGATTACAGGTAGGGTTTGATGTTGGGCACCTACTCTGACAAGACCTGGGAGTAGAGTTTCAGTGTGATGATTCTTGTCAGGCCCCATTGAGAGATTTTGTTTTACCAGATGTAATTTAGAACCTATTTGTAATTTTATAAATGTATTCCTGATGATTGCAGCTAATGCGCACTTCACTGGGCCTATGTTGTACATAGTGTCAAGCCATTGTTAAAGGTTAGAGGCCTTATCGGTTCAGTGGAAAAAGTTATGTCATATTTCTTGGGTGTGATCTCTTAATAATGAAAAGGTATGACAAAGCAAGTAGGCCTCATTTATGTATTGTGAAAAACATGTATTAGTAGCAATGGGTTTTTAAGGGTGGAATGTTATAACACTGTGGTAAAGCAAAGGTGTTGCTGTTGGTGACCCACCCGAACAAACAACAGGGATAGAACATTTACTCTATGGTAAACCTTTTTAGGCTCTATAAGTAGGGATTTTATTATTTTTGACAATCATATTTTGTACATATTTGTAATTTTATTACAGTTACATATTTGTTATTTTATTAAAGTAACTGTAATAAAATTACACATATGTACAAAATATCAATGTTACACTGCATTAAAAACGACAGATGCGTTATATGTTATACAGACTTTCACCGATTACTCTAGTAGGCTAGGGGTTTGGTGCTGGTTACTCCCTCTAACAAACCGGGAGTATATAAAATTTGCATAGATAAAATCCTTTTGTTAGCCCTCTTAGGATAGACAGCATTCTGCTTTGCCAACTGTATTTTTTTAATACTATGTCATTTTATGACTGTATGCTTGATAGTTGCCTTGTGGGAAAGCTTAAACTTCATACGGGAGGCCTCAGTTGGTTATGGTGACAAGTCAGTGATAACAGCTAGAGCCCTGATTGACTCAGTAAGAAAAATATTTCGGAGGTCAGAGGTCTTATCTGTTATATTATGAAAATTATGATAAGTGCAGTAGGCCTGCCATTTTGTTTGTGAAGCGCATATGGTAAAGTCAATAAGCATTTAATGATTGTTACTTCCCTGAATTAAATCCTACAGATCTGTATTTTGTTACATGAAACTTCACAGATTACCTTTGCAACGGAAGGAATATGGTGTTGGTTACTACCTGACAATCATTAAGGGTAGAAGTTTTGCACTGCAATACATCTTGCTAAAATCTCTTCTTAGCTGTCTGCCATGATCTTGAAATAAAAAAATCATTACATGATACACTCCTCTACATAAATATATATTAACATAGATACAGATATTGCCTTTGGGTCAACTTTGCTCTGCCATTGGTCTGTCTGTGTGTCATTTTCAGGCCACTTCCATCAATGACCGCCAATTGCATGGTGTAGTGGTTAAGTCCATATCAGTCATTGTGTCTTTTGCCCTGTGAATTATGGAATTTTCTAATCACATGTGGACACAAACATAAAAATAAGTGTGCTTTAGTGTAAGGGTGAGTTGATAATCCTTTAGTTTTCAATGTTCTCCTTTTATAGTTCCCCTCCCATTTCTTTACTTCCCCTCTTTTTATTTTAATGTTCCTTAAGAGAATACTACACACTCCAGTCAGTGCTCATCACTCATTCAATCTGCAGTGCGCAGTATCCTGTGTGTCCACTCCCTTTACACCAGGACTCCCCTTTGGAATGCTGTTGCCCATAGTATATAACTGTTTTACCATTCCAACATGGACAACGCTTGCTGCAGGGTTGTACCAAATTACAACGTATGCTTTCACCACACATACCTTTACCATGCATATGCCTTTACCACGCATGCCTTTCTACACAGATAAGTATAAATAAGGTAAGTCAATATATACTGCGTACCGCACTGCAGCAGTCCAAAGCATTGCGTCCAGTGGAATTAGTGGCAGTGTACCCTTAAAAGTGGGATGGGGCAGAGTCATCTCTACAATGGGAGTGGCAGCAGTGACACTTATGAGGACCCCAGGTGAGAAAAACACACAGTGGAGCTGGCACTGAAGAAAGCTTAACAGAGCTGAAACGCGTCTGTCTATATGTATCACAGCCCCATGGACTTTGCTGTTTAATCTTGGTGAGATTAAATCCACAAGTGATTTACCCTTGCTGTGTCGGACCCATTCGAGGGAGTTACTGGACTGTATGTTTGAATAGTACGCTATCACTGTTAACGGCATGCCCTTCTGTTCAGGTGCACTGCTTTAGATGGCAACTTTTGGAGTGGAGTATGAAAATACTACGAGGAGCCGCCCCAGCAGTCAATAACCACGGAGTGATTACTTTCCTGCAAAGGGGAGGGAGGAAGCAGTATTCACTGCGGAGGGGTTCACAAGCGAACTCCCCGTGTATCCTTTCATCTTGGAGTTGGCTGCCGTGATAGGTGTGCTGCCTGAGAGCCGACATGAAGTTGGCACGCCACTGTGCATTGAAAAGCTAAATTACTTAATTGGCCTTCCTCCTGGTGGCGGTGTACCGCACTGCAGCAGTCCAAAGCATTGCGTCCAGTGGAGATAGTGGCAGTGTACTCTTAAAAGTGGGATGGGGCCGAGTCATCTCTACAATGGGAGTGGCAGCAGTAATACTTATGAGGACCCCAGGCGAGAACAACACACAGTGGAACTGGCACTGAAGAAAGCTTAACAGAGCTGAAACGCGTCTGCCTACATGTTTCACAGCCCCATGGATGTTGCTGTTTAATCTTGGAGAGATTAAATTCACAAGTGAATTACCCCTGCTGTGTGTGTGTGTGTATATATATATATATATATATATATATATATATATATATATATATATATATATATATATATATATATATATATATATATATATATATATATATATATATATATATATATATATATATATATATATATATATATAATATATATATATATATATATAAATACACTCCATGTTACAACATCAAAGGAGAAATTTACACATGGGGTCCACATTAACCAATATAACAACTTGGTTAAGAAATTACAGGCAGATAATACTATCATTATTCGCCAAGCCGACAAAGGGGGAAATGTCGTGCTGCGGCCACGCTCATTATATTTGGAGGAGGCTTACCTCCAACTCACTGATATATTATGCTACAAACGCTGTGATGTGTCAAGTGTCAGGCAAGCTCAGACAGAGTTTTACACACTTCTGACAGGTTGGAGTAGTGCAGGTTTGTTGAGCCTTGACAAATTCAAAATTCTAAAGAAAGAACACCCTGTGATGCCCGTGTTTTATCTGATCCCCAAAGTCTACAAAAATCCCCCAAACCCTCCGGGTAGACCTATTATATCCGCAAGAAGTGGGCTGTTGGAAAATGTGACCATGTACATTGATTTTTTTTCTAGGACTTTGTGAGAACTTAACCATCTTATATACAAGATTCTGGGGACTTTTAAAGAAAATTGGAAAATGTACACTGGGACTCAGATTGTTGGCTCATTACGCTAGATGTTTCAGCGCTCTACACCAGTATTTTACATATGGATGGTTTGAGAGCTGTACAATTCTATTTGGGTAATAGGTCGATTCACTTGTATGATCATAACAAAATGTTAATCACTATGATTTCCTTTTGTCTCCACAACAATTACTTCATGTTTAATAATCAGTAATTCCAGCAAGTCAGGGGTGTGGCCACGGGGGCCTGCTTCTCCCCCAGTTATGCCTGCCTGCATATGGGCTACATATGGGCTACTGGGAGGAGCAGGTCCTTCAGGGCACATTATGTGATGTTGTTGTTGAACATGTGGTACATTGGTAATGCTATATCGATGATATTTTTCTTGTATGGCGGGGTACCAAACAGCAGGCCATTGTCTTCATCGAAAAAATCAACCAAAATGCTTTCAATCTTACTTTCACCTCTAACATTAGTCAGGAGAGAATTTGAGAGGTAGTGGTGCAGAACAACAAATTGGAGACTGGGCTACACAGAAAGCCCTAGCTGGCAGTACGGTGCTGCATGCCAAGAGTCATCACCCGGCGCATCTGATACGCAGTATCCCCTACGGGGAAATGCTGCGGATCAGGCGCATTTGCAGCACCGAGAACCAATGCAGGATAGCCCAGGAGAAGAGCAAAGCATAATTTTTAGCTAGGGGCTATACTAAGTCTGCTTTAGATGTAGCTATTCGGAAGGTTAATTCCATTCCGAGGAAAGAGGTTCTGCTATATAAGAAATCTCAAAAAGCAGAACCCGCCATTACCAATCAACAGGTTAGATTGGTACTAACTTATAACCAACAACATCATGCTCTCCATAAAATTGTCACCAAAAACTGGAACCTGATATCTAATGATTCTGTCATAGGTAACCTCATGTCAGCTAAACCTGAAATTTCCTTTAGAAAAGCACGCTCAATGAGCGATGCTCTGGTCAAATCTAGCCCAGAGGTATTAACCAACACCTCTTGGCTTCAGGCCAGTAAGGGTTTCAGGAAGTGCGCAGTGTGTAAGGCTTGTAAACACGGGGTAAGCAGGACATAATATATTACACCCTTTTCTGACATCCCCCGTGTGATCCACAAACAGTTAACGTGCAAAACTGAGTTAGCGGTGGATGTGCTGGAGTGTCCATGCGGCCTGCGGTACGTGGGGAGCACCAGGCTGCAGGTCCACAAATGGATACTCCAGCACATAAGGGCCATTAACACCGGTGATACTGCTTACCCAGTTGCACGTCACTTTAAAGATCACCATGGAAATCAGAGAAAACTGGTAAAGTACTTTGTCAAAGATGCAGTCCCACTGTTGAGGAGGGGAGGTAATCGTAATGCTATTTTACGAGCACTCAAGACAAGATACATTGTGGAGCTTGATAGCAAGTCCCCATTAGGCCTCAACGCCAGTGAAGATTTCTATGCCTGTCTTTAGTCTTCATCTATTTATCCATTTGGCTCCTCCACCGTTATATTGAGGTTGCACTATTTATTTCCCGATAACTGTGACTAACATTTTTTAGGGGAATATCTAAGTGGCTTACCATGTTCTCTCAGCGCTGTACAATGGTTCTTTTAAAACTATTTTCATCTGTTTTTAAGATTTTTTAATATAAGAGAATGTATTCTTTTATACTTTGCACATATATTTTTTGCACATTTAAAGCACTGATGTTACACGATGTTTATATTGTCACTGCCACGTGATTATGATTGTTTACATGTTGTTGGATTTTAGACATGAATCAACCCACTGGGGTCATATTAGGTAAGGACGGTCACCGAAGTCCATTCACCCACTAAATTAATTTGGGAGGGTGATGAAATCAATGAGAAATCTATTTATTGACAGAGCTGTATATACATCTTTTTTATACTATTTTTAGGAAGGCCAGCTCTATTTTGCAGTCTTTTTTTTTAGAAAAAAACGTATGCTTTGTGTTAGCTCAGGTTGAATTTTTTATGTGAAGTCTATTTATTCAATGTCTTCCATCTCGCATGCAGTATGTTTTCTATGTTTATTCATGCTGTCCGGTGCAACAACCAATCGTGTAACAGGATTATCAGCACTTTGCACTTTAAAAATGAACTGCCCCTTCTTCAGCGTTGTGTGATCAAGGCCTCTGGGTAGGCCGAAACGTTATGCTGGCGGCGAAAATCAAATAAACAACTTTTTCACCTGCAAGCCTGGGTCGTCTCTCGTCTCTTTCTCTGGTGGCGTCCTGATGATTGCGGGATTGCTGGAGTTCCAGATTCGAGTTTTGCTGTGCAAATATATATATATTACCTACTGGCGGTCGCCAGTAGGTAGTTATAGTTAGGATTGATTTCCATAGGAAATCCGCAACATTCTATTGGGAATAACTTTGGCGCCGGTGGACGAATCTTCGCAAATTTCCTCAAAGAAGATGGCCAGCTCCGCTCTGCTCCTTCCCTGAAAGTTTGGGGGGGATTCGACAAGCGGGGGCCGAGATAAAAGGGGGGTCCATAGGGCGGTTGGACTCACTTTTAGCCCGAACGGCTGAATGGATTTCCACAAAACTTGGCAAAATTGTAGGGACAGGTAGCCCGATGTGCCTTTGCTATGTCTCAAGATATGTGCTCCAGTGGATTTTGAGTAATTTAGGTTCAAAAATATATATATATCTGGGCGGAGCCTAACCACACATCTGATCTGATTGGCTGTCAGCACTTCATCCAAGAAGTGTTGGCAGCCATCTTTGGACCAATATACATGATAGCACCTCATTAAAAAGCATTGTAGTTAATAGAGGGTTTTAGGACTTTAGTTACATTATAAATCATTTGTTGATGGTACCATACTCATTTTAGGAATTGTGGAGTGTTCTAAGGTGATTTTACCATGTGAAAAACTTCTGCTGTGATATCATGAATCATGTTTGAAAGAAAACTAATATCTCATGATTTTCCCACAGTGGTTTGGAAGGGGATCTATAAGCTAAACTGAAAGCATATTTTCTGTAGTCATGTGAGAATAAAGTCTGACATTCTCAGTAAAACATGTACATCCAACAAGGACAGAGACTGTCAGTTGATTCCTTTGAGTTCTACTGCAGCCTCCTAGAGTGTTCTAAGTAACAACTAGAGCGCTAACAGTCCTACTTATTACAAAGGTATAGCACACCTGAAGCCATCGTGATGGGAATAAAGTGGTAACTCTTAAAACATTTAATTTAAAAAGGAACAAAATGAGGGGGTATATTATGCCATAGAAAGTATTATTAGTGCTGCAAAAAGAAAAATTAGGGCACATTTTGAGTGACTTCTCAAATCCTCTTCTATTTCATTAAAAAATTCTGACATGCAGTCTCCCAAGATGGCCACCAGAGACAAAAGAGCCCAAATGTCGCCCAAATATCACCCAGGTGTAGCCCAAGTATAGCCCAATGACAGAATGTCCCAGAGTGTTCTAAAGAACAACTAGAGTGCTAACAGTCCTACTTATTACAAAGGTATGGCACACCTGAAGCCATCTTGATTGGAATAAAGTGGTAACTCTTAAAACATTTAATTTAAAAAGGAACAAAATGAGGGGGTATATTTTGCCATAGAAAGTATGATTAGTGCTGCAGAAAGAAAAATTAGGGCACATTTTGAGTGACTTCTCAAATCCTCTTCAATTTCATTAAAGAAATTCTGGCATGCAGACTGAAACATGCACTTTGAATACCAGCAGCAGACTTCCCTGGTGAGCAGTAGCTTTACTACAGTGATCTAATGAGCAACTAGAGTGCTAACATTCAGAATTAATGGCAAATGTGTGACACATCTGAATGCCTTCTTGATGGAACCAAAGTAAACAAGCATTGAAATGCAATAGATCTCACCCTCGTTTAAGTTAAAGCCATTCTGTTTGTAATGAGGTGGCTTTTTAGCTTTGCTTTTATTAGTGTTTTTTAAACTTCCATGTAAATAACATGCATCTGTATGCATATATGTATATGTATGCATGCATTTATGTTTGTATTTATATAGATATACAGATTATATATGTTTATATATGTATGTATATACATACACATACATATATATAAATGCATATGCATATATATATATATGTGTATATATGTGCATGTAGAGAGAGGTAGAGAGGCAGAGGTGTAGAGGTAGAGAGGTAGAGGTAGAGAGGTAGCGGTAGAGAGGTAGAGACTAGTAGAGAGAGAAGTAGAGAGAGGTAGAGAGGTAGAGAGTAGAGAGTGAGTAATAGAGAGTAGAGAGTGAGTGGTAGAGAGTAGTAGAGAGCAGTAGAGAGAGTAGCAGAGAGTGAGTAGTAGAGAGTAGTAGAGTGAATAGTAGAGTGAGTAGTAGAGAGTACTAGAGAGTGAGTAGTAGAGAGTGAGTAGTAGAGAGTAGTAGAGAGTAAGTAGTAGAGTGAGTAGTAGAGAGCAGTAGAGAGTGAGTAGTAGAGAGTAGTAAAGAGTGAGTAGTAGAGAGTAGTAGAGAGTGAGTAGTAGAGAGTGAGTAGTAGAGAGTAGTAGAGAGTGAGAGAGAGAATAGTAGAGAGTAGTAGAGAGTGAGTACTATAGTGAGTAGTAGAGACTAGTAGAGAGAGAGTAGTAGAGAGTGAGTAGTAGAGAGTAGTAGAGTGAGTAGTAGAGAGTGAGTAGTAGAGAGAGAGTAGTAGAGAGTGAGTAGTAGAGAGTAGTAGAGAGTGAGAAGTAGAGAGTGAGTAGTAGAAAGTAGTAGAGAGTGAGTAGTAGAGAGTAGTAGATAGTGAGTAGTAGGGAGTGAGTAGTAGAGAGCGAGTAGTAGAGAGTAGTAGAGTAGTAGAGAATGAGTAGTAGAGAGGGAGTATTTGAGAGTAGTGGAGTAGGAGAGAGTAAGTAGTAGAGAGTAGTGGAGAATATTCCAAAGTTTGGCACAGCACCACTTGCACAATAAGTCCAATCAAATCATATCACTTAGAGTCCTTATTGAAGCGCTGAATCTTGGTGTATATTCAAATGCTTTTATTTTCCTTAAGTTTATGTACCACAGCCAGCCGAAACGTTTCGTTCTGTACAACAGAACTTCTTCAGGGCGTTCTTATTTCCTTCAAGTTATGTCGGTATCCTGTTGTCATATAACTAGATCTTTCTTCCAAATGTTAGACGAGACGTAAGTACATTCTTATTCAAAGTGACTAGGTATCAATTTTACCCACACAATTCGGGCAGACTTGAGTAATTTATAGCATCCTCAAAGTCAGTCTTTCAAAAATTCCAAAGTATAGGACATGATAATCCAACTCCAAATGTTTCTCAAGAAAAGTCATTTTCAATCGTTTGGAATATTGGTGTTTGGGCAGATATGACCCAGGGACCCCCAGTATGCAAGGGGAATTAGTCCCCCCTCTGCAAACGCGCCAGTGGCCTGCGTTGCAGAGAGGTGTAAAAAGGGGCATAGCCTCATTACACCTCTGTGCAATGCAGCCCCCTGGCGCATACTGGAGGTTCCAGGTGGGCTAGTTGGCCCCCAGGGACCCCTAGTATGCAAGGGGAATTAGTTCCCCCTCTTCAAACATGCACGGGGCTGCGTTGCAGAGAGGTATAAAAAAGGGTGTGGCCTCATTACACCTCTCTGCAATGCAGCCCCCCTGGCGCATACTGGAGGCTCCTGGTGGGCTAGTTGGCCCCCAGGGACCCGCAGTATGCAAGGGGAATTAGTTCCCCCTCTGCAAACGCGGCAGGGGGCTGCGTTGCAGAGAGGTGTAACAAGGGGCATAGCCTCATTACACCTCTGCAATGCAGCCCCCTGGTGAATACTGGAGGTTCCAGGTGGGCTAGTTGGCCCCCAGGGGCCCCCAGTATGCAAGGGGAATTAGTTCCCCCTCTTCAAACATGCACGGGGGCTGCGTTGCAGAGAGGTGTAAAAAGGGACGTGGCTTCATTACACCTCTCTGCAATGCAGTCCCCTGGCGCATACTGGAGATTTCTGGTGGGCTTTCAGGTCTTATATAGTTAGGAATTAGCATTAAAAAAAACTTTGAAATTCACTGAAAAAAACATAGGATTCAAGCCTTATATAGTTAGGAATTAGCATTTAAAAAACCTATGAAATTCACTGAAAAAACCATAGGTTTCACACCAGTTATAGTTAGGAATTAGCATTTAAAAACCCTATTAAATTCACTGAAAAAACCATAGGTTTGACTGCCAGCTGACCGGTGCATGCGCTTAGTGCGCTTCAGGAGTCGAGCTGCTGCTCGTTTTAAAGTCTACCCTGTTTAATATTTACTTTTAGCAGTGTGTTATTTTCCCCTTATTTTAATAGCGCCTCATAGCGCCTGGCCCTTACTTGCATTTTAACTTTGGTGAAACTCACCGCTGTTTGGCGGGTCCGCTCCCCGGCGCAGTTCCGACTAGTAGCGCCATCTTGGGTGTGGATGGTGCCGATTTTCAGCGCTAATAGGCAGGCGTACCGCTCTAGTCGTCAGTAGGACGCTAGGCGGGTATTTAACGGAGGTAAATTGCCGGTTCTTCCTTCTTAGCTGCCAGCTGACCGGTGCATGCGCTTAGTGCGCTTCAGGAGTCGAGCTGCTGCTCGTTTTAAAGTCTACCCTGTTTAATATTTACTTTTAGCAGTGTGTTATTTTCCCCTTATTTTAATAGCGCCTCATAGCGCCTGGCCCTTACTTGCATTTTAACTTTGGTGAAACTCACCGCTGTTTGGCGGGTCCGCTCCCCGGCGCAGTTCCGACTAGTAGCGCCATCTTGGGTGTGGATGGTGCCGATTTTCAGCGCTAATAGGCAGGCGTACCGCTCTAGTCGTCAGTAGGACGCTAGGCAGGTATTTAACGGAGTCATGCTGACGCGCAGCGGATACGCGCTGCGGAGACGCCAGACTGACGCCGGAGTTACGCCAGAGTTCAGCCCGTCTGCGCCCGTCCGCGCTGAGGACGGGCTGGACTCTGGTACTCTTGATCTTTCTTCCTCCTCTATCCGAGATGACTTGTTTCATACTTTGCTGTCTTTGAGACCTCCTACGCACTTTTGTCATCACCGGCTCATACCGGAGGTACTGCATCAGGCGCGGGCGTGCCCCTCCTGTAAAGCACCTTTTATTTTTTCCTGTCAGGCTACTAGGAATCCTGCTCCCCCTTTGACTGGTAGGCCCATTTCCCAATCCAAACATGGCTTTCTGATCAATGCACGTTCCTTGATCAAACATGGGATAGAATTTCATGATTTTGTTAGTGCGAGGCAACCTGACTGGGTCTTTGTCACCGAGACATGGGCCTCTGATTCCTCTGGTCACGACCTTCTCTTAGCTATTCCTGAAGGATATACCTTCCAGAGGTTAGATAGAGTACGTTGCAGAGGTGGTGGACTGGCTATTTTCTTTAAATCCACACTCTCATGCATTATAAAACCTCTATCGGTTTCTACGGACCCACTCGAGGCTTTATATTTCTGTATTGCGCATGCTCCATGCAGTTCCTTTTCTGGAATTCTACTATACAGACCTCCTGGTTCCAGAGCTAATTTTTGCCCAGAACTCTTTAGAATTTTGGAACCTTATTTTGGTAGATCACACCTAACCATCTTGGGTGATATCAATTTTCATTTAGAGGATATGGCCTCGAAAGATACCTCCTCTTTGCTTAATTCTCTGGAGGCATGTGATTTTGTCCAAAGAGTTCTCCACCCGACCCATAAAGCGGGGCATACCCTTGATGGGATTTTTTCTAATGACTCTAGATTAATTGTCGGCCTGCCGGTACCGATAACTTGGTCTGATCATTTAGCAGTCCCTCTATCCTTAGATATCCCTTGCTCTGATGCTGATCTGGGCACTGGAAAAAAATGCTTCACTAGGAGCTTCAGAAATTTCACAAATGAGGCTCTGGCCCCTTTCTTTCATAATACTAACATCACATCTCAGCGGGTAGTGGATGAGGCGGCTCAAGAACTTACCGATGCTATCACCAGAGCCGCAGATGAACTAGCCCCCCCCTCTCTTAAATCTGTAGCTCGACAGAAGCCAACTGCCCCCTGGTTTACAGGTGTTCTGAGGCTTCTCAGACAAAAATGCAGACAGAAGGAACGAGGATGGCGCAAAACCTGGAATCCTAAAGATCGAGAAGCCTACAAGAGCCTGCTACGAGAATACAAAAATAGAGTGATTAAGGAAAAACAGGACTATTTTACCAACTTAACCTGTTCTCTAACATCCTCTAAAGAGCTCTTTAAAATCGTGGACTCGTTGTGCTCTCTTCAGGTTCCAGATCCTGTGGTTGGTTCACAGGAGCTATGTAACAACATTTCAGATTTCTTCTATAAACAAATAGATGATATCTATATAGCTCTACAATCACAGAGGAACTCTTTGAGTGATGAGGACTTCTCGCGAATTAAATTGCTGGAATCTTGGAATACAGATGCCCCTCAGTCCCTCAAACAGTTTCCCGCGCTTTCTTTGGAAGGTCTCAATCTCCTTTTGGACAAAACAAAATCGTCCTCTCCTTTGGACCCAGTTCCTTTGAAATTACTAAAGGGCTGTAGGGACACCATTCTTCCTCTGATGCTGGAAGTAATGAATGGAGCAATGGAACAAGGTATTTTTCCATTAGTTTGGAAGAAAGCTATTGTAAAGCCTCTTTTGAAAAAGTCCTCCTTAGACCCCGGCATATTGAAGAACTTTAGACCCATATCCCTTCTGCCGGCCCCCGCTAAGATGCTGGAAACTCATCTGAACTCGCATCTTTCTAGCTTCCTCGATGCTTCGGGCTTCTTGGATGGGTCCCAACATGGCTTTAGAAAGCTGCATAGCACGGAGTCTGCTCTGACTAAAGTCATGGATAACATCCGCAGGAAAGTTGACTTGGGTCAAACCACCGTGCTGGTACTGCTGGACCTTACAGCAGCATTCGACACCCTGTCCCCCTTCACTTTAACATCCAGGTTAAGGGAGGCAGGGGTAGAAGGACCGGCCCTCAGTCTCTTAAGCTCCTTCTTACATCAACGAGAGCAGCGTGTCATGCTAGGAGAGTTCCTCTCCCCTGCTAAGTCTTTGCAATGTGGGGTGCCACAGGGGTCGGCATTGAGCCCGACCCTGTTTAACATCTACGTGGCCCCCCTTGCAAGACTAGTAAGATCTCAGGGGATGGAGGTAGTGTCGTATGCCGACGACACGCAGATTATGGTATCCCTGACCCACTCTGTGAATGCTGCCGCGTCTAACTTTAGGTCCTGCAGGCAACTTGTTGCAGAGTGGATGATTTCCAACTCCCTAAAGTGAACGGGGAAAAGACAGAGGTCCTGGTCTTCGGCAAAGACCAGGGCATGTGGTCAGGTGAGTGGTGGCCTTCATCTTTAGGCATCTGCCCCACACCCACACAATCTGCCAGGAACCTTGGTGTCATTTTTGACACCCAGCTTTCTATGGAGCTCCAGGTCAACAGAACTGTGGCCACTTGTTGGGGTGTCATCAGAACTCTGAAGAGGATCGCTCACTATCTTTCCCCACAGGCACGGAAGCAGGTTGTGATCGCTCTTGTTGGCTCAAGACTCGATTACTGTAATTCACTCTATGCTGGGGCCAACAAGGGCCTTCTGCAGCGCCTGCAGGTCATACAAAACGCGGCAGCGCGATTTGTCCTGGCCTTGCCCTGGCTGTCATCTATGACCTTGGCGAGGAAGAATCTCCACTGGCTTCCTATTTCTTCATGGATCGTGTTCAAACTTCTCTGTCTTACATACAGGGCCCTAGCTGCAGGCCCGGCGGATACCCTTGGATCCCTACTTACTAGGTATGTTCCGAACAGATGTTTACGTTCCAGTGAACTTAATCAACTGGTAATCCCACGTGCCAAGAAGGCTAGCTGGGGGAGTAAAGCCTTCTCCATTCTGGCTCCCCAGATGTGGAATGCACTTCCCCTTGAGATCAAGTCACTGCCCTCACTTGACCTTTTTAGGAAATCATTGAAAACTTGGCTTTTCATTAAAGCGTATCAGTAAGCCTTGATTCTGATTGCTGACAGCTAGCTTTGGTTAGGCGCCTTGACGCCCATTGGGCATAGTGCGCATTACAAATGCCATTTCATTCATTACAAATGCCATTTCATTCAGTTATAGTTAGCTGGAAATGTTACTGACATAAAACCATTGAAATTCCCACGTTATAGTTAGTTGGACTATAACTTGCGCGCCTGCAATGCACTGCTGATGACGTCACATATTACATCACTCATGACATGGTCATACGACATACAATCGCGCTACGTAAGCGCCCCCGGGCGCGCCCCGGGGAGCACAGCGTAAGCGCGTCGGGTCATGTGACCTGAAAATAACACTTTTTATTGGTTCAGAGCAGTTTTTTTTTCCAAATGATGAAAGCCCCCATCTTTTTTCCTCATTCTCACTTTGTACTTTGACTGAGGAAGACCTGTTTGCAGACCTGAGAAATGGCTACAGTAGCAGCAGCAGCAGGAGCATCTCAACCACCACCACCACCACAAGGACCACCACAACATCACAGTGGTGGTGAAGAAGAAGAGGAGGAGGAGGAGGAGGAGAGGCAGTTCCTGCCTGAAGATAATCCCCCCATTAAACCGAAGGAGCACTTTGTGTGGGATTTTTTTTAAATCCCAAGGGGACTAAAGAAAGTCAATGCGCCAAAAGTGACATGTCTGATCTGTGGCACTGTACTTTCCAAGGGGAGCCCTGCAAAAAAATATTCTTTTGGCAACCATACCATGATTCGCCATATGCAACGCAGGCACCCAAACAACTATGCTGCGGCAGAGGTCAGAGAACTGACCAGAAATCCTCCCCAATCTTCTACGAGCACCTCCAAAAGCAATCAACCCACTCCATCGGGTCCAGAGACAAGGGAGATGGTCCCAAATATCCAACGCCAGTTTGGAGATTACAAAATAGTTGTATAGTTGTATATTTTGCGGGACTACAATTTCCTATGGGGAGCAAAGCATCAAACTCATCAACCGTGCTGGAGACAACCACAACTGCAGAAAGAAACCTTAATTTTTTCCTGATTTTTTTGCTCCAGTTGAGCCGTTTACAATTCCCTGTTTTTTGTTTGTCCCTAAAAAACTACAAAAAAATATAAAATTGTTCATAAAAGCCAAAAAAAGTAAAAAAAATTCAAAAAAACAACAAAAAGAATAAAAAAACAGTTCTTTTTAGAACTACCTCCAATATATAAAAAAATGCTACATTTTTTAAAAAACTCTGTCATTCTTTTTTCTCCATGGTACGCTTCCCGGTGCGTAAGCATGGGCGGATTTTGCGAATTGGCAATCCCCGAAATTGCATATTTACGGATTCGCAATCCGCAAAATCCGCGAACTCTCGCGAATTTTGCGGATTCCTTTTTATTGTGTTCGCAAGTGTTTCTGCCATTTCGCAAGGGTTTTTTACCAGTTCGCAAATGTGAACTTACTTGTCGGGTAGCAACGGTCGCGACCATGTTGTTTCTACGTCTGGTTCATCACAGCACCCTCTGTTTCACCACTGCCACCCTCTGTTTCACCACTGCCACCCTCTGGCTCACCCATGCCACCCTCTAGTTCATCACTGTAGATTATGGGGGGAAAAGCACACCTGCCCTGCCTCAACTGACATGAATGAATTAGGGGCTGATTAATGTGTCACTGAATTTGAACTTCCAGGCTGGCACCTGCTTCCTTATCTGTAATTGCTTTCTGTTGCAGTGTAATTTTTTTAACAGGACCCTTGTTGTATACTTGTAGCTATTCTCTGAGCCTGCTGTGAGGTTCAGAGCAGGGTCATAGAATAGTTGCAAGTAGGCAACTGAACTCTGAAGGGGCCCCTCAGGAAGCACTACAGGGAATGGTTACTAATGATAAGATTGAACTTTTGCACCTGCTGAGTGCTTTCAGTTTTGCAAAAATCCAAATATCCAGCAGCATCCACAAAAAGTAATCCTTCCAGGTCAAGATCCAAATACAAGTGACCAGCACATGAAAAAAGCACTGGGAGGAGCCTGCTGGACAGGAACAGGAAGTTGGAGACTGTGGGGCACTTCCTTCCCCCCCCCCCAAAATGGACTCCTTGCAAAAAAAAAGTGCAGGCAAATGTCAACCTGAGGAGTTATTCTGATAAAAATCATAATTTTCAAGGTTTATGCTGCCTGCTGGTGAATTTCTTGTGCGAAATTGCAAATTTTGCAATCTCGCAATTGCGAGATTGTCGCTGCCCGCCGCATCTACATGTTCGCAAGTGTTTACTCCCGTGAAATTGTATAGTATTGTAGTTGGCAAGTGCGACCAAGTAAAAAATCCGCTTCGCACGGATTTACAAATTTTCGGCAAGTTTGCGAGAGTTAGTGGATTGCGAATTTGCCAAAAATCCGCAAAATCCGAGAGCGGAACGGATTTTAGGCCCATGCTTACTGGTGCGCGTACCGGGCGCTCCCCCCACGTAAATCGCGGGTCCCTTTTATAGCCCCCACATCAAACCTAGGAGGTCAGGGGGGGTCTACCCTGCCCCCTTTTGGTCATTTCCCCCTTTGTATTTGCCACCTCTTGTGTCTCGATCCTACCGAGACACAAGATGGCGGCCGCTCCGGACTGTTTGGAATGTTGACAGACACCCGAGAGCCAATCAGCTTTCCGCTCGCGAACTCGCGTAGCGCGCTGGTGCGCGCCCCGGTGCGCGTACCGGGGCGCGCTTATAGATATATATTTTTTTTTTTAACCTAAATTACTCAAAATCCACTGGAGCACATATCTTGAGACAAAGCAAAGGCACATTGGGCTACCAGTCCCTACAATTTTGCCAAGTTTGCTGGAAATCCATTCAGCCGTTCGGGCTAAAAGTGAGTCCAACCGCCCTATGGAAATTAACACGGGGAAAACACGTTTTGGGACCCTCCTTTTATCTCGGCCCCCGCTTGACGAATCCCCTCCAAACTTTCAGGGAAGGAGCGGAGCAGAGCTGGCCATTTTCTTGGAGGAATGCAGCCAATTCCGTCCATCAACGCCAAAGTTATTCGCAATAGAGTGTTGCGGATTTCCTATGGAAACTAGGTCCTAACTATAACTACCTACTGGCGACCGCCAGTAGGTAATATATATATATATATATATATATATATATATATATATATATAAAACGTTGTTTTTTCACATAGATATTTTTGTATAGATGGACCAGTAGTAAGATTTCACGCCCAGTGCACTCTCATTCTCTGGATATCAACCAGAGCCATATTTCATATGTAAACTATGAGAGGTCAAGAACCATAGAAAGTCCATAAGTATCTCACGATACTGGCATTGAATGATTAATCACAGATTCACTGTTGGCTTTACTTATGGACTTTGTATGGTTACTGAACTCTCGGAGTTTACATACGATATATGGTTCTGATTGGTATCCAGAGATTGAGAATGCACTGGACATAAAACATTCCTAGCATTTAGCAACAATACAATATTGGTATTAAGGTGCCAGGAGACAGACCAGTGGGTAGAACTATTATTTGCACTTCCTTTTGTGATATGAGCAGACTATTATTAATTGAATTATGAGCAAAACATTAGATAAACGGTAACCTTTAGCCAACAGAATCTTTAGTTATGAAATATCTCCAAAAAAGAATCAGCAAATTGGTGGGATGGCACCACATTGAGGAAATATTTGGAGGTGGATAGAGTTCCCAGAGGCTTACGTATCAATAATTTCTCTATGGTGGAGGACTTAGGTGAGAACAAAGCAGAAAGATAAGATGCTAAGCTTAACTCTACATCTAAAGATCTTATGATAATTAAATTTGCAGAATCGAAGAGGGCACTTATTGAAAAAGAAATGTTGGGTGTTAAACAGCAATACAACTAAAAATGATGACATTTTAAATGGACTCATGGAAAGATATCAATCAGAAATTCAAGAAAGGAAGAGATTTGGGAGGATTTTCACATATGCCCACAAATTTTACAACACACTGGGAAAGGACAGGTGTCAAAAAGTAGATACAGAGGTCAATATTAGTTCAGCAAGCCTATCTAACCCATGTCTGCGCTTGAGTGAATCTAACTTACAGAATGTAGAAATGGGACGAACGAGCACCATGAATAGATCTTCTACTTTTTTAGTAGAACTCAAGAGAATAAAAATGATACCAATGCAAGTGGCAATATAAGACACAATGAGGAATGCCATTGGGAGACGAGAAAAGGAAGGAACAAGAGGGGGGGGAAGTCAAGACAGAACAGGAGACTCGAGAGACAAGGAGGTAGTAAGGACAAGGGCACAAATCAGAAAGGATGCAATGAAGTAGATAATTTAGTTACCAACATTTCGTCAAGAGCTCTATCTGAATTGGAAACTACGGTACCCCACAGGAGATTAAGTTTTGCACCCACACATTTGTTTAATGATCTTTCAGCTAAATCAGATTTATTGAGTTTCACTCGACAATTGAGACTTTAAATGTTTTTTTCTAGCAAACCACAACAAAAGCCACATATAGGAGTCAGAAAGGATGTAAGCAGTACCACACTTCAAGAGCTATGGAGAATCTCTTTATTCATGAGTTTGGAATAAGGTCAGGAGTCTGACATAAAAAGACTTGACAGTTGGACATTGATTTAAGTATAGTGAAAAATATGGGTCTCAAGGTAAATTTTTTATTTATACCAATTTCACAGGCAGAGAATGTTATTTATGTGTTCCAAAACTTGATGTTTCCTGATCTGGAAAGTTCAATTATGACTAATCATGTTTCAAATTTGAACAAAGATGAGATGTCAGCTCTGCAGAACTAGAAGTGTGATAAATGGATAATAATAAGACAGGCCAACAAAGCGGTAACACTGTGGTTATGGATTTTAAAGACTATGATTATGAGGCTGAAAGACACTAACACGATAGATTTAATAATTTGACAGTTGAGAAATCAGAATGCATTCATTCATGTACACAACTAAAACCAATGATAAAGAAGTACTTTAATGAGAAACTGATTGATGAAGAGGAGTTAGATACTTGAATGTTGATGATCCCCTGATTCTAATTATGTATTTTTTGCCGACAGTGCATAAGGGGAGTAAGCAACTTCAAGGTACGCAGATCATATCGGGAATAGGATCCCATACTGAGAACGTTTCTGATTTTTGTTCACTGTTTTCTGGCCCCAATGGTCATGACACTAGCATCCTATATTCAGGATACAATTGATGGATAAAGACAATTGTATGATATTCCGTGGGAGTCGGAATACATTTTGGCCACAGTGAATGTAACCAGGCTGTACACTTCGATTGAGCATAACACAGGTCTAGAGGAGGTCTGATCCTTTCTGTCCATGAAATCTACCAGCTTTTTGCACCATTCTCAGATGTTGTTTCAGTTCATAGAATTTATTTTGAGAAAAAACTACTTTATGTACCATGATGTGCTATACAACTAAATGCAAGGACTGGCAATGAATTCCAGGCTTGCTCCTTCCTATGCGAACCTGTTCAGGAGCTCTTATGAGAGGGAGAATGCCTGGAATGCCCCCCTTCTATCACATCGAAAAGGTGACGTACTGGGCCGGTTTATGGATGATATTTTACTCATATGAAAGATGAATATTGAAAAGCTGAAGGAGTATCATGAATATCTTAAGCTGAATGAATGTAATGTCTGATTGAGGTTGGAATATAGCAGGGAGAAGATCTGTTTTCTAGATTTGGAATTGTATGTGACAGACGATACTGTGGCATCAGGAGTATACAGAAAACCTACCAGTGCTAGTGCAATTTTACATTTGAAGTCTGGACATCTGAAACATCAGATCAACAATATTCCATTTGGAGGCGTTCTCCAGGCTTAAAGAAAATGTAGTGTGGCAAGGAATCATGTTAATGAAGTGGTCTCCAATACAAACAGATTTGTGGCAAGAGGTTACAACTCCAAAATCATAGAACAGGTGAGGAAAAGGGCAGATAAGATCAGGAGCGAGGAGTTACTGAAATCAAGGAATGAGAAAGAAAGCAGAAAGGAACATGCAGTGAGAATTATTACTCAATATAGTAATGGAAATCAGGATTTGAATAGGGGCCTTAGGAAACACTGCGGTATCTTGAAATTGGATTCATATTTAAAAGGGATTCTACCAGATAGACCAATGGTGACCTTCAGGAAAGCACAGACACTGATGATACAATAACATATATGGAGCAGAGTAGTATTCTGTGCTCCTGGTTACTGAAATCACCATGTTGAAGTTTCAGATGTGGAGCATGTGTGTGTTGCAAATTTGTGCAGCATGGATATACAAGGTTTGGAGACTGTAATGGCAAGAGGAATTTTAAGATCACATCTTTAATCAATTGTAACACTCAGAATTGTGTGTATATGGTGGTCTGCTTATGTCAAAAGCAGTACATATGTTCCACAACTGGAAAACTGAAGGAGAGGTGGAGATAATATATTCGGGCTCCAAAAAACAAAGACCACAAGTGCGAATGGCTGAGCCCTTTATGGGAGCACATTCCCCAAAAGAGCTGGATAGGATCACTTTGATTGGGATCGAACAGGTTAAGATGGGGAGGAGAGGAGGAAACATTGTGAAGCAAGTATGCCTGATGGAAACATTGTGGATAAATAAATTAAGGACAGTCACAATGGGTTTGAATTTTGATAGAGAATTACATAGATTACTGTAACAAGATGGAACTGGAAAATAAGATAGATGAGAATGGCACCAAGGAATGGGGGCTCCCTGTAGTGAAAGAGATTCCAAGGGTAGGAAACTGAAGGCGAGTTTGTAAGTCACTATCTGAAATTTCTGTGACCTGTAATGTGTTGGGAGAAGGTTGTATTGAATCTGCATGTGTTTTCCATGAAAAATGCAATGGCATTATAGATGATGTAAAAAATTACAATGAGGCACAATATGTGTATGCATCAGAATGAAGTGTGTTGACAAGGAAATGCTAAAAAGGGCAGAAGAAGTTTGGGAATAAATGAATACATGCAATTTGACTTGAATAGAGCATGTGCATCGGAGCAGTTGAATGTAGGGATATGGACATCTGGGGAATCAGAGTGAAGTGCATGCATCAGGTAATGCTGAAAAGACCAGAGGAAGTTTGACACTAGGGGCCATATGTAGGTGGCCAAATACCAGTCGGTAAAGCTGAAATTCAGTAAATTTTGGCTTTACCGACCGGTATTTAGCCCTGTGCGATGTACGTATTACCGAATGCCATCGGTAATACCGAATCGGTAAATAATTACCGATTCCTTATTTACTGATCGGTGAACACCGAAACAAACAATACCGAATTGGTAAATAACGAATTGGTAAAAATCCCAAAATGCGATGGAGCAAAAATCGGTAATACCGAATTTGACCAAATACGGTATTAACAATTCGGTATTTACCACTGATCCTGAGCAGGTGGTAATCAGGTGCAGTGCTTAAAAACAGCCCCAAAATGCAACAGTATGAAGACAATGGTGGGTCTCTACCTCATAGCAAGGCGGCTACGTTTGAGAGTAGGAGGAGTGAGGATTTGGAGAAGGGAAGAGCGGGTGTACAGACTGCGCGTCACATTGTTCCAATTGACTGAACCAGAAATCCATGAGAGGTACAGGCTGCACCCACACACCATCCTTGACCTCATACGGGACCTGAAACCATATCTTGAGCATCAGACACCAAGGGTGCACGCAATACCCACCCATGTAAAGGTGCTCTGTTGCCTGCACCGCCTGGCCTCAGGAAGTTACCAGGGTGTGATAGCCGCAGTAGGTGGAGTCTCACAGAGCTGCCTATCCAGATTTTTCAACACCTTCCTGGACGCCATGATGGACCGAATGCATCATACATAACCTTCCCCAGTACACAGGCGGAGCTGTAGAAGACCAAGCCGGATTTCTACCAAATGGTGCAGTTCCCACACGTCATTGGCTGCGTCGATGGGACCCACATACCAATCTGCCTACCTGCAGCAACAGAATACATTTATCGCAACCGCAAATCCACTCACTCCATAAATGTGCAGGTGATATGTGATGCAAAATTCATCATAACTGACATTGTGGCAAAATTCCCAGGGAGTACCCATGACTCGTACATATTCAGGGGTATCCATACACGTCTGGCTGCTGGTGAATTCGGAGAAGGATACCTACTAGGTAAATCAATGTGACACACCCTGATGTATTCCTTGGCTCAACCTATTGGTGACACAAATTAATGGCACTTTCATTTGCATTTAGGTGACAGCGCATATGCCCTCCGGTCCTACCTATGCACACCATACCTCAACCCAACCACACCAAGGGAGAGGAGATACAATGTGGCACATAAGAGCACACGCAACGTGGTGGAGCACACCTTTAGACTGTTTAAAAGCAGTTTCCGTTGCCTCCACAAAAGTGGAGGTGCACGTCAGTACTGCCCCATCAAATGCTGCAAAATAATTGCAACATGTGCAATGCTCCATAATCTAGGAACAGCAGTGGAACTAACTGACTCTGAGGACGAGGGCGAGGACAATCCCCAGCCAGAGCCCTGCGCAGCTGGTGTTGCAGTCGAACAGGATGGGAGACACAGACGGGCAGAGATAACGTCCAACTATTTCTGAGTGAGTAACGAGACAGAGCCAGTAACAGTTTTTGTGCAATGGTGTTTAATCAGCACACCACCAGGATTAAAAACAGTGTCCATAAAGATATGGGTTACATCACTCATCTAATGATTGCCAAATAGCAGTAGGACCTATTTTCTGCACCCACGCGCTGCATGTCCACGTTCCCTGGCCACACTGCCTGTAGTGTCAGATTGTTCCTGGGCAGCGCTGTGGCGTTCGCTACGCCTCCTACCCTCGATGGGAGAGGGCGTAATGCTACCACGGCTGGTAGCCTCCTCACTGCCCCCCTTCCATTGTGGCCGCCATCACGTTCTGCAGCAGTTCCAATGCAGAGGTCATCGAGACCATGCCTCTGGCCACGTCCCTGCTACAATGCGTCACCTCCTCCTGCATGGCGATAGACCTGCGACACATGAGGGAGGTAGCAGTGGCCAGCCGGTACACTGCCTTGGTATAGGCCTGGAGTCTCTACCTCTCCCTGCGCCTACAATGACGGTCCTGCTCCAACTTGCTGCATAGGTTGTCTACAGAGGTTGCCCTCACACATGTTGTCGCCCATTAAACTAATGCCCTTTTGAATCCTGCACATGTGTTTGTTCATGTGGGCCACCTCTCTGTTCAATGTTCGCATCTCCCTCCATTGCAGGTGCTGGACCTTGAGCATGTTGCCTTCCAGTCCAGCAAAGACACTTTCTTCCTGTTCGGAGCCCTGAGGACTGGCTGGCCTTGCCCTGTGGCGTCTTGATGAAGTGCAGGCGCCCTCAGATGGAGTACCAGCCCTCACTATGCTGCCCTCCTCCTGGACTGGAGACTGTTGGTCTCCTGTGCCCTCCTCCTCCGACTCCTCCATCTGCTGGAGGGTGACCACGGCATACCTCCTGCCTGACTGGTGGTGGTGGTGGGGGTGATTGTTGCAGTGGGGATTGCGTATGAGGAGATGGCGGTGTTCCCAGGCGCTGTGGTGATGTCTGTGAAGGAGTAGTTGGTGGTGGTGGTTGTTGTGCGGAGCTTGTGTGCCCTGCAGGCAAACTCTCTTCATCATTTTGCCTCCCCTCTGGCCTGGCTGTCTTTGTTCTGCTCCCCTCTGCAGCACTGCGAGATGTCTTGCCTGTAATGACAGAATGTAGATGTACTCACTTATCTGGCTGCATTTGCATAGCATTAAACATCATGCCTAAAGATCTCAGTGACTGTCCTGAGCTTGCCAATTACTTTCACATGCTATTGTTTTTGCTAGGCTGACTGTCCTATACATCAGTTCGCTAGGACTACATCTCCCACAATGCATAGCAGGTAATGAGTAAGACATGAAGTGGAGTGGGAGCCCCTATGCCACAATGGGGATTGGGGTTGGGGAGGGGGTAGCACCGCATGCTGGGCAGGCATCTTACCTTGTTTCCTTGCAGCTCTGGCAGAGCTGTCTGCGTCTTCCACGTCAATCACACTCTCTGGCTGGAGGGTGAACTCTACCATCAGTTCCAGTGGTGTTGGTGCAGGTGCTTTGTTCTTCCCTCCACCAGTTTTGCCAGCCTGCCTCTGCCTCTCAGCTATCCTTGCCTTCGCCGTCTTCCTGAGGTCGTACCACCTCTTCTTGATGTCCTCAATGGAACGCTGGGTGACACCAATTGCATTAATCTTGCTCTGTATCCCACTCCAGCTCTGTCTCATCTTAGACTCGGGCACATGGAGGGACTGCTTCCCAAAAAAGCTTGTAATGGTCCTGACTCACATCCTGAACTAGCACCTCCAGCTCCTTCTCGCTGAACTTTATCTTCCTTTTCCTTTCAGTTGCCTCCTTCTCTCCCTCCTGGCTTGCCATTTCAAAAGGTTTTTTTGGTGTTTTTGTAGCTGTGAGGCTATGTAGCTCCTGGGTCCTCAGCTCACCTGCCTGCCTCACAGTCAGCTCCAGGTTCAGTGCAGCTGCCCGGGTGTGGCCACTTCCTGTTTGGGTGGTAATTGGATGACACAGGATTGGCAGATTCATCAAATTACGAATTTTTGAATTACTGAATCGGTATTTACCGAATCGGTATTTACCGAATCGGTAATGGATTCGGTAATTCCGATTTGGTATTGCTGTTTCGGGGTTGTTTTTTTACCGATTCCTTCCGATTTGGTATTTTTTACCGAATTTTAGCGAATCGGTAAATTTTACCGATTTTTTACATACATCGCATTTTCCGATTCCTTAATACCGAATCGGTAATATTCGGTATTAAGGAATCGGTATTCATAGTTTACCTACATATCGCCCCAGATTAATATATGAAAGTTGATGACAATGGGTCGTTGGTCCCAGGTAGGCTTTGGGGTGGTGCGACCGGTGTAGCAGCTCCTGTCTCTGACTTAGGTGGTGAGCGCTGTGTCTAAAACTAACTTTTCGTTTAAAAACATGTGAACTTCCTTGTGCATCCAGCAGTTTTAAGGCAACAATAACAATGGCAAGATAACTCTGGGCATAACTGGTGAGAGATCAGAATTTTGTCTAGTGACAGTTTTGGCTAATCATAAATTAACGCAGTTGGTTACTGTTCCTGCTGCAAGGAGGGTATACCATTTAGATCACAGAACTGAGTGTGAATCAACTAGGAGTGAAACTACAAAACAAAATGAAATGTTTGTCAGAGAGAGGCTATGAAGAGATGAGGTGCACTGTTGGAGAGTGGTAATGAGGGAATTCATGGAGAAGGAGGTCATAGGTGAGCCACAAAAGAATGACGCCCCGGGCGCCACCAGCGCTTAAGCTGGACCTGTGTGTGTCGGGTGCAGTTTAATGCATGGATGTTGACATCTGGGATAATGAGGAAGGACGTTGAGCCCAGGATAAGTTAAGGATACTTACTTGGTTTTTCATACACAACCAAGTGATAGTATACTTATAGGTCAAATGAAGAACGTGACCATTGGTTTATAGGAGTTTCAGCAAAGGGAAAGCCCATCAATACTGCTAAGTGTGTGTTGAAGAAATGTAACTCAATTTGTGTGAACCTTGAGCGTTCCGGACACAATAGCACAGTGGGTCAGAGAGAGTGGGATATACAGATGTGTAAAGCAGGGTTTGATCCCGCATGTCGCAAATGTAGAGCAGAGAGGTAGTTGGATTTTATTCTACTTGAGACTAAATTAGTAGCAGGGAGTAGATGTTCCGGAATATATCCAGCTGTTGAGAATCTATAATTTTGTAGCTTTAGAATTAAAGAGCAGGTGTTTGCATTCAGGATTTTTTTTAAGAGATTGGTAGCAGGCAGGCATGTATTTAAAGGTCGGTCGGGAAGGAGGGTTTGGAGGGCAGCGGAGGATAGGGAGGTCTGGCCCCCATGCAGATTTGAAGGGGCTGGGCTGGGGTGGCTGCCACTGGTGCAGCCTGCACATCCACCAATAGAGGCAAGATTAGAGTGGTAAGTTCCAGGGGCCGCTAATTTTCCACGAGAGTGGTCCCTGCGTCATCTGCTGTGCTGGATCCTCATATGCAGTTTGAAGCTTCGGGGTTTGGGCCTGGGGTGGGGCCCGGGCGGGCCGCAAGTATGCGTCTAGCGCATCTGAAGGGGAACCGCAAGGCACGGCCCTGTCTGCTCTGGGGCCTGCAGCAAGTGAGCCTGAGGCCTCCTGAGCGGCAAAGGTTTATAAAGGGGAGAGAATAGTCCCACAGGGGGAAGAGTGAAAGGATAAATTCCCAGCGCGTGGAGGATAAGGGGACGTACAGGCAGAGTATGAAAGAAGGGGGTAGGAGGGAGGGAGGATGCAGGGGTGGTTTTCTCATGGGGGTAGCACACCCAGAAGGAATCTTTTGAGGCAGGGACAGGGCAGGTGCACACAGGGCGGGGGGCAGTACTGGGTTATGGTGGGAAATACTTGGAGAATAGCAATTTGGATTTAGCGCCAGGTATTGGGGTACTAGAGCTTTCTTATGTGAAAGGGGGTGAGGAGGAAGTCCCTGTGTAGTGGGAATCTGCGGGGGGTAGTAAGGCATGGGAAGGGCTAGACATTTTCACCTCCTGGAATGAGGAGGTGAAAAGCCTGGACAGGGTGGGGCAGGTGGATGCCTACTTAGCACAGGGTGGGTCCAGGAGGTGGAGGAAAGGGCCAGGAATCTCGACAGAAAGGGTAAAGGGGTAAAAGGGGGGACTGGGTTAGGTGTGGGGCAGGGCCAGTCAGCGGCAGGAGTGGCAGCCCATTTGGACTGAGTGAAGGGGAGGAAGGGGGGTTAGTGACAGGGACGTGGGGGACCTGTTCAAGGTGGGGCGGAGGTGGGCAGAGAGTACTATAGGTGTAGGGAAGAAGAGAAGATGGGAGCCAGGAGAGGGGTTGCTTAGGCCCAGCACACCTGACCAGTCATTTATATTTCAGGCAGAGGTGCACCGCAGAAGAACGGACTCGGCAGAGCTGGGAGTGGCTTGCTGGCGCTGAGGAAAAGGGAAGGCGGAAACTCGAGCGGCATGCCCGTTACCTGCGGTGGACAGTGTTGCGGCCGGCATAAGTAGGCCCTGAAGGGTCTGGCTGTCCCTAACACCTGACGGACCTCACTGGTCTACAGGGCCCAAGGAATACAGGAATAAACGGTCAGGGGACAAGGTGGAATACTGGCGGGTGCAGTCGGCACCGCCTAGAGCACAGGAAAGGGGGCCCCATAGGGGCCATCCAGTGGCAACACAGGCTGAATGGCACAAGGAACTTGACTTTGACGAGGAGCGCCTTGAAGAAGGCGATTTGAGGGACGAAGAAGTAGGGATAGGGGGATCAGAGTAATGTGTCCCATAGTGTTTTGCACGTGACAAGAAGTGCTTCGGGCCTTCAGAGAGGCCAGCAAAATCGGAATTAACTACAGCACTGGCCAGGCGGACTGCAGCAATACGGGCACCCTCTTTAGAGCCAGGTAAAGGAAAGAAGGGTTGGGGAAGCCAGTGATGGTATCAATTGGGATGGGGGGACGAGATGGGGTGTTGGGAGGGTAGGTTGAGGAAGTGTAGGTACGTTTTAGATATAGGAGTGTGCACTGAAGAGGAAGGTTATATTGGCAAAACTAAAGTGGAAACGAATAAAAGCGTAGAAAAACTAGATAAGGAGGAGGAGGTGACTGATGAGAAAAAAGGCAAACTCAAGAGTAGAGGTAAAGATTAAGAAACTCCCTATATGGGGGTGACCAAGCCGCTGGGGCACATTTAATGCTGGCAACCAAAGAACGCATCTGGAAGGGTGAATACATGGAAATGCTGAAATTATTGCATAGGGAGGTGCTTGCAAAAGAAGGTTCTAAAGAAGAGGAGTATGAATTGGCCAAGTGGCCGAGGGTGCCCTTGACCATAAAGAATTGGACATCTGCGTTTTTGATCTATGCAAGTGTTTACTGCGACAAATATCCTGAGCGCTGCATGGCACTATTCAAGTACATGGACGTTATTCTGAAAGCGCAGATTACAGGGGGGGGGGGTTGAGAGTGAGCGCAGTATGACGAAGAATTTAGAGCTTGGGATTCTGAAGCAAAGTGCGGGGAGCCGGACACAGATTTGTGGCAGCAAACTATGGGGGTGTCTAGAATGGGCAAAACCATTTTTACAGTCAGTGGGCTCCAAATAGTGTACATTCCCCTTCAGGCGAAGCTCGCCCGGGAAGGGTGGGAAGTTCCAGAAGCGGGAAGGCGGGATCAGGAGGGTCCTGTTGGGATTTCAACAAAGGACTGTGCACTTGTGAATTCTGTAAATTGTGCCATAAGTGCTCGAAAGTGCGGGGGTAGGCATGTGTTGGTTAACTGTTTCAGGGCTGGGAGTGGTAGTCAGCAGGGGGGGCAGCAGTGTCAACACAGAGGGGCCAGCTCAGGGAGACAACAGCATCAGCATTTTGCAGGGCATTGGTAGGGTTAGGGGGGTCAGGGGTCTGGGCCAAAGGGCTCATACTCCGGTCAGGCCGGAGAAGTTGACCGCAGCCTTACAGGGTTATGACGACCAGAAGGCTGCAGATGTTTTGAGGGAAGGTTTTAGATGGGGTTTCAATTTGGGGTATGGGGGACCAAGGCACAGAAGGTGGGTAGAGAGCTTCCAGTCAGCGAAAGAACATAGACAAATAGTGCAAGAAAAGCTATACAAGTGAGGGTAGGGAGAATGACTGGGCCTTTCAATGATTGGCCCATTGAAAACTTGATTGTGTCACCCATTGGGGTAGTGCCAAAGAAGGAGCCAGGTCAATTTCGGCTCATTCAACATTTATCATGGCCAGAAGGAAATTCAGTAAGCGATTTTATTGATGAAAAGGAGGCTACAGTTTCATACTCATAAGTTGACGCGGCCATGTCACTTGTGGTGACCGCGGGCACAACTGCACAAATGGTAAAGTGCGATATAAAATCAACTTTCCATTTGCTTCCAGTCCATCCAGATGATTGGGATCTTCTGGGCATCCATTTCAATGGGAAATGGTACATGGATAAATCATTACCGATGGGCTGTTCTATATCATGTGCATTATTTGACTGTTTAAGCACCTTTCTGCAGTGGTTGTTTTCAAAGTGCACGGGCCACAAGCTGGAGACACATCATCTGGATGATTTCTTCTTTGTGGGTTCCACAGGCTCCACGGAGTGCCAGGATGCCCTTGAAAACTTCCAAGAGCTGATTGGATAACTGGGGGTGCTCTTGGCACCTGAAAAGACAATGGCCCCTAGCACGGCACTGTCTTTCCTATAAATAGATATCGATTCAGGGGCAATGCAGTCACGCTTGCCGGAAGACAAGAAATACAAAATGCTTGAACTGCTTGATACTATGCTGGCTCTGGAGAAAGTGACAGTCAAAAAGATACAGGTCTTGCTAAGACATTTGAAATTTGCATGCAGGGTAGTGAGAGTAAGGAGGACTTTCAGTAGGAGACTGGGATGGGCATTGGCAGGATAAAGACCACCTCATCACCACATGAGACTAACAGCGGGAGTAAAAGAGGACTTGAGAATGTGGTGGGTATTTTTACAGTCTTTTAATGGGATTCCACTTGCAAGGGATGAAGAACTGGTATTGGATGTACAGATTTTCTCAGATGCCGAAAGGCAGCAAGTGTTTAGGCTTGTTTTGGCAAGGGAGGTGGGGCGCAGAGCCATGGCCTGCACAATGGAGAGACGGAGGTAGGAGCATTGCATTTCAGAAGTTTTTTCCATTGGTAGTGGCAGTGAGATTGTGGGGAATGCAGTTAGCACACAGGAAGGTGACCTTCAGAGTAGACAATATGACAGTGGTGGAGATAGTGAATTGTCAGTCAGCAAGGGACAAGCAGGTGCTGAAGTTGTTAAAAGTGTTTGTCCTAGGTTGTTTGCGCCATGACATAGCATTCAGGGCACTGCAAGTTCCGGGTGTGGACAATGACATAGCAGATGCCTTGTCTCGTTCACAGTGGGGGAGATTCTGTGGGCTAGCCAAGGATGCCGACAGAACTCCGACGCCCAAGTTGCAGCAGTTGTGGTACGTAGGCAACACAGGATGCTACAACTAGTGGTAGTATCGCTAGCAAAGTCTACTAAGGTAACTTACAGTTTGGAATGGATGGAATTTCTGCTGTCAAGCACCCAGTGGCGTCGACATAGGGAAAAACGGGGTGAGGATGTCATCCAGTTCATACTAGATTTAATTGATAAGGGATTATCCAAGGTTACGGTTGTAGGGAAATTAGCGGGGATAGCCTTTCTGGGTAAGCTGCTGTGGGGTTATGCGCCATCTGCAGGTGAATTGGGTACGCATATGCTAGAGGGATGGGTAAGGGAATGAGGAGAGATGAGGCAGGTCAGGAAACCCTTGCTGTGACGGCTGTTGGGCAGGGTGATACAGAGATTGCCAAAAATGTGCATGGATGGTTTTGAGACCTGTCTGTTTTCCACATTGATGGTCTGGATGTTTTTCAGGGCATTTCGGATATCAGAACTATTGGGGGACAGAAGGCGGGATGATGTGCCACCACATAAGTCGGGTGCATATTTGATTGAGAAAGTCAAAGACGGATCAGAGGGGTCAAGGAAAATGGGTTGTGCTGCAGCCATCCTTTCCTCGGCTCACATGTCCTTGCATTTGGGAAGTGCTCTGGCGTGCAGTGTCCAAGGGGCATGGGGGATTCGTTTTTGAACATGCCTATGGGAGCAGAGTCACAGCTTTTCAGCTGCTGGCGTTATTGAGGAAAACATTAACAGAGCTTGGAATCAATGGTGCAGACTTTGGGACTCACTGTTTCAGGATTGGGGCGGCATCAGAGGCATTCAAAAGAGGGTGCTAAAGGGGTGACATCATAAGGCTGGGGTGCTGGTCATCTGAATGTTACAAGTGTTACTTGTGAAGCAATGACTGGGGTTTGGCATGGTGGTCAACAATGCATAAACTCACACAGATTTTTCTCATATCAGGTTCGGTGGCTGGCACCCTTTCAGAGAAGATGACAATTTGTGTAGTGGGGCACTCCTCCGTGAAGTGGGCACACCTTAAAGCATGCATAATTCTTAACTGCAATACTGTGTAATGTTGTTGTTATGTAAACGACAGGGTGGGGGAAACTTAGAGGGTATTGTAGGGGTTCAGGGGGATCAGGGGTCAGTTATTCAATGTATAGCGAGGTTGGAGTTTTGTAAGGCAGTTGCCAGGTTCGGTATTTGTTATATGACCTGTTTCAATAAAGTGGCCTTTTCACACACTAATTGGTCTCGGTCTGGCTTGCCCCCTCCCTAACAAGGGGGGTTTGGGGGGCAGCCGAGTGTAGGGAGGACTGCCACTTGGGCAGATTGGGAGGGGCTGAGCTGGCAAGGTACAGGCCATTTTGTCTTTTTGGGCTGGCTTAGTATATAGCCAATTATAGCCCAATACTATAAGGGTCTGCTTGGGGCTTTCCCAGACACCATTTTAGGGTTCTGGTGACCTGGTGGCTGAGAGCAGTGTAGTGTGGCAAAAAATGTTCCCCGGCCTCCAAACCCCCTTCTTTAAAAATGTTTGTTTTTCGGGTGCAGCCCTTGAGTTTTCTGTTTTATGGGCTATATTTGTTGAGGACAGGTGCATATGTGGCAATTATGTATATTGTTGCTTGAAACAGGTGCCGGTGGGGTTTTGAAAAGTTGGCCAGGGTTGGCAGAGGTTTTTTATAAAGTGTTGGAAATTTGTGAGCAGGGGCAGGGAAAGGGTGCCTAATAGGAAAGGGGGGCAGAAAAAAGGGGCGGGTGGTGGTGCCGCCTTTCCTTTTTCCTGGGTAGGGGGTTTTGAAAAGTTGGCCATGTTTGGCAGAGGTTTTTGGTTAAGTGTTGGAAGTTTGTGAGCAGAGGCAGGGAAAGGGTAGGCAGGTAGTCTCAGTTTCAGGGCAGACGTGTGTTAGTTACAGTTGCAGAAAGGAAGTTTTTGGATTTGGGTTCCTATTGTAGGGCATAATTGTTAACTGCAATACTGTGTAATGTAATTGTAATGTAAACAGCAGGGTGGGTGAAGCTTTGAGGGTATTGTAGGGGCTGGGGGATCAGGGGTCAGTTATTCAATGTATAGCGAGGTTGTAGTTTTGTAAGGCAGTTGCCATGTTTGGTATTTGTTATATGACCTGTTTCAATAAAGAAGCCTTTTTCACACACAAATTGGTCTCAGCCTGGCTTGCCCCCTCCCTCCCATGGAGCTCAGCTTGACAAACGGAAGCAAGATAGGAAAGTGAGAGAAGATCTTGTATCAGGTCAGTGTGTGTGACTACGTGCAGAAGATGCTGAAATGCTGTGATTATTGACTTTGATTCTAAACCGGGCATTATTTGCAATTTTAGGAAGTGCCTGTATCATGCGGATGTGAAGGACTAGTGAGAGGAATACGAGGTTTAAAGAGGGAGCTTCAGGCAAGTATGATGTGACAGCAAAATAATGTGGAGAAATGTTGAGAGTGAGGTATGAGAGGAGGAACCAATGAGATCTGAATATCTGCATATAGCGCAGTATTTAGACAGTGTGTTTGGTTTTGATATTTATAGAATATGAGATGAAAGCGGAACTAAGTGAGCAAATGGCAGACAGTGAAGCCCATTGGGGAAGCATTTCCATTGTAATTGATGTGCAGATACGTACAGTGACATGTAAGTTCATGAATTAAATTAGGGTGATGATTATGGAGTGGAGAGAGGGGCCATGAGTGGTAGAGTCTAATTGCGGGGCTTCAATTTTATAGAGATGACAAACACCTGAGAGGCAAAGGAGAATAGGAGGGAGAGATGGTTTAAAAGTGCTCCTAGACCCTCAGGTGACATAACATGCGGTGACATCAAATGACTTTGACCCTGTAACATCACAGGAAATTATTTAATTTGACCTTTGACCATGTTGGAATTACCAGAAGTAGTTAAAAAGCTGACAATAAGTGATAATGAAAAAAGGATATTAAAGTATATTAAACTGAATTTTGGTTATCAACCATATACTGGAGTAGGTTGCTGACATGTTATGCCAAATGTGCAACAACAAAAACCAGGAGTGCAGCCGTCTTGGACCAGAGAAAATCATTCATAGGTCAGCTACAGTCAATATATTCCTAAATAGTACTTCAAATTCCAGGCACAGCTGTATATTGCTAAACATAACCATTATTTGCCTCAGCATTACCTCAATATGCCTAGATATAGCCTCCAATGCACACAGCTACAAAAGCCAAAAGAGAATCTCCACAGGCAAAGACAAAACCAATACATGCCAAGGCATCAATCACCTCGAATGATCAGTGCTGTTCCAGATAAGCGTAAGACAGGCTAACCTTTTTTTTTGTTGCAGTTTTATATAGAGGGAACTCGACCTGAAGGTATTGGAGTGCTTTACAAGAGCACTAGTTACAATATACAAGAACACATTCATTTTCGGTAGGCACGGGTAGATTAAGTGATTTGCTCAGAACCACGGAATATTGAGCCGACGCCGAGACTCAAACTTGATTGCCCAGCTCCAAAAGCTCTGGCCATTACACCACATTTTCGTCTACCTTGTGTA